>NC_056612.1:14431522-14756522 GCF_018340385.1 Cyprinus carpio | reverse complement strand
TCATAATGAAGAGCTCAATACAGTTACTATAAGAAAAGGTGTTTTTATTAATCATCCAAATGTTAGTCATGTGCCAAAGACATTTGGCTCAGTAAAAGATCCTGAGTTACAGAGGTTTGTTCTTAGTCTTTACTTATTTAGCTTTATTTAATTTGGCTTGGTCAGTTGACATATAATGCAAAACACACAAACACATTAATAAAACATTAATGATTTGCAGAAATACTGGAATAATTATAAATGTGGCTTTTTAGAGATGACACTTCACAAACAATATTTAAAATAAAACATTGTACATACAATCAAGCAAAGTTTAATGCTACTTTATACACTCACAGAATTTGGTTTTGTCAGATGGTTTCATTCATTAAGTGTTTGTGATATTTGTTAAAACATGAGCAAAGTTAATTAATTCCTTGGAAGGCAGTTTGCACTTTGCTTTCAAACTTATTCTCATAAATCCACAGACCTCTTTGTTTTACAAGAAAGTGACATTAGCGTGTGTTTTCCCTCATTTGAATTTCCAGAGGGACTCTGGGTACTTCAACATGATGAATCATGCATATCACTGACTCAACAACAACAACATCCTCAACATCTGTAATCTTGATACAAGATGGACACTATCCCCACATAGAAAAACTTTTTCTTTCATACTATTCCACTGAAATAACATTGTTAAATCATATTAATGATTCTGACATCTTGATTCTGGTAGGTCTTGATGACAAAACGACCTTTTTACCACAGAACCCCCTGACATTTCACCCCCTCATATATGACTCATCAAAATAACACTTTCACATATATGGCTGGATGACACATCTGCTGTAAGGACAACTGATATCAAGTGTGCTGCTGAGAAATGTGCATTACATAGAGAACTGATGTCATTCGTATCAAACAATGAAATAAATAACTGATCTTCACCCTGAGGGAAAGTAACATGAACATGAGCGCAGAGTATATGCCACATATACCAACCAAAAGCTATATAAATACATCTCAAAACAAATGAAGAATATCCCACTGATACAGTGAGTTAAAAAAGCAAACCAATATGGTTTAGAATTTAAGTTGGAAACTCGACTGGTACTGCCAGTCCTCATGACGATTTCATTGAAATCACTATTCATGAACATACTAAAATTTGCTTTCATCTTTAAATAAACTGAGAAGCAGCGTTATGGTACAGAATCAATGAATGATCCTTCAAAAAATATACTGTCATACTAAAAATGATGCAATATGTGAAAATCCTTATAAAAGGATACTGAAAATCAACCCATTCTTCTCCAGAGATTACATTTTTGGGGGTTATTTTTAAAGCTCTTTCTGATCTTAACTCTTTTTAAATATTTTAATTTTTTTTTTATTCCCATCTTAATGGTGAACGGTTAGCAAAATTATCAAGATTAATGTTTTGTGTGCATACTATTATTTAATCCAGACGACTGCATCTCTACTGGAGAAGTTGGGATACGGTGGGACTAAAAATCAGTCCTGGTCACTCTTGGTCCTGTAAGGATGTAAAACGGCGCCTAGAGGAGGCACTTTTCTTCTTCAAGATGAGCTTGAGCTGAGGGAGAGAGAGCGAGAAAGAGGGAAAAGAGTGCATCAGCTACTGTGTAATCTGTACTTTTCTTTCTATGCTGCTAAAAAAAAATGGTAGAAACTGTACAAGAGAATGTTTTTGCAACAGGCAGACTGGTTGTTAATAAAGAAAACCCCTCACTCTCTCTCCTTTGTCTCCGCTCTGCAGCAAATGAGCGGGCTGGTCGTTCTCCAGGTTGCGGATGCTGGGATCAGCACCTCGACTCAGCAGCAGCCGGATCAGTTCCTCCTGAAAGGGGCTTCCGTGCAGCCCTGCGGCCATGTGCAGGGCAGTGTGTCCATGAGCCTGAGAGGAGACACACATTTATAGATAATCAGAGAGAGAGAGAAAGAGATTGCAAGCTGGTAGACAGGAGTGTGTTTGACCAAAGTCTCTCGAATTTCATCAAAAATATCTTCATTTGTGTTTTGAAGATGAGCGAATGTCTTATGGGTTTGGAACAACATGAGTGTGAGTAATTAATGACAGAATTTTCATTTTTTTTTTTGGCTGAGCTATCCCTTTAAAAAGATTTGTTCAAACACAATGATTCTTTTTTTAGGAACAAAACAAGCAGTGGTCTTTATGAGTAAGTCAATTAATCGTCCAATCAACTGAATGTTTACTTACTGTTTTTATGAGTAAGTCACTGGATTATTCACTCAGTTTGTGAGAAAAAAAACTTTGATGCATTTAGGAATAAAATAAGGGTCTGTCCTATGAACGAGTCACTGAAGTGTTCAGCCAACCAATACATTCAAAAACACTGATACATTCTGGAATGTAAAAGATAACTCTATTTATGAGTGAATCATTAGGTCGTTCACTCAACCAATTCGTTAAAAAACTCTGATTCATTCTGGAATGAAACAAGTGTTTGTAAGTGAATCATTCATTGAATCATTCGCTCAACCAATTGGTTCAAAAACACAGATTTATGAGTGAATCACTGAGTCATTCATGCAACCGATTTGTTAAAAACTCAGATTCACTCAGGAATGAAAACAGGTGACTGCCTTTACAAGTGAGTTAACCATTGATTCATTCAGTTAACAGATTCATTTATAAATAGAGATTCACTGAGTAACAAAATTTCATAACCGCATGTTGCTGGAATTTGAGTCACGCAGCAGTTAAATTCACTTAGCCATTATTTGAAACTATACTATTGCATCTAAAATGTAAGTCAATCAACAATAACTTCTTGTTTACACCCACAATAGTGCTGTTGGTCAAAATTTCACCACAGCTGCAATTACTTGCGGCACGAGGCAAGTGTGATATCACTTGAGTATGATTTGAATGTATATGAAAGCCAATACAATTTCGTCATCATGTGTCTCACTTTCATGTTGATGAACGCCTGCATATTGGAGAGTTGGATGCTGAGGAGGAAGCGCACAAGCTGGATATTCCCCTCCTTCACTGCCAGGTGAAGAACTGTCTTGTTGCTTTTGATTTCCTGAAAAAGATGAAGGTATATCAACAAAGTGAAACTGAAGCAACATCAAAGCATGTGTGGCATGAATGAGGTTTCCTCCTTCTGAAAACGAAACCGCTCTATATGGAACAATGACAAAATCATTTGTTTGTCTGTCTGTCAGAAAGGAACATTTGGGAAATATATTGTTTCTTTTCCTATACGACAGAAATCGCTACCGTAATTTGGAAATGTCAGTATCTGTGAGTGTTACTAATTTGGGGACAGGAAGATATTAAATAAATGTATATTTATATTTGGCAATGATGAAGTAATATCGATCAACAGAGACAATAAATTGACAATTATATTTAAAACCTTACAGAAGATTTCTATTTCAAATAAATACTGTTCTTTCTATTCTTTAAATAATCCTGAAAAAATGTAGCACTCTTTCCACAAAAATATTAGGTAGCACAATTGTTTTCAACATTGATAATAATACATGTTTCTTGAGCAGCAAATTTGCATATTAGAATGATTTTTGAAAGCTTGTGTGACACTAAAGACTGGAGTAACGATACTGAAAAATCTGCTTGCTATCATATCCTAAACTTCACATCTCTGTACATCAATAATGATGATTTCATTGGCTTTAATATGGCACCGTACTGACGTTATGATGGGCCACTCAGTTTTATAATAATATTATTTAATTAGTGTGGCTGCACCATCTGTCTATACACCAAGGGGTCCTTTAGCAATAATTAACACATTCCCTTATTATCACTGGGATTAAACTGTACTGAAAATCTAAAATATTAAAAGGCCATAAAACGGAGTACCTGGCTGAGAACTGAAGCTCCAGAATTAATAAGAAGCCTCAAACACATCAGTTTATCTTCTGCTTGAGTCTGTAGACTGCCATCAGCTAACCATGTTGAGGATGAGGAGGCATTTATAGCCTTTATCGTGGCACAGTGAGAGATCACTGCACAATGCAGAGGAGTCAGACCTAAAGATACCAGGCAAAAGCAAGAGCGGCCATATATCATTGTCTCGTCAGATGTCACTGTAACTGTGATGCTTATGGAACACTATGTAAAGGTTTATACCTTCAAAATTACGAGCCTCCAGGTCCACTCGCAGTCCAGCATAGAGAATAACCTATTAAATCATAGCAGTTTAGAAGCATGCTTTTTTGATTTCGAATGGATTGCAAATGGGCTGGCTCTCACCTGCATGACACGAGGGAAACCATAGGTGGCAGCCAGATGGAGCGCGGTTTGACCGTTGACGTCACAGATGCTGATGTCCGCACCTAGAGAGAGTAGATCCTGGACTATATCTGGCTGATTGGCAGTTACAGCCACCAGCAAAGCAGTCTGGGATTCAAGAGAACAGATAGTCAGTGAATGCATTAATAAAAAACTCCCTAGTACATTTTGAATTAGATTTAACAGTATTTTGTCGTGATATTCACCTTTCCCTTGTGTTCTTTAGAGTCCAGCTTCCCCAGTTCACTAAGTTTCTCCGCAGCAGCAAAAGCATATTCCCTCAGGCCTTTCGCGGTGTAGATATGTAGAATGCTAACAGACAGTAAGAATAGAGTTTCAGTTTTCATTTACTGTGCAGAGCTGTATAACAACTTTGCTGTTTTCAGTCACTTTTCCATGAGATTTACGCTTACACTGTGGTTTCATTAGTTAAGAAACGCACACGACCTTGGTGGTAATCTTCGGAAAGCATTAACTGAACGATTTTCAAAAATACAGTAAGATGTACGGCTACTTTAACGTAAATGTATCTAAAAAGACTGCAAATGTTATTTGGGTCAATGACATATAAGACCGTCACATTGAAAAATGTGACTTTTTTTTTAATCATTTTCAGTAAAAAGTTAAAATGCAATGAATTTTCAAGTGGTGTAACCAAAAATTAAAAAGTAACATTTATTTTTTTAAATAATTTAAATACATTTGAGTGTACATATATTAAATAAAATAAATAAATAAATAAATAAAAATAAAAAACGTTATGGAACTTTAAGAAATAATTAATAATTAATTAAATTGTTTTTTTTTTTTAAATGTAAAGAATAAAAAAAAGTTTTTATCCTTGATATGTTTTCTAATATCAGCATATTAGAATGATTTCTGAAGGATCATGTGACACTGAAGGCTGGAGTAAAAATTTGCTAAAAAGTCTGCTAAAAATTTGACTTTGCATTACAGGAATACATTTCATTTTTAAATGTATCAAAATAGAAAACATTTATTTTTTAATTCTAATGTTATTTCAAAAAATTACAGTTTTTACTGTATTTTTGAGGCCTTGGTTATAGCATAATAGATTTCTTTTTTTCAAAAACATAAAAAAAGGCTTATTGACCCCAAACTTTTGATCAGTACTGAACTCATTTTAAGTAAGTCCTAGGCTGCTTAAAGCTACATCTACAGACCATTCTTCCAAATGACATTTGGTCACAGCATCCAAGGTAGTAAATCTCCACCCTAAACAATATTCAGAATATCTTCTGACTCACGTGTCCCCATCATCATCCTGCCAGGTGGTTCTACTGTAATCCATGTTCTGCAGGAAGACTCTGGCCTCCTGCAGCTTCACCATATCCATCTGGGGCCTGAACTCTTGGAGAAGGTATGGGCTTGTGTGATCCTCTGCTCTGGAATCAGATGGCCAGCACAAACCAGAGGTCTGAATGGGGACAGTCCCAGTCATATCAGTCCCGGCTGCAGTTACAGGGCACTCTGTTATAGACTGTGAGAACAGAGAATAGATTGATTTTTTCATTCACAATATAGACAAACCTTTGATTTTTTGTAAGCCTTCAATACTTATAGAGCTCTTACATATTGCTGTGTTGTCTGGGCATCCTGGCAGTCTTGCATCTGCTGAGGGCTGTAGCCTGTGGCAAGCGTCTGTCCAGTCTGGGTAAAGTTTTGTGCAGCGGAGGAACTAGGCATGAACGGGAATGGGCTGCACTGCTGTAGCGAGGAATGTGCCTGATGAATGCTGGGAACTTCCCATCGGTCATATCCGACTGCTCCCATGTCTGTGTAGCTTGCACTGGCTCCTGCAAAGAAAAGGCTTAATTTTCAGATGTAAAAGAAAATCTAAATATCCCTGAAGTCTCATTTAATCAAACAAAACCCTCATTTAGCAGAGATGCTTGGACTCACCGGCAGTGGGGGATTGTCCTGATGCCAACACCTGTTGGAAACATTTTGGAAGATGATTAAAGTCGTTCGTATCAGCCTCAAGACATTCATACTTAATAATATAATAGTTTGTCTCACTGGGACAGATGCAGTGTAAGATGCTGCAGAGCAGGAGGGAGGAGCTGAGGAGGTCTCTCTCTTTCTCTTCTGCTCCAGGAGTTTCTTCACTGTGGGCAGAGGGTAACACGCCTTTTCCTTCGGTGCTGTGGACACAGAAAAAAACAACAACAAAAACCTTGTTATATTGATGATGTTTTCTGTTTAAATGCTGTTATATGATAAACAGCCTACACCAGTTTAATACATCAGCGATGACATTAAATAGATGAAATGTGAAAGTAAAGATAGATGTTGTTTTTTTTTTAACTTCCTGTTCAAAACCTTCCATTTCATCCTGATATAAATGTATCATGGTTTCAAAAATAAAAGCTGAACAACAGTTTCCAACATTGATATTAATAAGAAATCTTTCTTGAGCAGCAAATCAGCTTATTAGAATGATTTGTGAAGGATCGTGTGACACTGAAGACTGAAGCTGAAAATTCAGCATTGACGTCACAGAAATAAATGACAATTTAAAATATATTAGAATAGAAAACTGTTAGTTTAAATGGTAATAATATTTCACAATATTACTGTTTTTACTGTATTTTTTGATCAAATGAATGTAGCCTTGGTGAGCATAAGAGACATTTACAAACATTTAAATCATTACGGACCCCAAACTTTTGAACAGTATCTTATCTACCTGGTTATTATTGATTTATCAGTATTAGCAATAATATTATGATATTAGTCGAATTTATGAAATAAATCATAATAAATATGTATTCAATAATAAGTATTCAATAGTAAGTTTCAATAATATAATAGTGAAACTTACTGGAATTTAGAAGTAGGGACAATCTTGACAAATAAATGATACTAAATTTTAGTATTTATTATCAGCAGGATATTTTAGATTTCCATTAAAACCATTTGTTTTACAATTTATTTTTTAATGCCTTTGATTTACAATGACTTTTTAAACAATCAAGTCGAGTAAAACATTAATCATATAACCATATTCAGTATATCTTGCTGGATACACGTGTATTGTTGTTGTTTTCAAGTAAATCTGATTGATTTCTCCAGTAATGTGATTTCCCCAGGGTCGTTTTTAATAACAGGTGCTGGTATGACTTGAAATGTATTTTTTTTGTGTTAGTCACCAAAAGAAACTGAAAAAGACAAGAATGCAAATATCGGAGGTTTCCAGTGGGCATCAGTTACGTATTCTAGAGCTGAAGGAAGGAAAGTTTCTTCAAAATCTTGACCCCAAACGTGAGATAAGAACCAAATTTCCACCGAAGGAGCATAACGCTCATCCTCTCACCCGTGAGGAAGGTATTCCATTTGGAAAAGAGGTGGTGAGGTTACGTCTACCTGTCTTCTTCATCAGAAACCCTGCGTCTATGGAGACGTTCTCACAGCACACTCTCTGTAACTATTTCCTTTCTCCGTTACGCTCTTCGTGGCAAACCACATCTTCTTCCTGCATCAGTGACGTATGTCAGGGGCCCCAGGGTGTATGATCAGATGCTTAGATACTGATTCAGAGTCAGGTTTGATGCCTGTCTAGCATTTCGTTGAGGTGCAGTAATGAGCTGAAATCAGCTGCATAGATCACAGCTAAATTGCAATACTTAATCCAGCCACCAGGGGAAAAAATCGAATATATTTATCGAATTACTGTTCCACGCACAGATAGTTCTTTCAAACACTGCAGTGTGAGAGAAACACTTTGAGGTTATTTTATTATCTTTTATGGGTATGTCAGGATTATATTATGCACCTCCATGGTGTGATAATAGTTTTGTATACAGTATAACTACAATAATAGTGTTTTGGTTGATTTATCTATTTATAGCTCGGACAGAAAAACTACTTGTGTTTCATTCTGCAAGGTATCCCTTTACAGGAAAAGTGACTGGTTTCAGCAAAACATTAAGTAATTCTTATGGTGAAGGGGATTCAAAAGAGGAAGATGGAAATTCCACTGGGGATAACCTTGAGAGGATCATTCCTTTCCTTATCTCTCTCTTGTTTGTTCTCCATTCCAGTTTATTTGAATTACTCCACTTCTCGGGCTCTTGCTTTTTAAAGCTGACTCAGAAGGTTAAGAGAAAAGATGGGCTACTGCTCAACACAGTGTTTACATACAATGGACATGTATAACTAACAAAAAAGTTCTATATTTCTGAAAGATTAAGAAAAATCTGGAGTTAAAACAATGGTTATTATGTCTTTAAAGATTTAGAAAGTTATACCAAAATGTCTCAATATCTATTTAAACAATTTAGAAGTGAAGGGGTGAAATAATTGTTATATATGACCATTAGGCCTACTCTTCTGAGGTTACAGTAGTTTTAGAAATATAAAGTATTTACATCCAAACACTGGACCCTGTCCAGTGTACCTCTTTTGGACCCATAAAATCATAACCGGACACTACAGTTTCTACAACTGAGATGTGACTAACACAGACATAATGTCTGCTATGTTTTTAGAATTGTAAGCCTAGGTTTGACATTTTTATTTTTTATCAAATGTTATTTTAATTAAAGTAAAATGAAATGAAAAAAATAAAAAAAGTTAAATCAACGTTTGAGAAATGTGTTACAACATCGCCTAACGTTATTGATGTAGAGAAACGCCTGATAGACTAGTCACATTCTTCAAGGCTATCTAATAACAATGCTTCTATTATCACCCGCAACAGGTTTAAAGGTCACATGACACTAGTTTACACAAGATTGATTTTCATGCTTAAAATGTCCGAAAGAGTGGGCATTAGCGGCTGGGATACCCTCGCACCCCGTCTTGTAATACCAAAGACGGAAATCCCTGGCCAGTGAGTCACGCGCGTGGGTGTAACGCGGGGATTCCGTGGCTCTCGCTACGCTATCTGACTATAGACACATGCAGTTAACCTATTAACTCATGAAAAGAAAAAACTTAGGTTGCACTTTATTTCTAGACACTTCGCATATTCCACATGACATTTAGGCTACCAGTATTAGAAATGCGTGCTTTTAAAGTTGAATGACATTTTCTTTAGGCTATCATTTTCACAAGCCTTCTCTTTAAAAATGAGACCCACACCCAATAAAAACGGGAAATGAAAGTCGAACAGGGAGGAGTAATTTATCAAGGGGTTTGTCCAAATAGCGGTAAAAAATGAAGTGAAGGGGGATCCTTCATTCAAATGTGTTCAATCTATTTTTAAACGGTCATACATCGCTGAACTGACGTCATAAAAATATGTAAACAGCGAAAGATAAAGGTAGTATGCCATATGTTGTTCCCAGCCTATTTATATAACGTTTATGTCAATTTATTATAGAGGTCCTAATATAACCCGAACACAGGCACCTTTCTCGTCTTACACTCACACACACAAAAGATACAAAAGCTGTCATTGGGTCGGCATCTTTAAAAAAACACATTCGTACCTTATTTACTCCTAAAACGTGCATGTTAGTAGGCTACCTGAAAGGTTGAAGGCTATCTAAAGCAGCTATACATATTAGTAGGCTACCTACTTGGTAGTGGTAGGCTATATATTAGTTGCCTGAAAGGGTACTGTACTAGTGACAGCTTTTGTACTTTTTTCCCCTTTAATATTTGGCTACTTTTGTCTTTTTTACTCCATCATTTCTTAAAGGCAACTTATATTCCCCATCACTTTGTGCTATAAAAATTATGTCAATAAACAGAAAATAAAGGTCTTACTTACATTTCTGAAAGTGCATGTCAGAATCCCTTTTGCTGTCTTTAATTCTCGGCTCCCACGCCAGGTGAAATGAATGATGTCAGACTCAGAGCAGCCTCTGATAAATGTCAACTCCTCGAGTCACTGTCTGTTATTAACTGATTGCGGCACGTTCCACTATGTATACAGAGAACACGTTGTATTCTGCCAGCCCTTTTTTTTTTTTTTGTAGCTCCACCCACTATGATGACGAGCTGTCAGACACATTGGAGGAAGGTCGCTTTGCTTCTGACAGCAACAGTAAGGGTTCTCTCTCTCTCTCTCTCTCTCTCTCTCTCTCTCTCTCTCTCTCTCTCTCTCTCTTTTGCATATCAGGTCCGGTACAAATAAGGATGTCTGAAATGATAACAAGAAGAAATCTTTGAGAAATTTAAATTTAAAACGCATTTGTTTTTGTAATTGTCATCTTTGTTTCATGTTTTTGGTTTGATTTCATACATTTTTGAAAAACATTTCTTGTACTAAAATATTTTCCAAGTACCTTTTATATATACAACCTAATAATGATTAGGTGTTAGTTATAATTTTAAATCTTATAATAGCCTACAATAAATATCGGCTTATAGAATTAGAAAATAAATAATATAATAATTTATATTAATATAATATAGACAGTGCTTCTGTGTAGAGTTAGTTTTCTGTGTAGTTGAAGACTGTTATATACACTTCCTTTCCCCCCACACAAAAACTTTGATCTGCTAATTTGCCCCAGAGATGTTAACCATTATGTCCATTTCCTCCATTCTCACCACGACACCTAAACTTTCTTGTTTCTTCCTGCTCCTCCTCCAACTTAACCTCCACCCACTCATCCTCTCCCAGCTGAAAAAAAAGAAGAAGAAAAAAGAGAACTTTAAATGCCTAAGCTCGACTGCTGTTCACAGTGTAATGGTCTTACAGTTATTTGGTGTGTAATGAGAAAAGCACTCTTTTAATAAACATGATGATAAGCATGAGAAGTGCACACTTAGTACATTCTGAAGAAGTAGGCTACTTAAAAAATCTGATCTGAGATGTCTGAGATGTGCTAATTTTACATGCTGCATTTCCACTCCATACTTGTTGTTTGATCCTGTAGTAACATACTTTTGACTAACTTCAGTATGAACCAACTAGCTGTAGATATTCAAGAGCAAGATTTAAAAGCCCCTCCATTATGGGTCCTTAAAAATGTAAACAACATAAGGCATTATGGGTATTACAGCTCAGTTTTTTAGCGAACTTACATTCTAAAAGGGGAGTGGAATTCAAGTAGTCTATAATTGGATTGAGGCAGTGTCTCCTGGTTTGTGAACAGAACTTCTGTCTTCATGGCTCCATCTAGTGGCCAAAAATATTACATACATGTATACATGCAGTGTTGAGGTAAATTCATGTGCTCCATAATGTGGCATAAACATTTAATTGCAACATTACATCATCTACAAATTAAAAACAACACCAACAACAAATGAGATTGTATAATTTTATATAAATAAATAAACCAAGCTGAGATCAGCCCTATGGATTCACTGTTGGATATTTATTTTCATACAGAAAGTCTGACAAGTCTTTTCAGTAAATATGTACAATTAAAGTAATGATGTTCTAATTCAGTGTTTCAACTGATCATATCATATGCTCATCAGAAACATCTGCAGATACTGTAGAATATGCAGATAAACATGAACATCATATTCTTGTTCATGACCACATACATAGGCTAAATACAATATTCAATAGGCTACCTTCTCTATAGATTTCCTAGTGACCTAGACTTTATAGATTCCCAGAGAGCAGTTAGAACCCAGATTCAGCCTCAAATGTAGCTCTTCTTCTTAGTTTGTTTCGTTCTTTCTAATGTTTTGAATATCTATCACTATAGATTCATTCCTATATACAAACTACTATAGTAATTCTATAGTGACGAAGTCACTCCATGGATTGCATCATAATTCAGTCTATTACAATTGTTACGTTATAATTTACTGGCAAAGTTTAACAACCATGACAGTAATAGTCAGAGACATGACAGAAAAATACATCAGAGGAGTCAGTCTGTCACCTCTGTGCCATTTGTGAGTGTGACACACTTGGAAATATTTTGTATAGTTTTTTTTGGACAGTTCTGTTCTACACACACAGACATACACCCACGCACGCACCCACACACACATATGGTAGACGGCTGTTATGGTACATGGTACATCACTGTAAGGTACAGAATTTGGGTATAAAGAAATTAGGAATGTAGTCACATGATTCATATCCCGGAAATACACTGCTGTCGATGTGGAAAAATGGCGTTATGAGCAGCTCCACACTGTAAGAGAAGTGGCTCAGCAACGTTAGAGTCAAGAGGCAACAATCACTATCCCGCGGTTCTCGGTATACCAAATGAAAGAAACGCCCAATCTTATATTAATCATAAGTGTGTATTAATACAGTTGCACACTCGATTATGTAATGGCGCTCCAGATGGACAAAGACAGACTCGCAGTGAGTACATGCCAAAATAAACACGAGGAAGTAGCCTTAAAAGGGGCGTGTAATGTGTTTCATGGCTTGAAGAAATAGTCTACCAAAGGCTACAAAAACGCAGAGAGAAGCATTTTATTGGCGTACCTGTGTTTAACACCACAGCGATGCGGATCGATGGAAATGTTTTGTTATTTAGTAAGATGTATCGCTTGATATCGTACGCTTAACGCTTGTATCGCATCTTGTTACGCGTACCTAAAGGTGTCATTTTCTCATGATGCGATTTTTTCTATGACCCCCGTTATCATATTGCTTTAAGGCTATATTTATCCAGTGCAAAATGTGCATATGCAGCAATGTGACATTGATATATTTATGCATGATATGATGTGATATATTATATTATATTATATAAAATTATATTACAGTATTTACAACTAATATTATTTAATATGAATATTATTTAATGCAGGCTGGTCCATGCTCATGGCTGGATATGCATAATTTTATTGGTGACCTTATGGCTGCAAATGCTTCAGTCACTGGTCATCCACTGAGAGAGCAACGTACTGTGGAGACACCGAGTTCTGCATGGCCCAAAGTCTCTCATCCTCCCCAGCCTACCCCATCCAGACAGAGCCAGGTGAAAAGTGCTGTTCGGTTTGGTCTGCAGGAAAGGGAAAGGGAACCCAGAGCTCATGAAAGCCATGGTGAGTAAATATTACAATAGACTGTAAGGGTACTGTACCGCTGTGTTATAAATACACTTTCTCATGCAAAAGGATTAGGAAACATGCAGAATTCATTGATTCTGAGTAACAGCTCCAATTCTTTTAGTACTACAGAAGCATTTACTTATTGTATTAACTTGCCTCAGCAGCATGTTGCTAAATGAGGAGATCATTTTAGATTTCATTAGAACAGAGATACAGCAAATCAAAATACATTTAATACATATTAAAATACATTCATAAATTAGTCTTGCTGCAAAAGTTGAGTTCACAGGCTTTCTAGTGCAGATCAGACACTGTATATGCAATCTAGTCATGTTTACTAACTATATATTAAGGAATAGATAATAATAATAATAGGAGTCATCAGGTCATTATCACAAATTAAACCCAGACAGCGTGATTAGAACCTGAGTAGTTTATATGAAACATAGGTTTTAAGTAAATAGATGAGCAGTCAGTTATATAGTAACAACAGTCATTATTTAGAAATATTTGATAGCTGAACCTAGCTAAATGGAATCAAGTATTCCAGAGAGCCATGTAATAAATAAAAATACTAAAATTATTTTAATAAAAAATTTTTATATCTATTTTTATAAAATGCCACTTAATGTGCCAAAGCTCATAATAAGTATCTTTAACTACTTCTTGAACCAGAGCCGATATTGAAGTACATGTTAGTCTAAACAATAACTGGTTTCCAACCCTGCCACTAAATAGTTTAATATTGAGTTTTATCATGTTTATCCATCTTATGCTCACTGCCTCATTAATTTATATCTTTTGTAGTTCAGCATCGTGCCTGCACATGTCCTGGCTGCCCTCTTTCCTCATCTCCTTCTAGTTCTTCATTCCACACCTTAAAACCCAGAACCAGCCTGGCGTCCCAGATCCAACCACTTTCGTCCCAACAATCCACCCCACCACAGCAGACTAAAGAGCCCAGTGCTGCCCCTGTCGGCCTTGGCTTGTGTCTAGGTTTGGGACTCTCTCTAGAAGAGGAAAACACTGAGCCCACCAGCACATCTGCTCAACCCCAACAAGAAGATAAAGGCACTAGCACCCACAGCCCAATCTCTCAGGCAAATCCCGAGTCCCCACCAGTTCAGGCCTTTCCGTGTATATGCTGCCATAGTGGGTTTCAAACCTGTAGCCAACTTCTACGCCAACAAAAGGACTCAGAGGCACACATTGCCCACCACCACTATCATCACCACCACCATCACTGCCCGCTCACCACCTGCACGTCATGTACGCTCCCGTCCTTCCCTTGCCTGTCCTGCCAGCGCACCTTCCCCACCTGCGCCCAGCTCCTCCGCCATCAGCAGGGCCACGCACAACAGGAAGGCTTGCAGCAGCTCCCATGCATGCACTGCAATGCCTCTTTCCCCCGGCCGTCGCAACTGCTGCAGCACCAGCGAACACAGCATGCGTCCAAAGCCGGCGGCTTCCTGTGCGCCGAGTGCGGCCGTGCATTCAACTCGCACAGCAATCTGCGCATCCACCTCAACGTACACACAGGCGCCCGTCCATACAGCTGCTCCGACTGCGGCAAGAGCTTTAGCCAGTCCGGGGCGCTTAAGATTCACCGCCGAATTCACACCGGAGAAAGGCCGTACACCTGTACTTATTGCGAAAGGGGTTTCCCTCACTTAGCTGGGTTGAGAGCGCATCAGCGAATTCACACGGGGGAGAAACCGTACCGCTGCGGTCAGTGTGGGAAGTGCTTTACTCAGTCCGGGGCTCTGAAGATCCACACTCGCATCCACACTGGCGAGAGGCCTTTTGTGTGCGGCCTCTGTGGGAAGAGCTTTTCAAACCGTTCCGGTATTCGCTTCCATCACCGCATGGTTCACGGGATCGTGACGGAGCCCAACTCTGTGGGAAGGCCTAGCCTGGCTGCCTCTGCGTCATCCTCAGTTTCAGACTTCCAGAGATTTCAAGCCTCCGGTCTCAACCAGATCCATCTCCGGGAAATGGAAGAGAGGAGTCCGCCCAGTAAAGAGCAGTTAAGAGGGGATGGGAACAAAGATGCCCTTCTGTATGCCTGCGAGGACTGTGGTCAGCGTTTTCCAGACGCTCCGTCTAGAAACAGACACCAGACATTGCAACACTACTCTAAGGAAGAGAGAGAAAAGGAAGAGAGCAGCTCTGACAAAACTATAGATTAGACAAAAACAACAAACATTTCTGACTCCATGTATTTCAAAAGATAAAAGCAGCTTTAATATGTAATGTATTAAGGCAGATGTTGAGCGCCTTTGAAGCTTGCTGATATTATCACACTGTTAAGTTATGACCTAAGAAATATTGTTTGTGTCCAAGACGCTATACATTTCAATTGAGAATGCTATCTCATTTATATCACACATTTAAGCTAAACTTGCAGTGTACACTACAGTCTCCAGGCTCATGGTGTCCTGGACACCAGTATTTTAATGATTTATAAAGAATGAATCACTGTCTTGCCATCTGAGATTTCATTATGGAGATAAAGGTTAGGATCATGATTTTTTGTTAGCATTACAGCATACTATGAGTGTACTGAATATTACCACCATTTGTTTTTTTGCTTTGGCATCTGATAGACCGTTTGGACCTGGAAATGGTGGTGTGACGTCAGACCATTCTGAACATTCTTGTTTTGGTCATGTAAGATTCTTTTGCCTGTGATTTGTGCCTCTAAAAAAGCAAAGTTGTGACAACCTATATTGTGAAACTGCACCTTAAACTTTAAAGCTTTGCCTATCAGTATTAAGGTATTTGTGCATATTCGTTACAAAACCAGCACTAGTTTTTCCACCCTCTGGCCAGAGGTTACCAGAAAGCAAAGAGAAGAAGGCTCGGTTTACAAAGCTCGTGAGTCTCCATTTCACCAAAGCCGTTCTACCAGCATAGTTCTCCTGGCCTGAGGACGGTTAGGTAGATGTGCCGATAAATCCAAAACTGGAATGGTTTGTATTTGTACTTTGTACTTAATGCGACTTGCACCACAACTTGTATTGCTTACAACCATGCAGCCTGATTGTGGAAAAGTGCTTTATTTACATTTTAGCACTTTGTATGTATGTATGTGAAAGTATTTTGCAGGTTTGCAAGTTTATATTTCTTTTTAGTTTAACAAACTTCTGATGCTGTTTTGATAACGATTGGAATTATTAAGAAAAGTTGTTGATTGGAAGGCGGCAGGGTGGTTCAGAGGGCAGCACTGTCACCTCAGCATGAAGGTCCCCAGTTTGACCCTGGGGCCTTTCTGTGGAGTATGCATGTTGCCCCTGTGTTACCGTAAGATTCCTCTTGGTGCTCTGATTTCCCCCACAATCTAAAGGCGTGCAACATGGGTTAACTGGAGAAACTAAATGGTCTGAAGTTGTGAATGTGTGTCTGTGTGGTGGATTGGCCATCTGTCTGGGGTATTTCCAAAGTCTGTGGCCCAAGATGTTGGGATAGGCCCATGTATCCCCACAACCCTATAGAGGACAAGTGGTTTGGAGAATGGATGAATAGTTGTGATGGGAATCTTAATGGGAATCTTGAAAAGCAAATGCAAAATAAGACAAAAACTTTAGATTCTGGCTTTAAAATTTAAAAATCAAATATTGTCATTAAGATTATTTGTCACACATGTGAGTGTGGTTGTAGAATTAAAGCAGTTTTAAATGAAACAACGCTCTTACTGTATTTAAAGTCAGTTCAGCGTGTTGTGTGGGGATAAATACTATGACATTATTACCATATTGATGTACCTGCCAGGTGTTGCTTACTGTATTTGTGGCCTCTGCAGGCCAGGGACTGACAGTACACAAGATGGCAAGGAGCTATGGGCTGCCATTTTTACAACTGGCCAAAGGTTTGTGGTTAAAGATATCTGTAAGTATCTCTGTATTATTACTTAAAATTAAAGTTTGGCAAAACTGTCAGGGGAAATGAATTGTCCATTATTTTGTGTCCATTTTGTATCTTTAGCATTACACTGTTGATATGTGAACCCTTCTTATGTGGTATTGCAAATGTTGTCGGCCAGTTACAGCAGTCAATGACCTCTCAACCCAAAGCATCAGATACTTTTTGTACATCTGTCAGTTAAGCTCATGTCTACAATATATGTCTATTGTGTACACATGTATCAACAAAAAATAAATGTTGATGTACCTTATTTGAAGTTTACATATTAAGAGTTTAAAATGTTCAACTTTGTGATCTTAGTGGTATCAGTTTGGTTTAATGATGTATTCTGTTTTGTTGATTAATTTTGTAATTTTGCAACTGTAACATTTGTGATACATTTCAGACCAGAATTCTTGAACCATGTCTCGGGGTTACATATTCTCAATATGAGACATGACACTGTCTACAACAAACAAACAAGTAGCCTCCTACGGATATTTTACAAAAGTACAACTAGCCGCTTGCACTTCATGAATAATTGACCTTTGCTGAGTCACCTACAGTCACCCGTGACTGTCTGAAATTACAGTAAGGTCAATGACCTCTAGACTAGGGAATTTCCATGGCTTCCTAGCTACTATTCTGCCCTCTTCAAATTTCCAAGGCTATGTATTATTTAATGGCCTAATACTAAGTACATTCTAACCAGCATGTTTATTATTTATCTTCCCTCCAGTGACCTGGGTCATGTGTTTTTATTTTATTTATTTTTTTTTATTTTGGCTGGCTGGTAAGAGAAGATAATATTATCTCCAGATATATTTACACGCATGTAAAGTATTTCTTAAAAAAAAAAAAAAAAAAAAAGTATTAGCCTAACATGACCTTTTACTGTTTCAAATAATTCCAAAGAACTTTTGCACTGGGTTGCATATATAAATGCAAACTATCAAATGTTTACATCGACAACTCCATATAATGAGATATATAAAGAATCCATGAACCATAACTATAAAGTTTTTTAAATGAAACAATAGTGAGCGAAAAAAGACTTTAAAAATGACTTAAATGATGTAATGACAAATTAGGTAAGCTACAATAAACAGTTTTAAATGTATGGAAGATTTCAAACTTTTTTCAGTAGGCTACTGTAACGCGTCAACTGTCGTAAAATAGAAAAAACTTTTAGAACAGGAATTTCAGTTTCTGAGGATGTAACCCCAACATTGGTAAATTTAAGTAGTTCTGATGGCATTATTTTGCAGATTCACGTATCCGACGTTTGTCATACAAAAACGAAACAAAATTGTAACGTCCTGATAGGTGCCAGATTAAACCGCATGCCTTTTCACACTGAAATGAACGCATACCTTCAGAACACATGTTGTGCTAGATACAGGTGACGCATACGCTTATTTGGATGACCGTTAGATATGTTTTTATATCATGGCGTAAGATAGCGTTGGCTCTTAACTATTTTTGTAGTATGACAGAACAAATATAAAACTAATAAATTCTTTGTAACATTATATTAGTGCCTCGTTGTATCTTTGTTATAACTAGGCTACAAAAGAAACAATAGCACTGTAAGTCTCGCAAGCTCCACCTTCCTCCGCGCTCATAAATTGTGTTTACAAACTTTCATTTCGGCAGAAGTTTCTCTCAAACGCAGAAGTCAACAGCCTTCAAAATGAGATGCTATTTTTTCATCACAGTCCTGGCGTTCACCTTTCTCCAAAGATCCACAGGTATATAAAATTTTGCTTGTCTTCGCAAAACCATTCTTTTTACCGCCTTCCACTGTTTCAACCTAGAATCAAGTGTTGTAAACCAAACGCAATCTGTCAGTATAAAAACAAAATACCTAGAGCAGAGCTACAAGATGTTAAAATTTCACGAAGTTTTTATTATTTTTATTTTATTGTAGCCTATTATTTTTCACTTATTCTTGTATTTCTGACTGACGTTTAAACTAAAGTTTAAAAGATACTTTTGCACAAACGAAAATGGATATAAACGATTAGAATTGCACATCTCAGAACTGAATTAGTCTGAACTACCATTTCTGTATTTATACAATGCTTCACCTTAGTTTTACAACAGTGGACATCAGATAGCATGTAAATTGACCTCTCATGTTCCTGTTGTTGTCAAGGTTGGTGTGCAAATACAGACCAGGAAGTTTAGAAAGAAGACTATTCTGGAATATTACATACAGTTACATAAATACATAAGCTGATTTGTCAAAATAAACTGCTTCCATATGAGATACTTAACAAAGTCTGTTGAGTATCCCATATGGATGCAATTGCATTATTCTATTAAACAAGCAAATTCAATGCTTTTGTTTTACTATTCTTCTGTACTGTTTTACTGTTCTTCAGCTTCTTTGGAGGTAAAAGGTCCAACTGAGCCGATTCTGGAAGGACAAGATGTGACATTGGAGTGTTTGGATACAGAATCCGAGTTGAACATGAGCACAGTGCACTTTGAGAGGCTCTCCAAGGTAAAGTCGCTAACACACAATGGCAAGGAAATATCTGGTACACGATGCACTTTGACGTGCATTTGTCTGTAAATGTCAAGAAAACAGCAGATTGAAACAGAATGACACATTGTTTCTCATGGGAAATGAGAAGGGTTTAGGCTATTGTTGCTGTCTGTGCACATCCTCTGCGGTGCTGCAGGTCTGATTACTGTATAAACAGAAAGCGAGAGATCTAAAATTACAAACCTATCTGTCAGGGACGCTTACTCTCAAATATCCACACAACTGCTCTCATGATTTAGTAAACAATCTTATAGGGAAATAGCAAATAAAGAACAATAACATTATTTTGAATTTATTTGTCTGGAGAACAAGACTGCAACTGGTATTTAAACAGCAGGAGGCAGTGTGTGCGTTTTAGTGAGCTTCTGAGAGCTGTTATTCTGGGTTTAATTAGTATCTGGCAGCGAGGGGCCTTTGGAGGATTCACAGCATCTGCTGCTTCTGTCAGTGCAGAGTCTGTTTGTCACCTTTTCCAGCTAAATGCATTCGAGCAAAACAGGTTTTCCATACCAGCAATCACAAAGACAGATGCTTTATTTTGCAATCTCTCATTAACCTGTGTTAGTGAGACCCAAGTGCCAGTGCCCCGAATAGTCTACTTTCTCCAAGTGTAACATACTTTACCAAATTTGGCAGCATTCCTTCCATCGGTAAGACGTTTTAACCCATAAAGCCTAAGGCATTATTTTTGCTAACTAAATATCTAATTCCTCTGGATTATCAACCTGATCAGAAGTTGATGGAAAAACCTGTTTTACACATTCTACTACATTCCTTCTGTCATGTGAATGATATTTTACTTTTTAAACAAGTAAATTTTGGTATCATTTGGTCATGGTGCAAGTATTTTTTTGCTGTGAAATCATTACTGATTTTTATTAAGAAAACATAAGAATTTTTTTTTTCTTGATAACCACTTACTGGACTGAAACGGTTTAGCTTTATATAATCCTCCATACATATATTGTTTAGACAAATATATTGAAATGTGACTATAAAATATGATACACCATGCTTTTGTGGAACGTTTATGTTTGTATCTCTAAATTGGCATTGCATTGCATTAAATGTTTTGCAATAACCACAATATTGCAAAACTCAAACTCAGTATTGAGTTTGACAGCTCCTTACTGAAGTCTGCCCTCTGACAGCCCCCCCCACCACCCACCCACCCACACACACACACACACCCCAAACACACACTCTTCACCACTACATCTGGTTTACAAACAAACAAACAAACAAAAAACAGTTCACATGTTATTACTTGCACTACTGTCTGTTCATCCAGACAACTAAAAATAACTTTTTGATTGTGGAATTTTTTTATGTTCAATTTTTTAATTTGAATTTTTCTATTGTATTTTTTGTTCATATGTTCATAGTTTCTGCTTATAGTGTACATACACTATAAAAATACAGAGCATTGTTCATAAAACTAAGCACTTGAATATCATCTTACTTAAGTATATGGGAAATACAGAGTAACAACTGATATTTATATGCATTTTATCTAAGTAGTGTGTTATACTGTTATACGATCATATAGATTTACAAGCTATCACAAGTTCCCCCAAAATGAAATAATTGTTATTACAAAATCTGCCATAAAAATAGATATTTTGAAGAATTAAGTTTGTTTTGCCTAAAACATCACTAAAGTAGTCAAAGTAAATCACTTGCTGTTAATATATTAAGTTGAAGTAAATGAACATCATATTCAAGTTACTACAGTGAAATATATCTTTATTTTTCTTCGCAGCATTACATGAAGAAGTGGTACCGGCTTGAGTCAGATCAGGCGTATTTCTACCGCCGGTGTTTTCTGTATGACGTGGATGTGAGAAGGGAGGAAGACAGACTGCTCCTCTTTATCCCCGGCATCCAGTCCTGGTCTGAGGGTCCATACCGCTGCGTCACTGAGGACAGTTCTGCAGCAGTCAACTCCTCCCAACCCTTCACCATCCCCATACACTGTGAGTAAGAGACATCAAGGGCAGCATGAAAAGTGCTAACGATCTGTGATGCAAATCCCCACTGCTACATACATAAATTGATCCATATGTGTCTAGATTGTCCAGAAACTTCCGTCCTTCTATTGTTATATGTGAGGAAAGTTGCATCTGACATTTGCAAGGAAGTTTTATATTTGGGATTTAAAGATTAGAGGACAAATAAAACTCTTTATCTCCCAAGATGATAAAATCAATATTGGTATTGATTGTGGGGCTTTACAGTGGCCAGAGATGATTTGACAGTGGTGAATTATTGGAAAAACTGAGTGGAAAAACAGATGGATCGATACAGAAATGTTCAGTATGAATAATCAGATGGAGACAAGAAGATCCATGTTCACATTGTATTATTACAGCAAACCTGGACTTAATATACTAAATAATTTATGATAATCCATCAGCGTCACCAACGAGTTACAATACTGTTTAAAAGTTTGAGGTCGGTAAGATTTTTTTATGTTTTTGAAAGAAGTCTCTTATGCTCAGCAATGCTGCATTTGTTTATCTATTTTTTTTATTTAGCAAAATAAAAAGTAATTCTGTGATTTATTATTACAATTTTCCTATTTTTATAGATTTTATTATATTTATTTAGTCATTGCTCCAGCCTCTAGTGTCACATGATCCTTCAGAAATCATTCTAGTATACTGATTTGAAAAGATTATTCTATCATTATCAATGTTAAAAACGTTTATTCTGCTTTAAAAAGTGATACAAAGAACATTTATTTGATCTAAATCTATTTAAAAGTAAATAGTACTGCCACTTTGGATGAATTTAATGTATTATTTCTGAATAAAAGTATTAATTTCTTTCAAAAAATCTTACTGACTGATGACTTCCATATTTTATGAATATATAAAAGATAATGTGTATATAGTGTATCTTATATAATATTAAATATATACTGTGCATATGTTATTTTTGAGCAATGAAAACTTTGAATTTCCATGCCCTACTTCCTTGTTTTTATGCTATGCAAATGTACCCTGGAGCAGAGCTGTTTTGACTAATCCGTTTTATCCTCAAACGTTCTCTCTTTTTCCTCTCACAGATATGCGGGAGGTGGCTGTGCACAGGGCTGGTTTGGGATACTTAACACGTTATTTCAACTCGGTGCAGGACCTCAAAGTACGCTTAGGAGATGATGTGGAGCTGGAATGTTCTACTTCAGGTTCTGAGGCACCTGAGTACTTCTGGTCTAAAGAGGTGACAGATTTAATATCTAATGCTCTGCTTCTCTTTTTCCTTCATTTTTCCTTACAGTTTTTTAAACATGATGCATTATTCTGTCTACTGCAGAACTGCTGTATTGGGATTGCAGTTGCCTGTTTTCATTTAAGTTTCTCATACATTTGAGAGAAAGACCTAGGAGTTTGCTGTTGGAGTGAAAATAAGCATTCACTCAGGTCTAGGGAAAAGGTTGTGAAAGTTGTCAACACATTTAGTCAGAACAAACTCATCAGGGGCCAGTTACTTCTTAGTGGCTAGTTATTTAACTTAATGGTTAAAGTAGAAGGTTAAGTTAAAGCAGAATGTGAGAATGATAATCGTACAGTCACTGATATAACTCGCACATGTGATTCAAATCAAAGGAATAAGCCACATGAGTCTTAACAGATGTTTGTTAAAGAAAACATCTGTCAGGACTCAAGCATCTTCCAACTCAGTGGTAAATTTGACAAAAACATTTTTTTTTATCTAGGAAGTCTTGAAATGTGGCAACAAATGTGAAATATTTCTCATACTGAGCCACCAAAAATGAATATATTTTAAGGGACAAAATCCTGATGTGCAGTTTCAAGGAGACTTAAGTATATTTCTATATTTTGCAATATCGTTTTTGCCACTGCTATAGGGACAGTATTTCAGGGACAGTACCAAATGTTTTCTGTTAAGGCTAGTTTAACTCTATTCACTCTCTATGGGCTGGTGAGACAAATTGTTCATTTTAAACTGGTGAGTAACAGTGGATCATAAATGTAACATGCTGTAAAAAGCATGTGCATACTCTGTTTCTCAGACCAAAAAAAATCCCTCTAAATGTCATGGGGTGGGTGATTGATGACCATAAAATTTCACTAGAATGGAAGTGCAGAATTACTCATTCCTGTTATTTGGATGTCTATTAGTCTGTCCTCCACCACATGTCACGAATGTGCAGTGTCATTCTCTGACAGTTCAAGTACGTTTTCACTTACTCAATTTGGTTTCAAATGTGCACTTTGGATTTTTATGAACAATTTCTTATGAAGAGAAAACCAGAAAAGCCAGCTTCCCTTAAATGACAGAGCACGGTCTGACGTATAGCATCTATCCGTTTACTGTGCTGTCTGCACTCCAGCAGAGGAAACAGGAAGTCATTTGGAGCCAACAGATTAGCTTAAACAATGGTACTTTGGCTTGACTGGGAATCCTCTTAATTCACTTTCATTTAAATTGAAATGGACTTTGTTGGCAGGCTGCAGAAGTTCCTTTAGTGCCAACAGCATTTGTATGGTTATGATGTGCTCTGAGTGGATTTTGCACAGGCATTTGTTTCCTTGAATTGTACGGTGTTATGTTTTATTTTTGCTTCATTACTCTCTTATGCTCACTATCATTATTTTATTGTAACCGGTGCAGGGATTCCTAGGAAACTTTTAGTAGATTTTGTTTTTTTTCTTTTCTTTTGAGTTTTTATTTGAAAAGCATACAGAAGTGGGAATTCACCTTCTTGCATGCTTCCCTTCTTAAGAATGAAAAATTCTGGCTTATCTTTCTTACGTCAGATCTCTCATGGAGTTCCTGCTTTGCTTTTCACTTCTCAATAACTTCTTCCCTGTCTTTTTTTTCTATCAAGGAGAGGACTGGCTTTTGGCCTCCAATAAGCTGAAGTTGGAGAAGGTGAGGGAACAGGATGGGGGAAGATTCACCTGTTCGGCTCAGTCTCCTACTGTGCGTTCCCTCATGAAGAAACGTACAATCAGCATCACTGTTCTACCAGGTCAGAACTGCAAAAAGGGGTCAACCGTGTGCTGATTATAGTAAACAACTTGAGTTGATTTGTTTATATACAGTATGTGTATATGATTTAAATGTTTCATTTGATATGAATGGCACTAACGGCACTATTTATCCAATATTCAGTTTAAATGATCTGAATACAACAGGAAGACATTTGGAGCCAGTTGTGCTTTGGCCATATGTAAGCCTGTGGAAAACAATATTGACATTGTGACTCCACTGACCCCGTTTAACTTCCATAATATGGCATATTCTTTAATGAGACAGAATAGCCACTTTTCTTTAAGTCAGGATAATAATATTCTGTAGAGCACTCTTCACAATCCATGATGTTGTAAAGCAGCTTCACAGATTATTTTGCCTAACTGTGCCCTAATGTCTTTTGATAACTCAATACTTTTCTGGATTTTGACAGTAGAGATATTTAGTAATTTGAGTTTTTTTTTAAGTCAGAAGAAAAAAATGTATACCAGCCACTGTTAAGTACATTCAAAGTGTAAAAATTCAAGCCATGGAATCAAATTGATGTCAGTTGAAAATGAGAGTCATTTCAGAGAAAGAGCAGGTTATTACATTTTGATTTGATTTGAAGACTATGAATTATTTTATTTGCTAACGTGAACTGATAAATCACAATAAGAACTTGATGTAAATAAGGTTGAATTTGATTAAATGCTGATAATTACCTCACCTGCCCAAGATTGATAAAATAATACCAAAGTGTTGATCAAGTTAAGTTTTTTTAGTTGTTTTTTGTATTTGACAGGTGTATAATATGTAACTGTTTCTGTTTTATAGAGGATGCAGCATGGTATGAGACAACCACCGGTCGCATTGTTCTCATTGTATCTGGAGCAGGATTGTTTCTTCTGGTGGTTGTGATATCCATGACCACTTACCTCTGCCGCCGAGCCACACAGAGGAAGAGCAAGGGACCCATGTAAGTACTTTGAACCACCCTAGTCATGATGTCTAGAAATGATTTATGTGGGTGTTTGACCTCCAGCCCTCCTCTATCATGTGGAGTGTAGACTCTGATGACACTGATGATCACTTCTCTCCTCCTGCATCTTCTCACTCCCTCAAATCTGTCCAGGCAGGCTAGTCTATGTGCAAATAACTCTCACTAACCACGTTCTCCCTCAGGTCCAAATCTTTTCTTATTCTGCCCAATAAAACACTCACTCTGTCGTATTGCCTTCTCTCGTCCTTTCAGTGATGACCGCTCCCAGAAGAAACCCATCTACAGAGCCAGCGTGGAGTCCCTGCCCACCACCGCCTCTGACAAGCAACCGCTGGTGTAAAGAGAGAGATTGATGGAGGACTGGAGAGGAGAGGAGAGAAAAGAAGATGAGAAAAAAGATTATGGGGTATTGGGTATTCACAGTGGAAGAGAGTTAATGAGAGTTTTGCTCATGGATTTTGTTATGCTCTTGGGTCTTCATTCAGATATATAATTAGGAGACTGTCTATGCGGGGAATCGAAAAAGTATACAAAGACGGGACAAATGATGGTTTTACTGTGTGTCCTTTCCAGTGTGGATGGCAGCAGTGCTCTTCAACAAAAGGTGTGCAATTTTCTCTGTATTGATTCAACAACCCTGCAAAATTGAGAAATGCCAAAAAGATGCTTTTGTGAGGTGACATTGACCGCTTCTTTCTTCCCACCAGCCTTGGGTTGGCTTATTTCTTCAAACTGATTAACATTTCTTTTTAGGAAAACTACCATCTGCAAGCTGTACGATCATTTAGTCAGATGTAGAAATTTAAGGGGTATTGCTTTACATAAGTATATAATGTTCTGCTTCATTTGAAAGGACAGTAGATAAGATCCAAACTTACACTGAACCAATTACTCTAGAAGCACTTTTGAAACTATTGCACTTTTTACACAAGTTTGATTTTTCCATATCTTTGAATTTAAAGCTATTAAAATATTTTACAACATAATCTGCCTCCAGTGTTGTTACTGATCTAATTAAGATAGACATTCATGTATGCCCAACTTTGAAGAAATCTCAAAAAGTTCATCTCATTTCTGCTGTTTATAAAAAGCTCTTTCCATTTCAGACTTCTGAGGTATTAAAATAAAATACCTGTAATTTCTCAATCAAGAGTTCTGATACATAACACACATCCCCTGACCATTACAAAATACAATTAAACAATATCACATGAGCATGACTATCATGTGATTTGCATATGGTTCTTTTACAACAGTGTAACAAACAAGAAGTTAGTATTGAGTAACTTATTCCCTTATTATGCCTTATTGTAACTTATTATTCTGGACCTGTATTTCAGCTTGGTCTCTAAATGGGTGGTAAATATTCTTCTGTCCAATCTAATAATATAGGTAAGAACTAGAAATGTGTCAGGAATCTCTTTGAATACAAACAAAAAGGAGAACAAATCCATACCTAAAAAGGCCTTGAGGCAGTCCAGAGGTATTTTTTCAGAATGTGACATATCTCATCTTTACATGCTGCCACAAGCTTAACTTGGTTTGACATTTTCATAAACAACATGAGCTGGAATTGCCTGCACTATACTCAGTCACCACATAACCACAACTGTTTCTTAATTTTATCCTCCAATGCTTTAACCTTAGCAGTTAATCACTGTAAACATTATCATAGCTACTCATTTCATTTCTTCTGTCTGCTATATTAGTGTTTCATTTAGTGTGGTTTTATTACTAGTGTGCGGCTGACCAGAGGCCACCATTAATAACTGTGTTTTGCGTGCCTTAACAATGACAGTTCATTAATGAAGGTACATGCCATGGAATATAACATTATTACACAAATTATTCAATACCTCTCTTCCTCTCCAGTGCTTATTCATAAAGTCCTTGAACAAGAGGATATATTAGCATGGTGAGTTCTTTGGAGTAAAAACATTTGAAATGGATACGGACCTAAAAGAAAAATCCAATTTTTAAATTTGGCTTTCTCTTGGGGCTCTTCAAAGTAAATGGCCTGCAGCAGGAAAAGCTCCAAAGGGTCACGCATTTCACATTTACATCATCTAGATAATGGACTTTCATAAAAGAGAGGTCTGAGTAATAAAAGCTCTAAAATGTCCACTGATCTCTTGAAGTTTTTCAGAGCTGTAGGACAAACCCCACACCTCTAATTCACAGAAAACCCATTCCCCCCACCATTGTTAACTCAGAAAGGATCCCAAACATCCAAAACTGCTAATTTGCTGCATAAATATTTTAGTTCAAAATGCCATGAATTGCAATTTAGAATTAGAAATACTGATGTGTTAAAAGTATTTTTCACCTACTAAGGTGCTTGTCAACAGATTTTCTCATTTAAATGGCTTGCAGTTTCCTTTGTATACATGTTTCCGTTTTCAAATTATTTATGCTGTGACCAAAGAAGTCCAAAAGGTTTGATGTATGCTGGCCATTTATAAACTACTCTGGCAACCATGCGGCTCTACACTTGGAAAGAATGAAAGCAAACAAATGTTTTGGATCCTGCACAGTGACTTTCTGTTGATTTCTAGCTTGTGTGTGACTATAATCTTCTAGAAGTGTTTCTTATGATTGACTATAATTGGACAAAGGAACAAAATCTATAATAGGCAACAGCAAAAACAAAGCATAATTTGGAGCAGCCAGTAGGCCTATTGTTCTTTTTTCAGTTTGCTGCTATTGCATAATTTAACATCTGAGATTTCAGAAACATGTGGTCATGTTAAAATTTATATAATCTGTATCTGACTCTCAAAGCTTGTATTTCAGATAATATGATTAGTCTAGCGGTGGGTAGCATGTTGATTTCAAACATCTAGCTCAAAAACCATAATTTTTATGAATTAGCCTACATCCTACAAATTAAAATTCTATTTTTTTTTCATTCTAAGAGCCAAGCTTGACTAAGGAATGTAGAACCTAAAAGCTGAATTAGCCTATGTTGTCAAGACAAAGGCATTTTTCATATATAAATTGGGGCATGTGTTTTACATTATGACGATATTATTTTTTGAAATTGTTTTGTGCTTAATAATTGTTATTTAGCACATAATATTCAATGTGACAACTTACCTGTTTTTTTAGTTCCCAAAACGATCAACGTGTGTTCTATGGACTTATAAATGTGTTCAGACGTTTTGTGTATTCAATATTTTACAGTAATATTAAGAAATTAAAATCTCCTCTATTTGACTGACACACACATACACAAACGTCTGTTGAAAACCTCATTGTTATTCTCCAAATCATCACATGATGTCGCTAAATACAAACCATAAACTCAACACTAAAGACTATGAATTGTTTTAGGTTTAATTACGCCAGCGAAGTGATCTTGAGGAAGATGTGAAGTCGCGCTCGGGCTGGTTTCGTGCCAGCTTGGCTGCTAATGATCGCGTTGATTCTGTTCGTCGTATGTCACACAGTTGAATGAATCACATTCTACTTCCTTTTTCTGAATCGGTCGTTAGTGGATCTGTCATGTATCTCTGCGGATTCCACATAACACGCTAGTGATTCATTAAAAAGCGCAGTCTTCCAGTAAATTCGGATTATTTATATTCCGCGCTCAAAACTTTATTGATCGCCACTGTAATTAATCACGTTAATATATAGAGTGGTTCATTTGGAGGCTAGGACTCGTTCCAATAGCTGTTCTAGCGCTATGAATTCGGTGTCTAGCACATTGTCTTTTTGATAAAAACAAACGGTTATTTGTCTTATAATATTATACTCTTTTCCCCGCCCATGATTGGGTGTGCGCCGGTCATTGTCAAATCCGATTGGTTGTGGCTGAGCCCAAGAAAAACCGGCCCTGCTACATTTCCACCTTTCATTCTGAGTAGTGTATCAGATTGAGTGTGCGTGTGTGAGTACTAGTATGTAATACACAACAATTCCAGCTAACACTGGAGTTGAGAAAAGACACATCTCGTAGGTGAGAGCCTGCGCGCTCATGTTATTCTAATTCCTATCAAAGGAAGAGGAATTAACAGAAAAATCGGAATAACACAACGATGGCATTTTCTTCTTTTTGGAAGTATTGCGCTCCCCTTTCTCTCCTACTGCTCCTGTCCTATTCGCAGACAGGTAAGACAATATTTATTCAGTCCATAAACACTTTGGAAGTTAACTTGCCCTGAACGCGGAAAGATGCTTCACTAGAAAGAACTATATTGATCTGTTCACTGATGTTGCCATCGCGAGATGTATAGAATAGCCTTACATAGACACATCGGCATCGCCTACAACATGCTCATGGGTTCAGCACATCGCCAGCATTAAATGTGCTAGAAATCACGTTAGCCTTAGTTTTAAACATTTATACGAAAGTGAAATTAATTTTGTTTCCCTCAAAGTTCTCTCTGTTCCGGTTTTCACGCTTTCTGTTAGGTGCAGTTAAAGCTAATTATCGTTTATTTTGGTTAGTAGTTTGCGTCACTCACCTGCATCTCTGCTGACTCCGTGTGCTCTAGTAATAAAGGGAAGTTCGCTCAATAACAGTAGGCTGCACATATGTGCTTGCTAATTAATTTTCTATAGGTGCGTTGACAGCGTGCTTTGTTGTCGCGCGCATCATTGTTCTGTGCACAGTGCTTTTTCTTTGTGTATGCGTACTGTTCTTTCATTTACCGATGTCCTTTGAGATCTCGAGGCAAACGTATATGGCCATTGCGACAGTCAGTACAAGAGCGCAGGTGCCATGAAATAATGTCATTGTGGATTGCGCTGTTCGGAGGTCCCGCTCTGAGCTCCTCTGCGCAGGGGTACTATCCCAAATTAATCTCGAATACAAGACTGTCAGAGCAAATCCCAACACGGGCCGCGTATTTCATGCTTGCCATCGCATGATAAGTGCATCTGCCGTTGTCCTGGGATTTGGATTACAAAAGCATCTTGAAGATACTAGCTGGCCATTAAATTCTTCTCTTAAAGCTGTGCCATCTGTTTGTAAGATGATTCAAATGAATAATTATTAGGCAAGAGCGAAAATAGCCTGGGACAAAAAAATAAAAAAATAAATGCAGTTACACTATTTTAGGTGGCTAACTCGTGCCTGTACATCCGAAATGCATCCGTTCTGATGTAAATTCCATCATCAACCAATTATAACTTAGGCCTATATTGCAGACCAAAAAATGTCAATTAGTTCGTAGGCTACATATTAAAAACAAACCAAAGCAGGCAGTTTAGCGCGTCACCAAGGTCTGGAGTAGGGTGAGTGGATCGGAATGAGCAATATTTCTCATTCTTGCCAACAGCGTTCAAGATAGAATCACTCTACCTGAGATCCACTCCTGGTTTTCCTTTTCCTTGTCCCCTGCTCAACAGGGAGAGAAACCCACTTCGAGCGAAAACAAAACGCATTGAGTTTTAAAAATGACATATTTTCATAAAAATTGCAATAAGTTGTGTAATGAAAATAATATGTACATTTTAATACAGTCTAGTTATGTACATGGTAAAGCCATAGTAGAATGGGCCAAAAAAGAGAAATTTTTTGAGATAATTCCTCAATTTAGTTCCTCTCTTTATGTTTTGAGTTTTATGGGAACAATATTAACATATTTATCTGTTTGAGATTTCTAAAAGCGTTCCTTTGTTGAATTCAGGAGCTATTTGTGGTCCAAGCTACTGGCAGGTTTGTATGTGTGGTTGTTTGTTTTGTACCGTCTAATAATCAGTGAGCAACTGAAGTTTTTTTATTTTTTTTTAGCTAAACATTGCTATCCTTGCTGTATGTGGTTGTGGCCACATTTGGATATGAAGAAATGTGTAGAATTGTATTTTAGTGGGCATAGGCTTTGTAATTATGGGTATGTGCATGTACTCATTGCTCAAATGGCAGGGCTTCATTTGGACCTTAGAGGTCAAGAGAGAGCTATGGAGATGACTGTGATTAATCTCTCCAGTGACACGAGGTAAAAGAAGAGAGAAAAGCGGGGGTTGGGGAGAGAGAGAAGGATAGAGACAACTGATTATCACACCCCTTCATCATTTAATTCAATAGATAATTTTTATACCAGACTGCATATCTTGTTTCAGAAAGAAACAAGGAAAAGTTAGTTTCTTAGAGATGTAGCAAGAGGAGAAGATGGGGGAGAGAGAACGGCGAGGAAAAAGAAGGAAAGTGTGTGAGATGAAATTATCTATATAGCTACTGAAGCAGAATGAAAAATAGAGAAATAGACAATGAAGAAGAGGTAAAGATGTAAACGGGGTGGAAAAGTAGAAGACTGCCAGGGAAACAGATGGACTGACAGGGATAATGGGAGGAAGAGACTTGAACCTTTAAGAAACCACTCTATCATAGACTGAGAGAGCAGGAAAATAAAGATATAGAATAGTGTGTGTGAGTGAAGGTGTGTGTAAAACTGCCCCTTCCCCCAGCACAACAAATACAGAATGTACTAGGCTCAGTGACTGTGTGTGTCCCTTGGGCACAGGCCTGCAGACTCATGATGTGTTCTCCATCTGAGCCCCTCTTTCTCTTTTTGCCTCTCTCTCATTGTCTTTCTCTCCATCTCTCTCCCTCTGCATGTCCTTTTTTGCAGTGCTGTGTGACTGACACACACGAGCACACACACAGTTAATGGCCACAACTGCGCCAGCCGCATTCTGCATGCTGCATTCTTTGCCCGTCCCCTCTCATCACTGCAGTTAATCATCTCTATTTGTTTATTCGATGGCAAGCAATATGAGAGTCATTCGTTTGAATCTGTTTTCATCATTTTTTGGGACTCTGTCAATGTTGCTTCTGCTGGAGGGCTCAGTTGCCTCCTAATTGCAAAAAAGTTTAAAAATAGCTGCACAGTTTAAGAGAATTTGTATGGATTTTCTTTTTTAGATAAAGGTTGAAAAACAGCCATTGTTTTAATATATCAGGGCTCCATACTACGACTAAAATGGTTTCAAATGCAACAAATAATAAAAATTGATGACAATAAAATTAAATTGCCATTAGCAGCATATGGAAAACTTTGTGCATCTATATATGTGGTTTTTGCAGTTATTCTCAGTGTTTCCCACATGCAGAAATGAGCAACATGAGTTGTAATTTCTGATTCATGAACAAATTGCTCTTATGAACTAGTCAAAAAGATTCACATAACTTGCTTGTGAGTTAGTGGTTTGAATCAGACTCACTCAGTGAATCGTGAGTGAGTGATGCAACAGCAAACAGGACGAGTCGTGATGTCTGATTCAAGAATAAATGACTCTTATGAACTGGTTCTTTTTATTGAGTCAGTCAAAAAGATTCACAAAGCTAGCTTGTGAGTTAGTGGTTTGAATCCGACTTAGTGAATCGTGAGTGAGTACTGCAACAATGTATTTTAATATAGATATTTGTTGTGATAAATGTTATTCTAAGCAATTTGAATGTTTCACAAAAACATTATTGGTCATTGTTTGCCATAGTCAGGTCCAATTATAATGTCATTCTGACTGTAAGGGAGTAAAACCGTAAGGTGACAACTTAAAACCATAATGAACACAATATTTTACTTTTTTCAAACAGGCATAAATATTTTTCCAAAACAGAGTGATATTTATAGGACACTAATAGAGTCAAGATAAAATGAGAACTACACCACTTCCAAAAAAGTCTTTATCAGGCAATTTGTAAACTAAAAAAGATATTTGACTCCTAAATATTTCATTTCACAAGCTCCTAGCCATTTTTTAGTCTGGAGCCCTGTATATATAGGGCATGGAAATCAAATACATCTTTTGTTTTGCACGTATGATATCCTAGTCTTATTAAGATGCAAAACTGGTGCATTATGTAGGGTAGGCGCTATAGGATTAGCGCATGCAGGACAGAAAGTGGTATTTTCACTTGACACTTTGTTCTGTAATGCCACGAGGAAGCCTTTATCTTAAGCCAAGGTTTATTCTTTGATTCCAGTGTATGGTTGTGTAATTCCCCCAGTAAAATAAAAAATGTTGACATTTAATTACAGTGGAAGCCCTCCTACCTGTATGTTAAAAACAGACATGTAGTAAAGCTTTCAGGTACTCGCTTCCTATTTTGACTCTCATTTCAGTCAACACTAAACCGAGGCTCAGAATAGACAAATTAAGGCGACCTATAGAGGGAGAGCTGCTGGTAGACTGTTAGGTAGCTACCTGGCATTCTCTTATCACTGTAATAGATTGCACATTTTATAGCCCTATATAAACAGATGTTCCTTTAGGGATCCTATTGTTACTCAACAACACAGAAGATAGAAAAACGAGTAAGTGTGCTAAAACTCATGAAGACCTTTAATTTGAGCACGAGGAGATAAACAGAGGAACAGACCTATTTCAAATCGTTTCAAGGAAGGGCTGGATTCATCATAGTGTTTTATGGTGCCGTTACAAGGGCTGGGTTTGTCGCAGGTGGCGTGTCTCGGTAACTGTATTTCACCGTAATTATCTTCAATCTGATTCGACTGATTAGACACTCCTTTCATTTTCTTGTTCGCTCTCATCGCCTGCCTGCCTGTGGTCATTCATATTAGACGCAATATTTTATGTCTCATTTCAGAGCTGAAGAGATGGTTATTGGAAGACTGTGCGGCTTTTAAATGACAGAAACGATGAATAAGACGTTTGTGGTCAAGTTGACTACAAACGTTACTGAGCAAGGCCAGCACACCACTGTTATGGAACCGAAACTCTTCCATATCTCCCAGAAGTCTCGACTATTATTCTAATGAAACACACTTAGAAAGGTGCGCCAATTAAACAGGCTTATTTTTCAGGGTTATCACTCTCAAGCTGTTTCTGCGGCTTGCTTTGATTGAATCCAAGCATATTCATTGTGGGAATTTAAGTGCTTGCTCTCTGATAAGTATGTGAATTATTGAAATGTGCCTGTTCGTACTGGACCTGATTCTGTCTGTGTCACTTGTGAGAAGGCAAAACCTCGCCAGACACGAGTTGTCAATAATTCAGACTTGGGTTGTGAAGTGCAGTCTGATTCAGATCTAATTTTTCTACTTCTTGTCCTGTGAGATGTCTGAGTGGCAGATTTGCTGTCTGTTGCCTGACTATGTCTTTCTCAGCATGGAGTATAAGACTTCAGAATAGCAATGCATTGTTTCAGCAGGGAGGATGAGCTTAGCAATGCATTATTTCTGAGTGTTTTTATTTCACAGCTTGAGAATCAGATAGAAATTTAGCAATCAGAAATTTGTTTTTAATGGTAGTTTAATGGTATTTTGGGTCACAGTAACTTAGGGGTCTCAAGTCTTAAAAAAAAAAATAAATAAATAAAAAAACAAGGACCCCCAAATATGACTCTTAAATAACTGCTACTAAATTGGTACTAAAGCCTAAACACGTGATTAAAATATATACTTTCTTTAGGTGCTTTCAGATTTTGGATCTAGGGATCCACATGGGGCAGCAAAAAAAAAATGGTCTATCTGTAAAAAAAATTTTTTTTTATTATATATATATATATATATATATATATATATATATATATATATATATGTATATATGTATATATATATATTTTTTTTATTTTTATATTTTTGTATTTATATATTTAATCACATTTCTGTTAACCCTAAAACACAACCCAAAGCAGTGCAAAATTCAAAATGCAGTATATATATATATAAAAAAACTAAGCAATCAATACAGAAAATTCCTTCATAGTAATACAGTGCATTGTGCCCCATTTCAAAACATTTTTTAAATACCTGTGACTAGTTGATTTTGAAAATATGTACATTTATTCATCTCTCACTTTGACAATATCACAAAATCATGAGCAAAAACCTTTCAGTTTTGTTCTCCTACACCAAGTAAATCACCTTTGGAATTTTATCTTGGAGAGAGACTTGTGTAGAGAGCTGCTTATGTAGAGAGAGAGAGAGAGAGAGAGTTTGGGATTTTATATTTGAGAGAGGATTGTGTGAGACATGAAAAGAAAAGGTGGAGAGGAGAGCGAGCCAGACTTAAGTGGATGTTGTGGTTGATTGCCACAGAGGTGAACATTCTTCCATATAGGGGACAGAGTTGCCATGACTTTGCAAACTCTGCACTGTGCTTGTTTAACAGCCCCCTAACCTCTGTCTTTTCTCTCGCTCCTACTTTCATTTCTTTGCCTCATCCTTCCGCCAGTTTCCAAGGCTCCCGCCGCATCTCGGTTCCCTACCCACATGAGGTAAAGGTCCCAGGCTTTTGCAGTAATTACAGGAGTTTGAGTGGCACTAAAGCCCTCACTAGGTTTGATTGGATGAAGGGCCCATTAGAACTAAAACGGGCCCCTGCTCCAGATGGAGTGTGTGTGAAAGGCTCCGTAGCTTCTTGAGAGAAAGACTAATGCCGCCTACACCGATTACATTATGTGGAGAGCGTGGAGGTGATAATGAGGCGGTGGATGAGCGCAGAGGGCTGGAGGGAGCAGCCCTTACTCGGGACAGGTGTGTGTGAGGCGTGAGTCAAATCTGACCTCAGCACATCCTCATGCAGGGAGAGAGAGACTGAAAAAGAAGAAGTGGATGAGAGGGATTTTTCACTTATTTTCCTATAAATATTGAAAGCCAAAGAGTGCATTTTAAAAGTATAAAAACCATCTCTAATCCCAGTTTAATATGCAGAGACCACTTTATATAAGCAGAAAATATGTAAACGCCGTGGCTCTGTGGCAAATTATCCAAATAGTATATGTTTGTTTAAGCATTCTGACCAGCTCACCATAGCAACAATGGCCAGCTAATGGTCTGAGTCTGTTTGGCAATGGTAGACACAAGGGCTGCATCCGAAAATGCATACTTCCTTACTATATATAGTAGGCGAAAAACAGTAACAGTGACAAAAAATGTGTCCACATTCACAGTACTCATAAAAAGTTAGACAAAAAGTACCCTGATGTCTTACTACTCCCGGTGAGATTCAAAAAATCCATGCATACGAGGGACATTTTACTATCCCATGAGGCCACATGAGAGGATTTGTGTATGACAGTGATGTGACACAACTGAGGCTGGTAGGTCATGTGATAATGACAACATGGTGAATGTAGTATGTCCAGATTACATCCATACTACACAAATTCATACAATTTACAACATACTTTTTTAGCAGTCGCCTGTATTCAAAATAAGTACTCAAGAGAGTGCGCAGCCAAGGAAACCTGTCTGAAAGCAGTCAGTTTTACACAGAAGAAATTTGCACTCTGGAAATATTTTATTCAAAATAAACTTTTGAATATGTTAAAAAAAGATTTTCTAATTATTATTATTATTTAGATTTTTTTGCCACTTTTATCGATAAGCACAGTAAGAGGTAGGGCAGGAAATCCTGTGTGGAAGATGGAGAAAAATGATGGGAAATGGCCAAAATGCCATAGTTGGGTGTTTCTTCAAATTTGAGCACTTTTATGTCTCGGGGGTTGATTGTTAAAACAACAGATAAGGCTTTTTCATTTTTGTTAAATGAAGGCCAACTGCCTTGGAAACATTTCACCATCCCTTCATTTATTTTTACTGCTTTTTAAATGCATTTTATGTCAAGAAGACCCACTCTTTTAATGTTAAAATATGAATGATTACACATTCCTGATGATCTAAACAGATATTTACTTTGTTTACTTAGGGGACAGCAGTGTCAGTGAAGAGCTTGAAATGAAATACATGAGATATCACTTGAGCAGAATATTTTTTATTGTATATAATTTCTATTCAAGCTGTAATTATAATTAATTTTTTTTTTAAGATGTATACCGTACAATGTTAGCTAAGGCACTTGAGGCAGCCATTTTATTCTAAAATGTTTTCCAAAATGGTATTTCCACAATTTTCATTTCCTTCACAGAATGCTACATCATTTGAGATGAGTGGACATGACATTGTGGTAGGACTTTTCACGACCTTCAGAAAGATGACAAAAAATCTTCTTTGTATGTCCACACTGTTTTCAAATTGAAATTAAATTAAATAGTGTGAAAAGTGTGTTTACGAGAGTATATTTCTGGGCCAGAAGTGGCCATGTTTGAAGAAACACCCAGTTACCATGGTACATATTTGTAAGAGGAGACGGAGGAGGGAAAAAGGAGGAAGAAAAGGCTGAAGGTTTAAAGGAGAACAGCGTGAAGGTCTCAGCACCTACACAGTTCAATGGTCTGTGAAACAGTGGAGAATGGGAAGTTAAAGAGGCTAGTGTGCACGCCACCAGACTTGACTGAGGAGACTGGAGAGCAAGAGACGGAGGGAAGAATAACAAACAACCGAGGTACCCGAAGAATCACTGGAAAGAAAGAGCAACACATTAGAGTGGAAGCTGAAAGATCCTGCATCCAGTGGGAACATTAAAGAAAGAGAGAGTGCAAAGTGAGTAAGTAGCTGTGTGAAAACTAGTTGTGTAGGTGACTGCAGCAAACAGCAAAAACATGGCACCATCACAAAGTGAGAACAGATGATCAATGAGGACATTTTACTGCAGGCCACCCACCCGTCTGGAGCTGAGTGGCAGGTCAGGGGTGAAGCGCTCACACACACAAACACAATCACATTTCCCTCCCAGTCTTCTGCTCTCACTGATATGCCCACTGAAGCGCTCAGCAGTGGGCTGGTAAATGAGAATTGTAAGATTGTGCATCATTTAGAACTGAGGAATTGGCTTCCTTTTTAATTTATGGACATTCATTTGAATTAAATTAGCCACACGACACAGGAAACTGAACTAGAATCAGTGTTATTTTAATATTATTTGTTGACTATAATAGTTTTTATTAATATTTTATTAAGTAGCTAATAAGTTTTATAAGTAGCTTTTTTAATTTGAATTTTAGTGTGTGTGTGTATATATATATTAGGGCTGTCATCGTTAACGTGTTAACACATGCGATTCATTTTACAATCCTTAATGCGTTAAAATAATTTAACGTAGTTAACGCAAAATGACTGAAGCACTATTTCTATTCTAACCCTTTAACCCAAATTTGCAATCAGATCATTTTAAGCTGCTAAACTCCAGGAACGTTTTCAGTCCAATGATCCAGGAAGCGAACGCGTTCAAACAATCCGTCCAAAACAGCTCTAATATAAAGGAAACCAGGCTGATTACATCAGAGATTGCAGAGCTCTGTCATATTCTGTGATTGTCTCTGAAGAGCGCGAGCCCTCATATGTTGCGCTGTGTGAAGTACAGACTGAACTGATTGTTAACACATCCCACCGCTGTATGGCCAGATGAGAAGCAAACTATATTTTCTCGACTGGATAACCAGTCTCACTAGTAAAGTTTTGATGGATGAAGACTGCAGTCAAGATTAAGGTGATTGCGTTGGCGTAGGCCTACAGGAGTCGTACAGTAAGCACGTGTGAGTCCGTTATAATAATGCGTGTATGGGTGCTCTTGACGCACTGATCGCACATTGTATTTATGCAGTGAAAAGAGATTTGTGTAGTTTAGACAGCAGTTGTTTTTACGTACATTTTCGTTGTTATGAATGGCACTGTCTACAGTAGTAGATATATGCAGTCAGCATGCGGTTGGTTTAGGTTTTTTTTTTTGGCATCTATATGTTGTTTTGTTGGTTATCGTTTTTTGACTTCTCTAAAATGTAAAAAAGCTCTTTGCTGTTGCACTGTAGGCCTACTATAAAATTCTGTCTTTTTTGGAAAGACATCTAAATTTATCTTAAAAAAAGTTTGCAAAAAATACAGATTTTTGAGAATCACCCTCTAATCTTTTGGTTTACTTTGCTGGATATAGCAAATGATGAAAAAATAAACATTTGAAACAAGAGAAAAGGTCTATGTTTAATTTCATGAAGTGTGTGATTAATGGCAATTAATCACAGAAAAAGGGTGTGATTAATCTGATTAAATTTTTTAATTGATTGACAGCCCTACAGCCCTAATATATATATATATATATATATATATATATATATATATATATATATATATATATATATATATATATATATATATATATATATATATATATATATAATAATAAAGCTATTTCACATTTTCTGAGAGTTGTATTTAGTTAACAAATACAACAATAATTAAAATATATGTATATATATATATATATATAAATATATATATATATATATATATATACGTACACACACACAGAGAGAGAGAGAGAGTTTTAATTGGTTTTGTCATTTTTATTAGTTCTTTAGATATTACTATTTACTAATATTTGGGTTTCATTTATTTTTTATTTGTTTAGTTTTATTTATTTCTAGCTGATTTTAGTGCTTTAAAATTATTTCAGTTTTCGTTAAGATAGCTTTTTTTAATCTAATATTTATAAGATTTTTTTATTTATTTATTTCAGCTTTATCTTAATTAAGAAACATAAAGGTAAAACTGAAAAAATAGTTTGTTTTACTGAATTGTATTCTTGGAAGTGATTTGTTCTTTAATTCTGGTCCACAAAATATAGTTTATTATTATTAAATCTATCTATCTATCTATCTATCTATCTATCTATCTATCTATCTATCTATCTATCTATCTATCTATCTATCTATGTATCTGTCTATCTGTCTGTCTGTCTGTCTGTCTGTCTGTCTGTCTGTCTGTCACCTTAAAACTTAAGGGCTTTTTCAACATTTTCAAAACTTTTAAAACAAAGTTTTAAGGTCAAAGTTGTCTGGACAAACTTTGCTTTTCTAGTTGGCAGTTACAGTCATATATGAATTTTTAAGTCCATACCTTGCATTCAAATTCAAATAACTGCATGCTGTATTAGATTCTCTACTCCGTTTGCTGCCTCATTTCAAATTTTGAAATTCAAATGGAATTTAAATGACAGAAAATTACGGCTTAAATACAAAGAAAGGACCTGATTGAAAACCGACACTTAACTTTGAAAGGAACGGCGCATAAATGAAGATAATTACTTTCCTGTACACTTTCACAAAGCGATCTGCACCACTGTCACGGGTCAAGGGCCACACTGAGAGGAACGAATACATGGTCAGGCAATAGAGATCCCTCACAAGAAACACCAAAACGCTAAATGATAGATGCTCTCAACGATAATGATTATCTGGAGATTACTTTGAAAACAAATTGAGGTGATGTGAGATGCGAGATTGATAAGCACTTCAAACGTGGATCAGAGCCAGACAGTACAACACCATCCAACACCGCAGCATCAGCACAACTCTGTCCTCCCTCCCAACCTGAGAACAATGAATTCAGGCTTGAGAGTGAACCTTTGATCTGGGATAATTAGTAAGCGGTAAATAAATCTTCATTAGCCGTAATGAATTTACACCACCAAACAAAAACATCAAAAAATTGCTGGTAATTCCACAATTAAATCTCAAAGCATGCCTCGAGGACGAGGCCAGCGGTTGTGAGTATGCGCTTGTGGTGGTTAGACTCCTTTTTGTTGAGGTCATCTTGGTGTTGTTCTGGTGATGCGGAGAGTTTGTCCTTCCAGGGCTGGCGAGCAGAAATGGCCCGAGGCTCCGATAGCAGGAGATTACTTTCTCTAACAATGGATTACGTTTCCGAGATTGTCTCGGTTCGAGGGGCGTGCGTGAGGTGTTGAGGCATCCTGGACTTGCGACCTTGACGATGGGTGATTGCGGGAACTCAGCTCCTGGGAGCTCTTAGCGAGAATAGGAAAATGCATAATAAGACAGGAAGGTTTTTCGTCTAAATGAATGCAGCCGTGACTGTGGCTGGGCCGGAGATTTGGAAGTCTTGTTTCTTGTACCCCTGAGACCAAACCTGGAGCGCTTGACAATCTCACAACTCATCTGAAAAAGAAATAATGTTATCATCTCTCGCACACGGGTGGGATGACTCACGTTCCCTATGCCTCACCGGCAAATCGCATTGCTGTGCAAGCTGTTATATTAACAGTAACTTCTGATGCAAACACACAAATCTGTATGATTCACTTTTTGAGGTGAATATCAGCCTGTGGCACCTCGGGGAAGAGTGGAATTTGTCAGTATATATCGCTTTAATTACCCATGATTCTCTTTCACCTTATCTGTGTTCAACTAATGAAGCTCTGAGGAATGCAACTGACTGCTACAGGAAATTGTCTAATTAAAAAAAAGATTGCTTATATTTGAAAGATGGATGGCAGCATATGACTCTCAGAGTGACATTTATGCACGAACAAAAATATTTTGTTGAATTTTGTTTTGTTGGATTTTGTTGAAGTGAACGGAATTGGTTATTAGGGGACTGGTTATAGAAAATAGATGCAGGCAGGTGGTTGTTTCAGGGTAAAAGAAGTTTACCCAGAAATGAAAATTATGTTATCCTTTACTCACCTTCATGTCATTTCAAATCAGACTTTCTTCTGTGAAAAACAAGAGAATTATGTGGAAGAATATATTGGAACCCATTGTCATTGTATGGACACAAGGACATTTGTGACCCTGGACCACAAAACCATAAGGGTCATTTATTCATCAATTATCATGTGAAAGCTGAATAAATAAGCTTCCACTGATGTATGGTTTGTTAGGATAGGACAATATTTGGCCGAGATACAACTATTTGAAAATCTAAATATTGAGAAAATTGCCTTTAAAGATGTCCAACTTAAGTCATTAACAATGCATATTACTAATATAAATTATGTTTTTATATATTTATGTAGGAAATTTATTAAATATGTTCATGGAACATAATCTTTACTTAATATCCTAATGATTTTTGGCATGAAAGAAAAACTGATAATTTTGACCCATACAATGTGTTGTTGGCTATTGCTACAAATATACCTGTGCTACTTATGACATTTTTCAAAATATCTTCTTTTATGATCCACAAAAGAAAGAAAGTCATATAAGTTTGGAATGACGTGAGGGTGACTAAATGATGACAGAGTTTTCATTTTAAGGTGAACTATGCTTTGAAGGAAGGCCTCATTTTGAGGCCAATCTCTCTAACATGGCTGGAAATGGCAGTATAAAATTGTTCTTGCTTCATGTCCTGGAGGTAAACTCAGGCTGCAGATCTGACAACCGTGTGGATTTTTTTCATATTAAGCTTTTCAACAATATTCTCTCTCTCTCTCTCTCGCTTTCTCTCTGCTTCTGACCTTTTCAGCTTTATTCGTAACACACACACACATCTGTACACATACAGTAGCTATTCCTGGTGGTCACTCAAGTTATGATGTGACATCTGTGATGTAGGGGAAAGTGATTTTCATGGTAGTTGCCGTGGGCTGTGTTTTGTAGAGGAAGCTGTGTGTCTGTTCGGCAGGTGCTCTGTAGCAGGGCATTCAGTCCAGGTGTCCAAATTTGACGCCTGTGGCTGTTTTGTGCTCATTTACATACAGAAAATCTGTTGTGGTTCTATTTCCACCTCCACCAGACGTTGTTACACCACCGCCCCTCTTTCTCTGCTCTCTATTGGGGGACTTAAACTTAAGCAGATATGATTTGATTTGTGTTTCTTTTACGAATTCCTCAATTATATAGTATATGCTATACAAAAAACATACATTGACTGTTCACAGTTTGAGAGCAGCAGAACTGTCCACCACATAATTTAAAATACACATAGAAAATGTTTACAGGTAAGAGGTGGAATGTTCTGCAGGAGCCATTGCTTAACATCTATCTATCTATCTATCTATCTATCTATCTATCTATCTATCTATCTATCTATCTATCTATCTATCTATCTATCTATCTATCTATCTATCTATCTATCTATCTATCTATAATATATAAAGTTTATTTAATTTCTAATAATGACTTCTTTTTTAATGATTTTAGTTTGTTTTAGTTAACTATAATAATTTTTCAAATGTTTTGAGTCAGTGTGAATTTTTGTAAAAAAATTAATATTCAGCAGTTATGCATTAAATTGATCAAAAGTGACACTAAAAACATTAATAATGTTACAAAAGATTTCTATTTCAAATAAATGCTTTTCTTTTGAACTTGAATAACTCTGAACTGCATTGAAAGTTGAATCAAAATTTTCAAAGTCATCAAATTGCTGATAATAAATTCATTTGTAGTGATTATGTATTTAAATGTAAAATTGTATGTTTAAATACAAGTGAAATTTTGACATTATCAGGTTCAAAAAAACATTCTCTCCTAAACATTATGCATTAGACAGCATAATTTATTTTATGTACTATTAGAATTAAACTTTAATTCTCTTGCAGATTCGCTCACCCAGTGATCCCTATGGCCAATCCATTTCTGATTGTAGCCCTAATTTCTTTGCTTAATACTCTCTCTCTTTGACTCTTTCATTAAATTTCCTCATTTCTCTCTCGGTCTACCGAAGCGTGCACTTTGCATCTGTGCTGTACTGTATTTTTGTTATAGCAGATCTTTCTCACATTTCTGTTTCAGCCGCAAAAATTCCTCGTTCTCCCTCATTTCCCCTCTTCTCGCCCAGCCTGTTTATCATTCTGTATTTTGTTCATATTTGCCCTCAATCACTCCTTCCAGCACTAAAGTTCTTTAGTTTCACTTTCAGAAGCCTCATTTCTCTCTCTGCTCACCTTCTTGTTGTCTGTCGCTCTTTTTGAATTTCAAGTCATCGTTCAGTTTGGGTGAAATCCAGCGGGGGCTTTTCTGTAAAGCAGTGGGACATTTAAAACTATTTACTCACATCAATTTTTTATTTTCTCATATCTCTGAATTATTGTCACGGCAAGGAATGTAAAGCGGACACGTCTCACTCCCTCCATCTCTCTTCCCTGCTCTTTTCCCTCAGTTTCCTTCTTTTCCCCCAAGCCCAGTTTATCTCTTTATCCATTATATATTGCTCTTTATGTCTCTCTGCCAAGCAATATCGCATAAGGTTTATGTGCATATCAGGGAATGGCAGGGGACTGACTGGGTCTGTATATATGTGTGTGTGTGTGTGTGTGTGTGTGTGTGTAATATGCACTTGGGGACATTAGCGGTCATTGGCTCAGCAGTGTGCAGCTCTCACACACATACATTATTGTGCTTGTGTCATTATTATGCAGAATGCATTTCTCTGCATGGCCTGGTCACATGCATGTGCACACACTTACTGAGAACTCTGAGAGCACTGTGAGAAAACCGAGAGAAGACATTCTGAATTTGTATGTTTAAAAAAAATATATTTTTTTTTTTTAAAAATGGGGAGGCCAAGTTTTCACAGATTTAACTCTGGGTACCAAAATATGGTTAAGCAAACACACACAATGTTTCTTCAACTTTGGATATTTCTTTGCATGTACCAAGGGTTGAATTTTATTTAAACTAGTAAAAAGGGGATACATTTTATGTTACTACTACTATTAATAGTTATTATTATTATTATTATTATTATTATTTTGTTATATGAATGTCATATTCAAAACTATTGTTTAAAACTAGAATTTTTTTTTTTAACTTGTTTACTAAAGATAAAACCGCCAATGAAGAATATGATTGAGAAATACAGAAAAAATGAGAAAAAATAAATCTATGCAAATTTTTGATATTTTTTTCCCTTATTAACTTATACAGGGTGTGAGTGTAGTTGTGTATATTTAGGATGCATAAAATGCTACATGTAAATGGTCATTTTATTCCAAAACTGGTATTTCTAGCACCTTCATTTCCACCACAAAACACCACCAAACACAATGCATCATCTGAGATGTGGTGGACATTTACATTACTTTTTTAGAAAATATCACAGAAGTTTCCTATAGTAGCCTACATATATACTTTGCAGTAGGAGATTGTTAGTAGTTTTATTAAAAATTAAGTAAACTAGTGAAAAAGTAAATTACTTTCTAAAATTCCACAGGACTAAAAGTGCTCATAGTTCATAGAAACACTCTTACACAACTGCCATTGCTCTGGAAATGAAGCACCATGGGATGAATATATCAAAAATATTTGCATCTTGCCAAGGAATGATTTGGAACTGCAGTTTGACACAAATTCTCCTGAAGGCATTACCTTAACAGATTTCTTTATTCGTTTTCAGTGGTTCAGTCGAGTCATGCTCCATCTAACAAAGCAAAAAAAGGTTTTAGTTCATTTGTACTGTATATATGTACATATGTCACAAGGCTCTCAACGAGAGGATAAAAAGAGCTATATAAACCACAGTCCTCCAGTGAAACCGGCAGCAGTCTGGAAATAAAAGGGCTAGCTGAGCCCTCATTCACTTGTGAAATATCCCAACCGAGCAGTACCATCCAGACTTTCTGCCAACTATACAGCTGCAGCGGGAACAATGACACACATACGCATAACAAATGCGCTCGCACACTCTTACTTAGGCACTCTGAGCAGGCTTGGACTAGCTGGCACACGCTCAGAATTTCAGGACAGGAGTGGACGAAGCGACCTAAGCTAACCCTGAGTTACATTTTACATGTCTTCACTAGCACACAGGGGTCTAGTGAATGAATGCAGACGATGGATTTGACTCCCTTATGTTTTATAAAGTTTTATGGAGTCCTCTGCAGCTAGCGCTCATACAAACACACACACAAACACACACTCAAACCACCATGCTGCCTAATGTGGTATGTTACGCTCATAAAGTCCAAGAGGCCTGAAGTTTAAGAACATCACACACTCCCACGGCCCACATGCTGTAGGCACACACACACACTTTCATGCTGTCACACTGTGGGCTATGCTAAGTCTTGGCTGTGCTGGGAGGTTTAACAGCAGCCAGAGGGGCATTTGTCCTTCACTCTCACTCCTACTCCTTTTTTCATCCCTCCATCTTTAATTCAGCATCCCGACCCCCAAGTCCCAGCATCCACCTCTGCTCGCCATCATTTGTTTCTTCTGAAGTAGACCATACATCCCTCTGTCTCTCCCTGTCTAGGGGCTAAATCGCTTACTTTTGTACTTCACCACCCCCTTTCAGATGAGAGTTGGCAGAAAATGAAAAACAGAACGACGATGATGCGCGTGCATGTGCGTGAGAATGAGGGTCCAAAAAGAAAACTGTGAAAGCAGGGGGAAACACACGTCTTCTGGCTTTGAATTAATCTTGTTGATTATAATGCTGTAATCTGGGTTGTGACAGTTGTTATTGCTTTACGATATCAATAAAAGAGTGAGATGAAGAAAGGAGATGGAGGGGAGGGGGCAGCAGGAAAGATGAAGGAAAAGAATCAATGCAGATGCTCGCAAGGTAATTAAAAGCAGCTATGGACAGGCCTTGAAAGCCATTATTAGTAGCTCTTGGTAAAATTACTATGATTACACAAACAGCTCCACCAACACAGGCTTTTGTGTTTAGGCCGTAATTGCCCCTGCAACGGATTCAGATTCTCAACAATGTTGTTTTTCGTGATAGATTGGAAACAAAGCGAGGGGAGGAAGGAGGCTGAATGCAAAGGCCAACACTTCTCGATGGCCCAGACTCCAATATAAGAATTAATCGCTATCCACAAAGCAAATGTACTTTCATGTTCTCAATTACCCGTTTTGAATGCATCAAGATGTTTAAGAAGATCAGTTTCTCGGAGCTGCAGCATAGTGCAGATGAGATTCAAACTAATTTGAGTTGATATCGTGAAATGGTGAAGGCTTTGCTCTTGAATATTAGTTTGTTTGTCGTTTGACTGGATTCTAAAATATTAAAGATGTTGTTCAGATAACATTTTCAAAACCACTGTAAGTGGGCATATCCTTACTTACGTCAATATGTATTGATCTCGACATTGGGTTTAATAGAGCATTCTCATCTCTGATACATCAAAAATGCAATTGATTTAACACAAATTAGAAAATATAAAAAATGTACAAAACATAAAAGTGATTAATGGTGGCTATAGCATGTTATTGGCAAAAATATACATAAATATAGGTTCTAAATCCAGTGATTTTGTGATTTCATCTACAAAACAATCTCAGTTCTTCTCCAAACAAGCACATGCTTGTTTGCTTTCATCCATTTCATCACTCCCGGGATTAATTGAAAGGAATTTTGTAGGTCAGCTGGTGCTCAGATTGCATAAACTGCTTAGACTAGTCATAAAAGGTTAGTCGTCTAATTTTTTTCTTCAAGACTGATCATAACTTTTTTAAGTCAATTCCAAACAAACAAACAAAAAAATCTAATTTGAATCAGAAAATTAAGACTGATTACCCCCTTGAAAAGATGGTCAAACTAGTTAAGTCTTAATGTAGTGGTTTATGCAACTCCCGCCAGATGTCTTTTTTCTTCTTAGATTTGAGCAAAAAGTTACCAATGTGAGTAAAAGCCCAATGTCATTTTCTTTATCTGCTTCGCATCATTTCCCATCCTCTTTAGACTTTTTTATTAAGTTAGCTCAGACAATAGAGCATGGTGCTAGTAACGGCAAGGTCATGGGTTTGATTCTCAGAGGAAGCAAAAACTGATTAAATGTTGAATGCCATTTAAGTCGCGTTGTGTCTAAGTGTCTGCCAAAAAAATGTCTGCCAAATGCATAAATGTAAATATTTCTGTTAGTAAGAGAACAGAAGGTCAGACCTCAGTTGCTATTGTGCATTTCTACAGAACTGATAAGCAACTCAAGGCCAAACCATCACTGTTTGTTTTCCACATCTGAGAAAAGTCTCAGAAGTACCCTAATACACTTTGTGTTAGCCATTTCAAGAGTTTTCATTTGCAGGTAACAAAAAAAAAAGAAAAAAAGATGAGCTTATGGAGTAACTCCAAATATATTAGGACACTCAAGCCACACTTAATGCGAAGGTCTTAGCATTATATAACAAAATATCAAACCAAGTGGCATACATTTAAATAATGTAGTTAAAAGACACTCTTCAAGCTGATGGTCAGCTGCCAGGTCAATGTTGGGCCATCGTTGAGCATTTATAAGCTCAGTTTTTTCTGTGTGTTCTGTACCGAGATCACTCTGAGAAGCTGGTGAATAAAAAGCGAAAGTCATGAAAGCAAGCAAATGATGAAGTCAATAGGGCACACACAGAATGCTCTTCTAATTTGACATCATCTGAACATGTCAATGCGTCAATATTTCCGTAACGATATGACTGTCTGGAATGAAGAAAATAAAGACCAACTGATCAACATGATTCAAATCTAAAATGGTAAGCAAGAACTGCTGTGTTTGCAGTTTGTATATCCGCAGTCCTAATGTCGGTCCTTTTCCTTCTCTTAAAGGGGTCACTGGAAGAGACATGCACTTTTACAAGTTGTTTGAATTGACATGTGTGTTGGCAGTGTGTGTACACAACCACAGATAATAATGATAAAGATCCACCCAGTTGTTTTTTTTTTTTTATCTTGTTAAATCATTTCCCCTTTCTCAAATTGAGCCAATCTCAGATGCCTGTCTGTGTGATCCCTCCCACGATTGTTTGATTGACAGTAGCATTCCAGCACAGACTGGACTGGTGTCTTACCTTAGGCCCGCCCTGAGTGAGCTGTCATCAGTCTGTCATTGTTTCACCACCAAAGCAAATGTAGAAAAGAATGTCTCCTAAGCAATTGAGGTGTTTTGTTGTTGGATGTAATAATGAACATAGCAGTCGTCATTTACTCCTGACATCTGGGCCGCTGAAGACGGAGTGGATTACTTCTGAAGGTAATGCACCCCCGATCTACCTAAATACGTCTATCTTTGAGCAAATCATTCATGATCCAGCTTCACCTCCAGAACAAGTGAGTGTAAGGTTTTTTTTAAAGGTGGGGTATGTATTTTTTTTTTTTCGATTACGTTTTAAAATGAGTTGGGTCAGGAGTAGTAAAAAAAAATTGTTGTAGACAATCAGCAGTCAGGGGTGTGTCTACTCATGGTGGGGAGGGGGGGGTGATTGGTGAGGAGGGAGGTTATTCGAGCCGAGCGACAACAGAAAGATAGAGATGGTGGATAAAAAACAAAAGAGGAAAACGTCTGCGAAACAAAAGAAGGGTTACGATAAGGCAAGAAATAGGACCCGTGTAAATATTGGATCAGCTTTCCAGCACTGGAGAGAACTCAAGGTGAGGGAATGTGTGTGTTTGGGATCTGAGGTTGCTTTGTTTCTTCTCGATAGGTGAGTAACATTGGTTTTGCTTTGTTTCACAGAACTAAAATATGCTGTTAAAACACATATATGCATGTTAAAACACACAGTACTACCAAAACAAATTCGACCTGTATTACTATGGTAACACACATTGCTTTCACTTACGGATGACATCATACCCTCGGCCAGCTGGCACAGCAGATTCTGCCATAATCATTGCCTGGGTTGTCTACGTATGTGTAGGGTGGAGCTATCAAATTGGGGTACGGGCTTGTTTGTTTAGGTGATTTGAAATATCAACACTGGCTACCAGAAATCACTTACAGTACCCCACCTTTAATGAATCTTTGCAAATCGCCTTTGCTAATAATGTGCTATTTAGCCAGTTTCACGATGAATGCAGCTAAAATTTATCCGTCTCTTAGAAAACAGCTCAGAAAAGAGGGGCGGGGTGAGCAGAGCTCATTTGCATATATTACATGCAATAAAACAGCTTGCTGTAGACTGAGCTCTTTTGGACAAGGTGAAAAAAGTGTTGTTTTACACTACAATTGAGAAATTTTAACCAAACTATGTTACAGACTTTTCATTAGGACCCTAAAGAATCATATCATTTTGTGGAAAATGGGCATCCGATGACCCCTTTAAGACTAGATAAGCCTACTGCAACCTGCTGGTACTGCCGTGTGTTTAAGCACAACTTTTTGGCCACACACAGTCAGTTTACGTTGTTGCTAGTTCTTTGACATAGGTTTTTGTTCATCATACTGAACTACACCTGTGTTAACACTTCTAGGATACATGACTTTATGCATCCATTAAAAATCACCTTGACACCAAGTGTATTAAAGTCACTGCAAACAAGCCCAAGTAAAATTTAGTTCTGAGGTTTGCATATGCCACACAGTTTGACATTTTGAATGTAATGCGATGACATTCAGATATTTTTAAATGTGACTTAAGTCTCCAGCTGCTTTTTTGGCACCTGCGGGGACACAAACTTGAGTCCAGAGTGCATAATTTCCAATCCCATATGTCTTTTTTCACTGTCCTGTCTAATAGCCTAAAAAAGATGATGACAGAGGCAATGAAGATGTCTTAACGAGACAACCTGAAAAATAGGCCAAAATACATCAGCACACCCGCTGTTTTACTCTATGAGATTGAGTCATCAGCACTTCCTGTTCCCGTTTGAGTTACACACAACCCTAACACAAATACTTACTCATTGGCACTCATACATGTGCACTTCAAATGGTTGAAGTGCGACACAAGCACACACACCCTGGTGCTTCGTCCGCCATCCTCGTTAAGTAAAACAGAGAGAGGCTAATGCATTTGGATTTGGCACTGTGCAAATTCATCGCTGCTCCTCAGACATGACCCACTTTATCTGAAGTGGAGCCACATCCGTTATGCTGAGAATCTATCACCATTAGAGCTCAGCACTCCAGTCCCACTGCCTCGTGGTGTTAAAGAGACCCACATACACATATGCACACGCTGTGTTCCGGCCCAGGGGGCGACAATCATGTTCCTCTGTAGGGGATGGAAAAGTGACAAGAGAGAGGGACACAGATGTGCGTCTCTCTGGAAGACCTTGTGTGTGTGTGTGTGTGTGTGTGTGTGTGTGTGTTCTGCCAGCTATTAGTGCATCAGGGGATTGAGGTTTCCTTGATAAATGTAGGATGTGCTGAAATACTGTGTGCAAAAAGTGGTTTGTTTAAATGAAGAGCGTCTGTATGAGCAGCGGAAATGGTTTATCCCAGTTCTGTGTGTATGTTTAGGACTATGCGACGGATTATGCCGTATATGAGAAGACAGGATAAACAGATTTAGGAGATGGAAAAACATGAGTAGAAGATCAGACGAGGAGAGAGATTTAGGATGAAGGAAACTGAGAAAAGAGAGGGAAAGTTAAAAATGAAAAATGACTAAGCTGTGAGCAGAGGATAGGTACTTTGCCACATATTAAAATGTCTCCTGACTGAGTAGTAATTACAGATAGAGAGAAAAAGGAGTGGGAAAGAGCAAATGAAGGAGACACCCAGAGGGAACAAGTGTCGAACGAGTACTTTTCTAAAAAAAAATGGGGTGGCAGTGGAAATAAAAAAGTTTAATATGATATAAAGATAATTTAGATATAAAGCCAGGGGTTTGTGAGAAAATGAAGAGGTAAGAGGGGAAACAGCAGGCGAGAGCTATATATAGCTAGAAAAGAAAGAACAAAGAGAGAGAGGGCGGGGAATAGATTAATGAGATGTAATCCGAGTGGTAATATCAGCATTACAGGTAATTCTGAATCTGAAGGTAAGAGAGATTATCAAACTAATAATGATTCTTTATTATAAAAGATGCATCGTCAGGGAAGCCATTTTATAGTGCTATCGTTTGTGGGGCGCCGATTTAGTTAATTTCAGTGTGTGCCGAACAATCGTCCTCCTGTCACAAGTTCCAAAGCATAACTGATAAAAAATACTTGCCTAAAAGGGAATATTAGGCCTACCTGAAAAATGTCCTTGGCTGTATTTTAGCAATTCAATGCTTGAATCGTCTGAATTTTCCATCAAGTATTCAGAATCAGAAGCAGAACTATCTATGCCCGACTCGTGAACAAATCGCTTGTTTTTGAGTCGGTTCTTTTCAGTGAATCAATCAAGCGAGTTGCTAAACGGTCTGAGTCGGTTCGTGGTTCATTCTTAGTGATTCGGACAGCTGACTCGCGCGCTGACTCGTTCGGAGCCACTGTTGTCACTCAGTAAAACGCTAACTGCAATACATAAATTTTGTAACGCAAAGAACAAAAAGAGCGCCTGATAAATATATGCCTGATATTTACGTACAATCGACTGACACAAACCTTCAAAAGCGTCCTATCAACTTTCAGCGATGAAGACTGTCTTTGTTGACATCGACAACACCTGTGTGCGGCTGACTACTAACTTAAGTGTGTCAAAACATAACATGAAAATATTAAACGTTTGCCATTTCAGTGCTGACAGGTTCCTTGTATATATACCATGGCACGTTACAGTGATCATTTAATACCACAGTTTTAATACCATATATTAACCCAGCTGAAAAAAAAGCAGCTAAAACAAGTCTAAACTGGTTGGCTGGTTTTAGCTGGTCATCCAGCCTGGTCATAGCTGGTTTTAGAGGGGTTTGGCCACTTTCTCAGCTGGACAGTCTGGTCTTAGGTGATCAGGCTGGGAGACCAGCTACGTTCAGCGTAAACTGGTTTTAGCTGTTTTATTTTTTTCACAGTATTAATGTAAGATTCCTTCACATCAGATTCTGCTCCCTGTAGTCACCACAATAAATTCTTTGTTATAACTTTATGTTGATTTCTGTTTTTGGTTAGATACTTAATTTTCATTTTTGTTCATGGTTCTGTTTATTGCCTATTTATGAATTCATATGAATTTGCGTCTTGGTTGATTAATACTTGCAAATCAAATCTACATTAACGAGGTCAACATTTTATTATCATACTTATTTAAATCCATGGCATTGATTTTCCCCCAAAATCAGCGTGAAGTGTGTAGGGCCTGAACACAAACATGTCCTGCTCTTTTAATGATTCTACATCGGGTTTAATGATTTTATAGTGAGGAGTAAGAGTGTCTGAGCGAGGAGGTGGGAGGTGAACGGTTATAGAGGGGAACAGCAGGTGTTACGGAGCTCTCAGATGAGAGATCTGATTATTATGATCATGTTGATGATGCCGCTGATGAACGAGAAGCAGCAGACAGGAAGAGAGAGAGAAAAGACTGATTAGAATTTGAAAGGCGAGTTGATGGCCGCTTCTTTTCCTCACGGGAATGAAGCTACACCGATCTTTCCCAGGTCTCGCTTACTTTCTCTCTCTCTATCTCTTTCTATTTTTCTTTCTCTGTCACACACACACACACACACACACACACACACACACACACACACACACACACACACACACACACAGGTGTTTACTAAATCTGAACCTGTGTGCCGAACGTCAAATGCAAGACATTCTGTGACCTTTCGTTGTTGTGTCTCAGGGTGTGAAATGCATACATGTCAGCACAGCAAACACTCTATGAATGCTGATGGGCACACTTCCTCGTTCACTATGCAGCCAGAGATATGTTTATTCAGCATCCAAATGCTCAGGCATAATAATATTGTGATGCTCTAGAGATATATGTCATTATAAAACAGAAATAGCGTGTGTGAGTGTTGCTTGTTTGTCATTTGATACTGATTCACATTCAGAGTTTGTTTCCAAGTCTGATGAGGTGTTGCTGAGTTGTTGTAAATACAATGGCAATTTGGGATTATTTAAAAACTGGAATACAGAATTAATTAGGAACCTATTTAAGAAGAAATGTGAAATGATGATCAAGCTGGTGACATGAAGAGTGCGCGAATTGGAAGTTGATCCTTACTGATCCTTTTGCAAAGTGTGTATGTTATAGATATTGATATAATGAGGATGATGATAGTTGTTTTTTCTGTAACACTTTAGTATAGGGACAAATTCTCACTATTAAATAGTTGATTATTAGCATGCCTATTATTAACATAGCTGTTTATTATATACATATTCTTCAAGACCATATTCTAATTCTACATCCTTAAGTTAATACTGCCCAATACCTAAACTTAACAACTATCTTACTAACTATTATTAAGCAGCAAATTAGGAGTTTAATGAGGCAAAAGCTATAGTTAATGTGTTAGCAAGAATTGGACCTTGTGATCATTTTTCTCCTTGGCACACTTGTTATGTTTTAAATGTCTGAAAATTCCACAAGACCATATTGGGCAGAAATTATTTATTTATTTTATTTTAATTAATTTATTTTAATTTTTTTATAATGCCTCACTGAATCAATTTCTCGTGTTATTTTTTGTGTTGTGTGTAACAAATAGGGGAAAAATATGTAAGAAAATGGGTAAAATGATTTCTCACATTTTCTGCATATTTAAAAAATGTTGTGGTGTTATTATACACAGCGGAGAAATAATTCATTTGACCTTCTGGGCTTTTCATAACCACAAGAAAAAAAGAAAGGCTGAAGTTACATTGCATGCTAATTTTTCAGTATGTGAGAGACAAATGCAGGAAAGGTGTTGTTTATTTTCACATTTCACAGAGAAACAAATAATGTTGGAAATAAATAGAGTAAAAAATAATAAAAATACATATATTTTTGAATTTCACAGAGAAACAAATAATGTTGGAAATAAATAGAGTAAAAAATAATAAAAATACATAAAGCTAAAAAAAAAGACATATGTTGGAAATAAATAGAGTAAAAAATAATAAAAATACATAAAGATACATGAACAGGAATATGCTGTTAAATTATTGAAATATTACCGTAGTATTTCAGTAATATCAGTGACAAAAAAGTTTTGGAATCCATGCCATAGCATGTTCTATTTGTCATTTAAGGGTTCACAAGCTGCTTTGTGGCCGCTATATGATCTCTCTGTGGACTAGAGTCTATACGCCCTTATGTCCCCAAAGTCAGGACTCAAAGGAGGACCACTAGGTTGACATTTGGGGCGAGGCATGTGACTGATAACTTTAAGACCTGTCGTGTTTTCAGCGAAACCTGACTGTGTTGTTTGGATAAACTCTCTCACACAACTACACACTGTAATAGTATATTATATTATTGTGCCTTTTAATAACTCTGACAGCCTTTTTTTTCTGTTGTACTTTCTTGTTCTCTCTGTAACTGACAACTTTATAGTATAAGTCTCATTCTGAGTAAAAGCTCTTGAATTGAGTGAGTGATTGTATTCAAGCACTGAACATTGTCAGGGGAAATTTCCAAGAGAAAATGTGCAAAAAACAGAGGCTGTGTTTAATTAAACTTTAATTTAATTGCAGTTACAATCTATAGTCTATGCTGTGACTGATTTATTAGACGGTCTGACAAAAAAAATACTGCCTCACCGTATGATTTAATGTCAAAGCAAGTAATTAAAATGACTCTGTACTGTACTAATGCACATTTGATTAACAATATAAACATATTTTAGACAGTGTCTAATCTAAGTATGAAAGGTAAAACTTTGTGTCATATCAATCACTCCGATGCAGGCTTTCACTTCCACTTTCTTTTTGAAAGAGTTTTCTGCCCTCTCTTTTGATTCTATTCATGCTTTCTCTCTCTCTCTCTACCTCTCTTTAGCCTTAATGGCATCATTCCAGTCTCCTTTCTCCTTCAGATTCATTTTCATTCTCTTCATCTCTTTAAAGTCTTGGCTGGAGAAATAGCCTGAGAGATGTGGTTATGACAGAGTGTGACAGCTCATAGCGGTACGAGTGTTTCCTGTGTAGGAGGCCGCGGAAAGTCCTGTGAAATTGGGCAAAAATGAATCTTGGACATTTTTGGCCCAGTGATTGGCTCATTTTAAGACTACTTTTGCTTTTAGTCTGACATAGAAAATCCCCCTTTACCGGCTTCTCCATTGACCGAAGATGAGAATGAGAGATAGAATGAGAAAGTTAGCGGTGAAGAGATTGTGACATTCGTTTCTCATCTTCTTTCATTCCTCCTTCTGTTGTCAAGGGCTCTTTAATGTTGCAATCGTGTGTTTTATCAGAGGCTGGTATGGTTGGGACGGCCACCTCATATGTTCAGACATGTAAGATTTGGCCACGGGTGCAACCACACGCCATGTTCTGCCTGTGGTCTGACAGGGGGAGAGGAACACTGTTTTTTTTCTTTTCCTGTCAGGGGTTTTTAACATCACTTCAGTCTTTGCAACTGACTAACTGAAGATAAGAATGCTATTAGTCTAAATAACCAAAAGTCATTCAACTTCCAGGATGGTTTTCAAACTGTCTGAATACTTATCTTAAAATAATCAGTTAAGGTTGTGTTGCGAAATCCTTCCCCCTGTACAGTAGGTGCTTTTTGGAGTGATCTTGGCTGCTCTGCTTGCTAATTTGACCTTTTTCAAATCCTCACAGTTCAGCATAGTGGACCTTGAAAGCTGTTAATTAAACAAGCCTACCTTTTGAAAATACTGGTTCTGAAAGTATATCACGCTGAGGTCAGTTATCTCAGATGTTTTAAAGTGGATTGGAAACTTTTAGATATAGCAATGTGTCATTAACCAATTTTGAACTTTATGGCACTGAAATAAAAATAACGCACTGTGGCCACTTTGAGAATCTGGGACCTTTTTCACTTGAACTTGTAAATAACTTGTCTTTTATTACTTGTACATTTAAAGAGATATTTCACCCAAAAATGAAAATTCTATAATTTACTCACCATTAAGTTGTTCACAACCTTTCTTCTGTGCAACATAAAAGATGTTTTGAGAAATGTCTTAGTGTATTTTTTTTTAATACAATAGAAGTCAATGGTAACCGAAACTGTTTTGGTTACTAACACTCTTTAAAATATATTTTGTGTTACAAAGTAGAAATAAAAACATAGAAGTCAATAAAGTTTTTAATTTTTGAGTGAACAATCTTTTTAGGTAGAAAAATTTAATGTTTAATATTTAACACATTCAACACATTAATATTTGACAAATTTTTTAGGTCAATAATCAAATTAAGAAAATTTGTGACGAGTACTAAATATTTACTTAATATATTAAATATTTAGTATTTGTATGGTTGTCTAAATAATCTTTCTATAAAATACACTACTTTTCAAGAGTAATAGGGTTAGTAAGATTTTTGATGTTTTTGATAAAGTCTCTTATGCTTACTAAGGCTGTTTTTATTTTATATAAAAAAAAAAAAAAAAGAAATTATGCTGATTTGGAAACATCTTATCAGTATTAAAAATGGTTATGTTGCTGAATTTTTATGGAATAGAAAAAATGAATATAAAGGAACAAATGATTTTAAAATTTATTTGAAATACATATCTTTTGTAATTATAAATGTCTTTGCTGTATTAGTAATTAATTAATAATAGTATTAATTTCTTTAAAAAATGAATCCATAAAAATTGGAATAGTAGTGTACATACAAATATGAAGTAATTCTGATATTTTGTTAACAGTTTAAATGTTAGTCAAATTATTATCCTAATAATACGATTTATAACAAAATCTTTTTGAAATCTAAAAAAACAAAAGACACATTTTTTTCATAGTGGTCTCGGATTTTTAATCTGTAGGATTTGTTATTCAAAAAATGTCTAATTTAATAAGACATTCATGGCATACTTTACATTTGACAATATCTTTATCCAAAAGGGTGAGAAATGAGTCTGGACAGAGTTTACTCTTACTGTCATTTCCCAGCAGATGAATCTTCAGGCATGAGAGAGAGCAGACTTTAACTCGGGCAGCATTGCATTTAAATAAGGTGTCTGCACCTTAATGATCTCAAATGACTCTGAGGCTAACCATAGACTCCCACATAGATAACAGAAAGTGCTTTTCACTCGGTCTCCTCATTTCTTCAGCTAATCACTTAACAACATCACAGAACACACACAAGTAGTAGTGGATCAAGGCTAGGTGAAATTGCATTTCTGTTTTCTCCGAGGCACTGATAATGAAGTGTGTTTAGATGCCCTCAGGCTGAAGAAGCCATGGCTACTGTAACAGCTTCTCCCTTAAACAGAGAACCATCCGTCATGTTCCACAATTAAACCTCATGTCAAGAACCACTGCAGGTTACAAGATTGTTTTGCTTCATAGCACTGTGGAATTAGCAATCAAACTACAGTCATCCAACCTTTCTGTTCTCATCACATGTCAGTGCTCTATTTTCTCTCTCTTTGTTGCCTCTGCCTTGCTGTTACTTTCAGGCTTTTGCTGCTTTTTTTTTTGATAGGAAAGTAGAGAAAGGTGGGGAAATGATAAGGGAATAGAAGGGTAATTTGATTGGAAAACAATGAACTCAAACTCATGTCACCCGCATAACCAGTTCATTAATATGTAGTAAACAACTCTGTGTTCCCTTGAAGGCAAGTCATTTCACTCTGCAGCGATCTTTGCAATGCCCTCGAGCAGCTGTTTTCTGTGCAGGTAATCAGATCCTATCTACTTGAATTAATAATTTTTAATTAGCACTAAATCTGCAAATAATAGTGTAATACATTTAGTTTTTTTTCAGGTCACACTAAAACTATATGTTCTTCAGACTGCTGAACATTCTTGAGTTAAAACACTAGCGGTTGACTGATATAGCATTGAGTGCACTGTTGGTTGAAGTGTTCTTTCTTTTTTTATTTATATGTTTTTTATTTTATTAAAAAATAATAAACCTAAAATGTAAATAATTTGATTTGATGTGTGTGAATGGATAGATTGATAGATAGATTATTTTAAATTGCAATAATATTTTACAATATACAATGTTTTTGATCAAATAAATGCAGCCTTGTTGAGCATGACACATACTTATTTCAAAAACATAAAATCTTACTGACATGAAATTTTGAAATGATAGCATTTTTGGCTTTGTGTCAGCCATCAGCCACCCTCCTCTCTAAGATTTCAGCTTTGGCCTTTAAAAAACATCTGTTGACAACTACTTTTCAATTCTGATTCCCATTCTGGCAGCCTCCATATTCCATTTTCTCCTTTTCAACCTTTTCCAAGTAGTCCATCTCCTTTCTGTTCCACTGTCTCTGACTGTGTTGATGAGGAGATCAATCTACTAGCTTCGTCTCACGACTTGTTTTTCACACTCAGCGACCGCCTCGCTTACGATGACACATGTTTCCCCCTCTTTCCTCTCATCGTCCTCCATTGCCTTCTCCCTTTCTCTGATTCCATTTTTCACTTGGGTTGTTCATCCGTCACACACTCTTTCTCTGGCTGTGCTGTAGCTCTAAAGTGTATTGCTGCTGTGTGGTTGTAGGGAGATAAATCCTGATGGCCAGCAGTGCAGATCACTGGGGCTGATAGTTCAGGCGGATTGGCCCGTTAATTGGTGCTCTGAGCCGGATCTCCACTGGGAAGAGTTGAGATCTTGAGCCGGTCTTTCACTCTTCTGCTTTGTCTGAACGGGGAGGGGATAAAGTCAGGGTGGTCTGATCACATAGGGAACAACCGAACCGTTTTTAAAGTTCCTGTTTATGTATGCTGTACCACTGCCTTTTCAGTTATCGAAATTGTCACCGTGCTGCAAAATTAATGTTCAGAAAAATGAGAGAGAAATATCGGCACTATATAATGCATGAAAATAGTTTCCCAAATTGGGAAATGGGCTTTATCAATCATTATGCAATTTTTACCACTTAACTAATAAGGTTATACTCATTCCATTATCGTTTCTGAGTCAACCTCTTAAATTCAGCACAAAAATCTATATTTGTTGAGCAGCAGTGGACATCTAATGAGCATTTGCAAGAGGAAAGGGACATAGAAAAAGTGAAATAAATGGGTCTCTTAAAAGACTTCCCAGAAAAGCAGAGTTTGGTGGCATTAAACACATTTAAAACCACTGCTATAATCAAGCTACTACAGGTTTTTGTGTAGTTGAGTTATAAGCTTCATCAGTCATTATACAATGCATAATACATATGCATTTCTATTTGAGCCCACATAATATATTGTCACCACAATCACCAACTCTTATTACAAAACTTTTAAAACAACTGGAAACTACATTTTCTAACAGTATGTTTTTGTGTGTTTGAGGTACAGAAAGAGAAAGACAAGAGTGTTTCTTGTCTTATTTCAGTAGTGAATCAAGCAGACTCTTCTCTGTAGGAACATTTGCTCCCTCGGAGCACTGTGATTGGCTCAGCGGGAAGGGATGAGAGAGAGGTCAACGGAGCGGAAATGAAATAAACTCAGCTTCACATTTGAACATATATACTTTCTCTCAGGCATGCAGACACATAAAAATGTTCATAACTGCCCCTTTAACTGTTCAGTCCATGAAGCGGATAGGTTTGGAAATACAGGTTGCGTGGGGTTGGAGGTGAGGTGCCAGAAGATTGGATGAACAAGCTTCCTCCAATCCTGTGGTTAGATCTCTGTAAACACTAGGGTTGGTAGCCACAAGATTGTGGGTGCAAAACCCTGCAGGGTGATGTAGCCTCAGTCCTTTTTGGTCAGATGACAGATTTAATGACAAATACTGGCTCAGTGAGATTTGCAGTGATCCATGATCATCGCTTATCATTTTTACTGTCTTGAGGGAGGTGTTTAACCACTGGTTGCTCCACGAGGATTGATCCTCTAATAAATATACTGTATTTTGCTTAGGATGAGCATCAGCTGATTATTAGGGCAATTGACTAAGGCTGAAATGAACAATTATTTTTCTTTAGTTGATCTATTAGCTTAATTGTTTTCTAATTAATCGATTAATCCTAAATGTTAATTACTTATCTAAACAGGTATGTTGGGTCATAAATGTAAAAAATTAAGTTTCTATATTTAATGGCAACACTGAATTGAGAGTGGGTTTATAATGTACATGTGTTCCATTGGAAAAGTTTATCTTGTTTTTTTTTTATCTTAATAAATGAACCGTTAGATATTGTTTCATTTTTTAGCAGAAAAACTAATTAAAGAACTGCTGAACAAACTGGATAAATATGGATTGAAATATTAATATTAGAAATTTTTAAGCACCATTCATCAATAATTAAAAATAACTGGTCAGTCTAAATTCAGTGTTTCTTCATCTGTGGTGGGCTTCTCACCAAAATTAATTGTGAAATACTACTTTAATGTGCCTCTAATATGCCTCACACATGGCTACAATTTCATTGCTTTTATAACAACTCTGAGCACCTGAACGGCCATGTTCAATATCTTCAATCATCACGCCTTTTTAAATACACGTTGTCACTGAAAACTGACTATGGACTTTTCCTGACTAAACCAGCATTGAAACTTTTTGTCACTTTTGGTTCATGCACAGTCTGGAGGGTCTTTATGGAGAGCCAATTTAGTGTGCCTTCACTAAAGTTTGAACCTGGTTCAGTCACGCTCCCTACGGCAGCAGTCAAGTACTGTGTGCTTCCCTTCAGAAGCGGAATCTTTAAACTCAGTCACCTTCAATCAATTGAAGCCTGTATTGGACTTCTCCTCCCTGGGGTGCATTTAGACAGGAGAGGAGAGAGAAGAGAGCTGCTGAGCAGATATAAAGAAGCAAAGTGCACCCTCTGTGAATTTGCCCCAGTTGGAGGTAAAAAATCACAGGTTAATATCTTTGGTAATGGTTTAATTTGGTTGCTCACAGCTGTAGTGGTTATTCTGTGCCAGTAAACTAGCTCGAAATAACTTGCCCAGAAGTGTCATGCACATTCAGGGTTAGATTTTTTTAGCCAAGTGGATTTTATGACATTTCTTCCAAAAAAGTATGTTTTGCAAGGTTCCCCTTTCTGTTAAACATATTTTATTGGAGTGTCTAGCTTTTAATGTACAGAGAAAACTCTTTTATGAAGTGAACTCACTTAAAGAGTTTAGTAAAATTTTGCCAGGAAAAGCTTGAGAATTTTTTTCACGTTAATGTAAAAAATCTTGTTATATAACTTTTGTTCGTTTGTTTACCGGTTTTTATTGTATTTGTTATATTTGTATTTTTTTATTGTGTTTGCCATGAAAATAAATAAATTGTCTGCCAATATTAGATTTTCTCTTTTTTATTTAGTATTGGTTGATATTTAATTGCTTTTACTCATTTCACTTATTATTTCTATTTTTAGATTGCCTTTGTTGTCTAGTAAACTATAGCAAATTGCAAAATGAATATGCTTTTTCATACTGTATATAAAGTTGAGATGCTTAAATTGACTTGTAGGATTTTAGCCTTTTTCTTTCATTTGTTTAGAACGTGTCAGTGTCATTTTAGTATTATTATTAATTAATCATATTATTCTTTTAATTTTAGTTTGAGTAATTATGTACTTTTGTCATTTTAATTAGTTTTTTTATATTTCTGTTTATTTTTGTTTTGTTTAGTAATTCTAGAACTTCCTCTTAAACATTATTTTATTTTCGTTACTTTGAAAAGAAAAAAATCTTAATTTAATTTATGCTTAAGCTCTTCAACTAGTCTTTAAATTAGTTTTATTTATTTTTTTAGTTAACTATAATTTTAATATCATTGATTTATTGATTATCAGCGATAACATGAAAATAATTATTGGACCATTTTGTATTCGGCCAGTAGATCCGATATGTACTGTACGTGTAATCTATGGCAGAGAAGTGATTGTGTCCTCTTAGACATGGGATACAGTTGTGGAGCTCGCTTCCCGAAGATCTGTGTGAGCTAGATGAATGAGACAAATGTGTGCAAGAGATTTGAAACTGTAACGATGAGACTCTATTAATCTTTCAGTATGAAAGTCACGGGCCACATCCTCTACTCTTGCCTGCTGAGCTTCATTGACGTCCTCCTACTGAGCAGCACAGTGAGATGATGTAATGCTCAATCTGTCCATAAATATTGCCTGATTGAATTGATTTCAGATTGTATGATACCGTGTGGGTTGGGTTTGTGTGCGGCTACAGGGTATTGCAGCGAGCATGATACACTTGGCCTACAGTAAATTACCCTCTGACAGGTAATCACTACATACACCGCAGTTCCATCTGAGCAGCTGATCACTTTATTTAAATCTCCATGAATTGTGGCGTCTATTATCTCAAGTGGGTGAGAAGATGAGTTCTTAGAGACAGATAACACGAAAGGTTCAGAGCAAGACATATGTCCATATTAGGGGTGGGCGGCAGGACCACCGCATTATAAGAGTAATTTTATATCATGGTTACAGTCTATAATTTTGTGAGTTATTTTTTGCAAATTCTAATCTTTAATTGTTTTATTTAGTTGTTCCTATTGTTTATTTAATTTTTGTATTTAGTATTTCCTTTTTTATTTCTTTAGTGTAGCAATTATTATTTATTTAATAATTTACATTTATTTGTAATTTGATGGACACCATCCAAAAGATAATTGTATTTAGTTATTTATTTTATTTTTACAAATAATGTTTGTCTGTAAGTGTCTATTAAACAGAACATATTTTACCACAGTGACAATGATAATTGTAGATAAATTATCATTACAAAAAAGGCATGCATTAAGAATATTGTGGTAGTGTCAATAATTTTGCTGCTACATGTCAAGCTTCTAAGCTTATAAGATTTCACTTAAGCATCAATAGCTAATTATGCATACAACAACATTATATTTATGAATATCATCTTACATGCACATTACAGTAGTGTAACGAGTTTGCTTGGTATTTTTATCGATAAAGCTTATATTAAAGGACCAGTAACAGATTAAGTAGAAAGTGTGAATATGGGTAAAAAAATACAGAGCTAAATCTTAATGGTAGACGCATTTTTGTTGCTAGGCAGTTTATACCATTATACCATTCAGCCCCAGTCCAGGTATGGTAATGGTATGGGCTTGATTGTGCTTTGACAGTCATAAAGAGTGACGGCAGCAACAGCGAATCAATAAAGCCCTCACCAGAGCCCTGACAGACAGATGGCAAATTGAAGTGTAGCGTAGCTGCAAGACAAATCGACACAATCAAATCTGCAGGAGAAGAATAGCTCTTAGGAACAAATGCGCGCACACATTCCAGTTGCACAGAAGATGGGCCCAAGACAAATAATGTAATTCATTCAGTGGCAGGGAGATGGAAAGCGACACAGGAGCCATGACAGGAAAACTGGGAGAAAAAGTCATTACAGAAGGGAGATGGTGGATGAGATACAGTCAATATTAAAACTATACTTGTACTCGTGCTTGAATCACACTTTCTCCTCGATCTGTCGCTCCACTGTTTCCTCTCATGGTCCGCCATTAATTTTTTACAGCCAATCTGCCTGTTGGACCTAAAGCTTCTGCCCCCCGTCCCTCTCTGCTTTCTTTGTCTAAAGTGTGCTGTTCTTTCGCCTTCTACAGTACCATTGGAAAATACATGGGTAATGTGTCCCGGCAATTCTTCCCGGGTTGCTAGATTTTTGCCCATTTCACACTGCCAGTGATTTCCCAGAATATGTGCATGCATTCACACACAACCTGTAAAGGTCCTGTAATGACACGTGACATCAGGATGTGATGTGTAATGTACGAGTCGAAAACGCTAGGCACGTTAACTTTCACTTAAGCTGGCGAACGATCTCAGTTTTAGTGCTGATAGTGAGGAGCTTACTGATCTATGCTTCATTACACTTTGCACATATTTTTTCGTCACGAACGTTGATCTGCCTTCAAAACACCTGGTAAAAGAGTCATCACTATGACACACCCTTTACGGCATGGGTTCTGGCTTTTGTTCACACACAGCTAGTTCCGGGACTGAATCCGGCAATGTTACTAGGTCCCCAACCCGGGATTGATCCCGGAATTAACTGTGTATTTGCGTTCACACAGAAAGCGATCCACAGTTTTCTGGGACCAACGTGCAGTGTGAAAGGGGCTTATGCCATTCCTGTGCCTGAATATGCCCATTTTACAGCTGTATGCGAAGAACAATATGTGAGTAGTATGTTCAAATACACAGTTAAAAGTGAAAGATTGAAGAAATAAAAAAACAGACAAACATGAATCTGGCAACTTTTTATTAAGGTTTTTTTTTTCTCAATTATGGCAGTTCACAAATTAAATGTTCAATGAGTGGCGCTAAAATTTTAATGGTCTAGCATGTTTGAAATTAACATACATTTGTCATCTCTAAAACCTACACTTAACCTTGCTGATAGTGTTAACCAAAGCAAACATATGGTTAAAAACATTTTTTTTTTGCTTTCTTCTATGTCTTTTAGTTTTTTTCATGTTCAAAATGTGACTTGTGTTTCATGAGATTTATACCCAAGCGCTTTGCAATGCAAGTGCAGTGCTTTACCAGGTGAGCTGCTGAGAAAGTTTACTATGTCAGAAAAGCCAAGTTAAGGAGCTGGTTATGTGATGCAAATGTCAAAAAGGTTTTTTATTTTTTTATTTTTTATTTTTACATATCATGCACTATGGTCATAACACTGTATTGCACAAGGAACTGTACAATATTTACTTACCTCATAATTAAACTTACTTCATAATCTGCCCCTGTAATCATAAATTGTATAAAAGGAATAAAAGTTCTGGGTGTTTTACTGCCACTCGTGTTCATTTCAGCTGGCAACTTCAGTGAATTGTATATGTATAGGTATGTTTTTGGAGTTTATTCAAAAATGCAGAGGAACATTCTTCCAATGAGCCTAGGTTGTGAAAATAGCTACTGGAGTGCATTCCCAAAATGTCTGTCAAGTGAGCTCACTTGCCTTAAAGGGGACTTTGAAAATCCCTGGATAACTTACTGTGCATCCAGTGGACACTTTCTGTCCCATGAGGGCGTGGGAGAGGAGAAAGTGAAGAACTGTAGTGCATATGATAGCATTTGATGATACCAACATGACAGATGTAGTATGTAGTGGTTGACCAAAATGGATTTTATTGACAGACAATGCCAATGACGTCTTATAGAACAAGGTGGCCGATATATATAATACTAAGATAGTAAATTACACATGCCACAGTGAAATTTATATATTTATTTTACATATTATTTGCTAAATAAATATTTTGAAAATTAATGAATATAAAAAATTGTGAACAATTAAAAAAATAAATCTATAAAATAAACAGATTTAGACTATACTTTAAATGGCACTTTTCTGTAATCCTATTGTAGCATTTTTCACAAACAAAGATGCTCAGGTGCTGGCGTTCTTAGTGCTGTCAAAATAAAGTTTTCAACACTAATACTGGCCAAACAGAAGAACTTATCAGTCTATGCAAAGGCTAATTAAGATATGAAGAATATATAGGCATTGGTGATATAAAACTAGTTGCATGCTACACTACACACATGCAGTATGATACTTATAGAACATTTTTTTTTAAACTCAAGAAGTAAGTTCTTTCAGATTTCTCATGCAGCTCATGTTTGTCCCTTCTGCTTGTTTTGGGACAAAAAGTAAGATTTAGACAAATGAAAACATGTCCATCTCTATCTCTTTCCCTCCCTCTTTCTGTCTTGTTGGCTCTTCTGGGTCTTTCCATCCATCTTTTGCTTTCTCGTTCATGGTTGCCCACTTGTTTTTCTTCCACATTTCCCTCGATGTTTCTCATTTGTGGACTGAAAGTTGCTGTTTGAATAATCATGTTTGTACTGCTTAATGGTAGGCTCTCTCTCTTATTCTGTGATTCAGCCAGAGCTTATCTTTTATAAACACTCTGCGCGTCTCCCTATCTCCCCCCTCAGCACACACGCTCACACACTTTCACTTTTCAGTCCCCTTGCTTGATTTATGTTGACCCCTCAAGCTAATGAAAAATACAGAAAAACAACCACGGCACAACATTAAATCAGCCCAGACTTCAGCTGTCACGGATGAACCATCACATTTCTTTGACTTCTTGTTTCGAACAGTTGATGGTAATGACAAACCTCAAGTGCTTCGCAGCTCCTCTGCTATTATATTCATCTCTGTCCGTCATCTTTGTGAAAATTGCATTGACTTCTGAAATGCATGTTACTCCCAGATATTTTGATGTGGCACGTCCCCAGACGACAATTCAGCCCAGACCGGTTGGCATGGTGTGTGTTTTTGAGCTGTCATTACCAGGGCAATCCGCCGAGGTTGAGAAATGGCTATGACAAATGAACGGTTAGGGGTCAGAACGCACTCAACTTCACAACGCAATGACGAGCCCCTTATTCCCTCACGAGAATGAATCAGACACGCTTTGAATTAAAGGAAAGCAAAGAGGGAGGGATGCGATCTGAAAAGCTTAAAATGAGATCGCAATGCTCCCTTCAAGCAGACAGAATTAAATGAAAGGGAGAGATTTCGTCATTATATAATCTTGGAAGCCATGCGATTATAACGGCTACCGCTGGGATTTTATTTCTCTCAATTTCCCATCAGGCCCTCTCCCAGTCCGTTGCATGTGTTGCACAAACAGTGATTCCTGTAATTAAAAGGCATTGCATAATTGGTATCTGTTGATGACCTGTTGAGTAGCACGTACATGTGTACTTTTAAGTCATCCCACAGGTAAAGACCTAGATCTAAGACAATCTCTATGCACCAATGAAAAAAGCCTCCACAAAACAAGCAAGCTCTTTAATTTATATAATTTTAAATCATTTTCATGAAAAATTTAAATCTAATGACTTTAAAAATGCAATGAGATGTAACTTTCAAGAAAAAATACTGCATAATTTCCATGCACCTTGAAAACATTATTTGTATTTTTTTAGACATATAACATGAATTAATTCATAAGTATCATTAGGCTTTTGACATTTGACACCCTGGACTAACCTTGTTTTGTCAAAATTGTCAAAATAGCTGATATTTCAAAACTTAATGACCTCGATACAGAGTCATGAGGGGTTGCGTATATTCCTGTTTTCTTCTCTTACCCTCCTAAACCATTACATGTGTGGATATGCGCAAATAGTGATTCCTGTTACTGAAAGTCATGACTGGCTATATTCCACAATGGGAATGCCTGTTGAGTAGCGTATGCATATTTACATTTGCGCATTGAGCCACCCCGCAGGTGAAGTTCATAGATCTAACAGAATGTATTACTGTAGCTCGTCAGGGTGTAAGTGTATTTGTGTACTAAAGGCTGACTGTGAAGCGTCCTAGTGGGAGTTTACTGGCGCGGTCATTTGTGAATGTGCTTGTTTGTGTTTGTACTGTATGATGAAATGGGGTTTATACATTTGTAAGCCTGTTGTCTTTGATACAGTCTGTCCACAGGCACACATTTGTGTCTGATGCAAAATAAAAGCGCATGTGTCTATGTAGTGTCCCCACAGGCACGAGCAGGCAACTGCAATCCAAACAATCCAATTACCATATATGTGCAATGTGTAAGTTAATATTAATATATCTGGCCCGAGGACATGTGTGAGTATCACTTACTATATGCAAATGAGTCATCTATGAACTGGTTTTCTTGGTGTCACACCTTGTATCGTCGTTCCATCAGGTGGCATTGGGAAGCACACTTGTGCGAGTGCACCTGTGGCTTTGTTTGTGTTCTTTTGAACACGGTAAGAAAAGATATTGAAATACTTATCGCTGAATAGATCATTTTGCATTTCTATAGATAAAAACAGCTTGTTTACCGAACAAATTCACCATTGAACGACAGAATCCGCACTCACTTTGAGAGCGTTGCTTGACAGAGAACTAAAGCTGAGGGCAAATTATCAGCCCGCTTCAGTCTGTGCTCTCAGCAGGGGTAGGCCTAGTCTATGCACTTTGTACAAAGCACCTCTGGAGGACGTTCAAATGTATGAGACGTGTGCACCAGTTCTTCTTTTAATATTTAATGTAAGTGTGCGTTCTGATAGCCGACCGTAATTACCGCTCTGACTCACGCTATAACTCAGTCATCTTTCTGAGTGCCAGTGTTATTTTTAGATTTTATTAATGATAATTTCCTCCGACACAAACAGTGCCCTTTCTCCACCTCATTTCCTCTACTCCTCCTCCTCGTTTTTTAGCCATTTTCTTTAGAGAGAAGTGGTGACATTATGTTCCTGGCTCTTTTCTTTAGGATTTTGAAGCAGATGGGGGAAATTGAAGTGCTTAAATACAAACAGGAGTAAGGTGGAAAGATGGCAAGCATGTCTGTATACTGTATGTCTATGGCTGTCATCCTCTTTCACTTGCACACACAGATATACACTGACTGAGAGAGAGCGGCAGCCTTGGAGGAGCATTAGGATGCTTTTCCACTGCGTGGTACGACTCTGCTCGGCACGGCTCAGTACGGCTCGGCACGGTTTGCGTTTCCACTGCAGTTTAGTATTGCTTTAGAGTGGGTGGGATTATTCACATGTCGTTATAGTTGCACCCCCTCTACTGCCACGACTCCTAAAAAAACCTTTTTCATTCAGCATCGCCCCATCAAGCTCTTACTGGGTCCGCTCCTCTGCTATCAACAAAAAAAGGTCCGTTCGTTCAAAACAGTTGTGTTCGATCCTTCACTGGCTGTGCTGATTTAAATCTAGCGGTTCTGTTGTGTTTGTGTTGCAAGTTCAGTGACGCAGGTAGTGATGATTCTCTCCAGCCAATCCGTGATCAGCAGAGTTTACACATCACGTTTTATGAAGCTCACTTGGAAGCTAAGATATTTTTGATGAAATCGGAGAGCTTTCTGACCTTGCATAGACAGGAAGGGAACTACCACGTTCAAGACCCGTAAAAGATAATAAGTACATTGTTAAAGTAGTCCATGTGACATCAGTGGCTCAACCTTAATTTTATGAGTTTTGTGCACAAATAAAACAAAAATAACGACTGTATTCAACAATTTCTTCTCTTCCGTGACCGTGTTCGACGCGCGTTCATGAGAGTATCACGACGCACATTGCTGTGGCTTTTTACAAGCAGAGGAATGCACATGTATGCTTTGAGGTACTGTCATGAACGGCCATCGAAGACTGACACGGAAGAGAAGAAATTGTTGAATAAAGTCATTATTTTTGTTTCATTTGTGCACAAATTTTTTTTCCCGTAGCTTCATAAAATTAAGGTTGAACACATGGTGTATTTTTTTTATTTCTTTACTTACTTACAGTACCTTTCTGGGCTTTGAATGTGGTAGTTGCATTGCTGTCTATACAGGATCAGAAAGTTTTCGGATTTCATCAAAAATATCTTACATGTGTTCCGAAGATGAACAAAGGTCTTAACGGGTTTGGAACGACACAATGTTGATTAAATAATAACTGAGAATTTTCATTTCTGGGTGAACTATACCTTTAAAACGTTTATTTTTATTCATTCATCACTGAATAATATCATTTGGCCTACATATTCCAAAACCTTCTTTGTATAGCAGCCTTTGAAGCTCTATCGCTGAACACTTTAAAACACGCCTCAGTTCTTTGTTTGCTCAAACCAAGTCTTTACCTGACCTGCTTGTTCTTTTATTTCAGCAACCACCGCCCGTCTGTCTGTTTAGTCTTATTTTGTCGTATCTCTTTACACTACATTTCTAAACGTTTGTATCCTTTTTTCTCCTCTCCATTCAGTCTCCTTATTTTCTCCTCCCATGCGGCGGAGAGCTCAGGTGGCTTTGGGAACATTATTTGAATAAAGGTTGACCGTGAGAGCGCGAGTGAATGGAAGGAAGAGAAGGTAGATAAAGGGCAGAAATAAATGTGTGTAACTAGAGGAGAGCCAGGAGCGAGGAGCACCATTTCTTCCCCTCTTTCTTTCTCTTTCTCTCGTTCCTTCTCTCCGGAGACAGGGCTTTAGAACTGTGTGAAAATCAATCACTTTACTCTTTCAGTCTGTCCTCTTTTCTCCTCTTTCATCTTCCTCTCTCTCTATCTTGTTTTGTGTGTGCTTGCATGTTTCTTCTCAATACATCACTTCAACACATCTATGCTCTTTTCAAAGGGGAGTGTTTATGAAACAACATTAGAGTACAGGACAAAGTGTTATATAAACCCCAGCGTTATCTATTTCAATAACATGGACAGAATTCTAAGATAGACCCTCACCCTTCCTTGTAGATTTAACCAGTGTGTGGTCAAAAGTTCAGTCATTAAATGGTTGATTTAACCCATCAGTGTACGTCTAATCCTTTGTTTGATTTTACGGGTTAATTTAACCCCAGGCTTTGTTCGTCAGAGAACTCCCTGCGTGTTGCCCGAGGGCAGAGTCACCGTTAGACACTTAGCGGAACACATGAAATACTAAACGTGCTACATGCTTGAACAGCTATGGCTTATAATATAATTCATTCATGGTTAAATGTTGCGGTACTTGATGCTTGTTTTTTTTTATGGCAGTATTCATGACAGCATTTATATGGCCTTTGACTACTATGGCTTTTAGTAGTAGAAAAAAAAATCTAATAATTATAAGAAACTATTATTTTAACTCATAATACTGTATCACCTATTCTCATGCCAGCAATCTATTGTTAGATAAACATGAGACACATTTTGGGGGTATTAAGGATTTTAAACTTCAATACAGTAATTCAAAAATTAAATTAGCGTTCATATATTGCCAATAATTGCCACTCCTAATGAGCTCTGTGTATTTTTACTGCACTTTTTTTTTGTTTCTGTTCTGAAAGGTCTGTTGTACAGTGGCTTGTCAAGTGTTGATGTATTGTGGAATCTGTGTGTTATGTAGTCCATATGCTGAGGAATGCGTTATGCTGTTTTGCCTTGAACTTTACCATATTGGGTGTCTTGCATTTCTATTTTGAGCAGTTTTGTCTATATACATGTACTTTTTTCTTTATGCTCTTTCCCTCTCAACATTGGTTTTCTGTTACCATGGCACTCTTTCAGGTTCAGCTGTTTTTCTGAATCCTTCTCCTCTCTGTCACTCTACACCTCACTGCCTTCTTCCCGTTTTCTCATCACGTGATGATGTTCTTCTCCATACTATCATCGCGCCCTCTTCAACAGTGTCTGTTCAGTGGTTTCCCTCTCTCTCCAACTGTGTGATCTCTCATCCTTGTTTCCACCATTTCTCTTCCTTCTTTCATCATACTCCTCTCACGATCTTCTGGACCTCTTTTTCTCTCTCCATGCATCATGATACAGTATGTCCCAGTTCTGACAGGGACCCTCGAGGGCCAGTTCCTTAATGAATGTGAGTGCCACATGAATATTTCATGCGCCTTGTTCCTGTTTACTTAATGACAGCGCTAATTCAAAGGCCCATTGATTAAAATTTCATTTTATTTTGTTAGATGTTTTCTTGTTTTTCTTATTTGCTCAAGATGGGGTTTGTTTGTCTGCTTAAGCAGCATGTTTATGAGCTAGCGAGCGAAAGATTGCGAGGAGCAGATACTGTATTTCAACTTTGATGCATGCATGGTGTTGTGCGAATGTTTGTGCATTAGTTTAGTGATAGTTTATTGTACAGCTTTTCAGCTTGTCCTCATTTTTCTGTTGTTTTTTTCTTTGTCTGTTTTCTCTCGCAGTTCTTCTCTCCAGAGACACAAATACATAGCTGCAACATTTCCTTTATCAGAGAGACAGAGAGAGCGAGTGCAGACGCACCTCAGCATGATTGTTCAGCTTGTTCTCTCTGACACACTCTTCATTTTCTTCCAAGATCTTTCATTGCCCTTCTTGCCTCTTAGAGTCTTGTTTTTGCTGTCTCTCGGTTTTTGATTTGCTTGCTTTCTTGTGGTCAGCGGCTGATAGTTGGTACCCTCTCTGTCTAGCCTCTTCAGAAGTTTTTGAAGCAGCTATTTGTGTGCCATGTTTCCACACGAAAGCGACTGTGCTTGCTCTTTAAAGACAACAGCTGTATCTGATTCAGCAGTCCTCTGTGTTTTCGTTCGTCTTTGATTCCAAGTCTCTATTTCCATCTGTCCTCCACTGATCTCTGAATCTGTGTTTTTTCCTCCTCTCTGATCCCGTCCTCCTTCTATCATTTACAACGTACATATCTCTTGCCTTAACATCTTCTACCTGCAGTCATTCCTTCAGATTTTCTTTCATTTCTCACTCCATCCCAGCTGTGTCCCCTGATAGCCTCAAGATGTAAAAATGAAAGCAAGTAAGAAAAAGGAAGACATCTCTCCCTCCTCATTTCTTGCGTTCTGCGTAGCTGGGAGGACAGTTTTGTAGCATTTCTTATAAAAAAAAATGACAGGGTAAGGATTTCAAAGGATTGTTCTCTTATAAGTGAAATGCTGTCATTTACTCCTCTTCATGTTGTTCCAAAATTGTATGTCTGTCTGTTTGTCTGCTGAAGAAGGTGAAATTTTGATGACTGTCGTAGTCGCCCTCGTCCTTGCATTAGTTTTTTTTTTTTTTTTTTGTGAATATTAGGCTTTGAAAAGGATGTAAGCACACCATATAAGTATCTTAAAAGTGGTCAACGTTGCACAAGTCATCATTCAATGATAACTTTCCTTTGACACTAAGATTGAGTCAGTCCATTTGATTCGTGAATCAATCTTTCAGACTTTGTGAACTGTATCAAGCGATTGATTCAAATGATGGCTCAAATGATTCATTCACAAACCACATGCTACAGATTTCATGAACTCTAATGAACATGTGAAAGTGAGTTATCAAGATTTTTGGTGAATAGCGACTTTAGGCTGGAATACAAAGAACAGACTTTGAAACACTAGGCATCACACACTTGCTGACTTTTTAAATGGTTACAGAGAAAGACTGGACATCAAACATTAAATAACAGAGGATCACACGCTATCAGACTTTTAAGTCGCTCCAGACACATCAAACTCAAACACAAACATGCGTCTCATTGCTTGAAGATGTATGACGAATAAAAAAAATATTTTATATATTCAGACTGGATGGAATCAGTCTGAAGCTAAAGAGTCTGTGCCCATCATACTCTCCTTCAGAAAAAAGGTACAAAAGCTGTGGCTGTACCTAATATGTACCTTTAAGGTACTAATATGCACTCTTTACAGGGTAAATAAGGCAGAAACGTGTACCGTTTGAAAGGGTACCACTCCAGTGACAGCTTTTGTACATTTTAGTACACTGTGATTTTCTGTGAAATCTATTGGCTACAAAACTCACAGAAAACTAATCAGCGCTAAAGTCATATAGGCCTAGTGTATTCTAGCCTTTAAATTTTGGTCTGTTTGTCAATTAAATCTGTCATATGGGTTCAGAAGACTTGTAAAATAGTGTTCAAATTGTACTGAATGCTTATGGGTTTTTTTTACGGTGCTTTCCTGTCCTTTTGAAACCCCAAAGGTTTAGTATCCATTCATTGTAATTGCATGGAAAAGGCGGCAAAATGTTTCTCTTTTGTGTTCCACAGAAGAAATGACCGACATGAGGGTGTGCAAATGATGACAGAAATGTCATTTTCAGGTGAATTATTCCTTAAAGGGAGTGCGAGAAAGTGATTTGAAGACTTGTCAGCCAGTGCTTTGCTGTGGAGAAGAACGGACAGAGAGCAGAGAGATGAGAGGGTGTCACACTCACTTCACTCAAAAGCAATTGATGGTCGTTTACCTGCTAACAACTCCAATGAAGGATTCGCTATCCCTCGCTTCCTCTCATCTCTCTCTCTATTTCTTTCAGTTTCTGTCCATCCATCTATCCATCCATCCGTTCTCTCTGTCCCTCAAGACTAAAGTTGGTCTTCGCAATATTTTATCATTTCTCCATCTGTCTCTCCCGCTGAATTTATTTGCCTTCACATCGTATCGACTCTAAATTGAATTCTTTTCTTTTGGCCCATCCTATCTCCGCCTGCCACCCTTTGAAGTGTTTTTATGTTGTCAGTGCTTTTCCTTCAGAGTATGTTGTGAATGAAAGTAGCATAAAAATGAAGGGTGTGTGTGTTTGTGGATGTGTGTGTGAGCGATAACAGTCGACACAACCATTTACATGAAGCTGTTCTGAAGTTCAGAGAACTTTGAAGCCCAAGATTGACTCTAGAGCACTACTCACACTCAACCCTAAGTGTGTGTGTGTGTGTAGTAAGAGAGCTGGTAATACTGGGATACATGAGAACATGCTGTGTTAGTGTCACTGGTGAGCAGTTTGTTGCCAAGCAATTCTGCTTGTCTCTGTGCTAACTTTTGTATATATGCCTGGTGAAATGAGCAGGTTAGACTGATCTCAGCCCACTGACCGTTCAAGTACCGTTTTATGCATACTGTAAATAAAACCACTTGAATGGTGCGTTCCAATCAGATTGCATTTGTTTTCTGCATCTTTTTGTGTATATTTTTGTCAGTCCACCAGGAAGTCATGTTTACAAGTTTCAATTCTGATCCCTTATTAAAGAAATTATTCCGGTGTGATCACATTTGATCAGCAAATCTTTGCAGGTTATCCATGCAATCTGGAATATCATATGAGGGTGAAACAGTAGATATTGCAACATTAAGTTGTTAATGAGGATACACAGAGTTGACCAGAAGAAAGTTGCTTCTATGCAAGCTGTGCTTCATGCATCCCAGCACCATTGACAGTAGGCAGTGGTCATTTTTAAATGTAGAATTTTACTGAAATGTTGTTAATGGATGCACCTTTAGTCAAAATCAGTACTAATCAAATTGGGTTTATGTTCCACAACAGGGCAATACTGTAGTCACAGGATATGTCCTAAACACACTTTGTGGAGAATATAGTTTCACAACAGGGCAATACTGTAGTCACAGGATATGTGCTAAACATACATCCAGGGCAATACTGTAGTCACAGGATATGTGCTAAACATACTTTGTGGAGTATAACAATACTGTGGCTGGTTACTTTTTATGTCACTCATATGGTCACTTCTTTGGGTTGTGAGTGTAAGCTTGGACCAGCATGAATTTATATTGACTTAGGCTGGTTTATGGTTGTTTGGTGCAGGTCTAACTGTTAGACCAATAATATGCTGTTCACCAGCAAAACTTCACCAAAGGAATAGTTCACCCAAAAATTACAATTTTGTGACCATTTACTCACCCTCATTTCTTTCTAAACCTGTGTAAGTTTTTTTTATCATGTTGAACACAAAAGGAGATACTTTGAAGAATTTTGAAAAACCAAACAGTTGTTGGTCCCCATTGACTTCTATAGTAAAGAAAGAAGTCAAATCAACTGTTTGATTACAGCATTCTTCAAAATATATTCTTTTATGTTCAACAGAGGAAAGAAACTCATACAGGTTTGGAAAGACATGAGGATGAGTAAATTATGACAAATTTTCATTTTTGGGTGAACCATCGCTTTAACCAGACAGTTAAGGATGGATATTAATACAGATTTCTTAATATAATTTAATTCTGAATCATATACACTTGATTCTGCTAAATTCAATTTCGATTGGGTTTGATTTCATTATGGTTTCTTCTGATACTGTATATTTCAGTTATGTCCATTTTACTTAAATATGTAAGGCATTCTCTCTCTGCTTAATGCCATACATTTGTTTCAGACTGATTCAAGCCAGTGACTCATCTTTTTTAACTATACACACACACACACACACACACACACACACACACACACACACACACACACACACACACACACACACAAACACAAACATATATATTTTACATATCAGTAATAATGTACTGTAACCTAAGTTACCAAAAAGGAATGTGTTTCTATGTCCATGTGTGATGAACACAAGTAGAAGCTTCACAGGAGAGAAAAGCCTTTTTTGGCCCTTGTCAGTATGTTGCCCCCTCAGGGCTTTTGTTTGAGGATTGGTTCTGACACACTAACATTGAAAACACACAACCACATACACACAAACATGATGTTGGTCAGTTAGACTTCAGTCCCTTTTATCGTCACAGACACCTCTCTCTCACACACACATAAACACAAAAAACAAGACTGATGTTTCTATAAAAAGATTTCCTCACCAAAAGAGTGAGTGAGAGAGAGACTGAAAGACTAAAGATGTAATTGGGCTTGTTGCTGGCAGCTTGTGATGCAGGATCATAAATCCAGGTCCATTAGAGCTCAGTTTAAGCTTCATAATCCAACCCGTTCCAGCACTGCTCATCTATTAGCACTCCAAGCATCATAATTACAGCTGCTTGCTGGGCCTGGATATGTGGACATGCGCCCTGCTTTTTCTTACACATACTCCACCGTTTGCCATCTCTTAGAGTCTCGGGATCATAGACAGTGTGATCACAAGAACAAAAATTATTTCCTATGGTCTTGATTTACATTTAAGCCTTTGGAGAAAATGCTCAAGCCATACACAGTAGTAATCAATAGTCAGTCAGTAGTATGACATCTCCCATAATAATGTGCCAAATGTTGTTGCCATCGCAAGACATGTAATATATTAATACAGGCATCTTCAAACTGAGATTAGGGAACCGCTGGAGGTGTTCAGACAATTCCAAAAAGAAAAAGTGAAATATTTACAGACCTGTGCATTTCATACATTTTTTTTGTTCTATCATTTTCCCCATGACAGCCTAGGTCATTGTTTATTAAATGTAATATAAAATAATTGTAATTTATACCTGTGATGGCAAAGCTGACTTCAGTCTTCAGTGTCACATGATCCTTCAGAATCATTCCAATATGCTGATTTGCTGCTCTAAGAACACTTCTTATTATCAATGTTGAAAAATTATTAAAAATATACGTCAAATAAATACATAATGAATGTTTTAAAAAAAATGTAATCATTTAAAATGGAAATATGGTTCTGTAAGGTTTGAAAACCCCTTTATTAAAGTATTCATTTGGTAAATGTTTCTGTATAACCTTGGTAAAGCCTACATGAAAGTCCCTGAAGCAATATCTGCACTGCAGTACTGTAAATGCAAAATTGGTGTATAGAAGCAATGAATAGACTGTTTTTTTTTTTTTTTTTTTTTTAATGTTGCAACTATTATTAGACTTCCTGCTTAGTGATATGAGACCGTTTTGAGCTCTAAGGAGTAATACATTTAAAAAAAAAAATCAATGTGTACTTTTTGGTACATAAGAAAAGTAATATTTCCATGATGTAAAACCACAAAGCTTCCATCGCTTTTATACAAGCTGCAGTTATAACAGAAGTTTTTACATTAGAAACACATTATCTAACCAAGCCAAAGCCATCAGGGTATTTAAAATGATGAGTCTGTCGCACCTGCAGTAACTCATTTCTTTTTGGCACTGCACAAATTACAAAAGAAGATTTAGCCCCTGCGGCGGAAAAACACTAAATATCAATGTGATCTTGCTGCTGAAACTCTTTGCAGTCTGTTAAATAGGCGAGCAGACATGCGATTCAATGTGCTGATTTGTCCTCTACACCTCACTGGAGCGCTTTCTGAAAGCTGCGTCTGGTATGGCTGAATCCTACAGCTGCTCTGGATTAAACATGTATTTAGCAGATAGATTGATGCCTGCGATGCTGCGATACACCAGAGTGGTGGTCTCCTCGGCACTGAGGCCCACCCAACTCGTCTACAGATGGGATAACTAGTTTGGATGGCAACGGTTTCCGGGGAGGTCCCTCTTTGATCTGCTTCCCTGGGCTTTTGATTTCAGGCCAGGCGAGTCTGAACTACCTGGCACCGGCATCAGCGCTGAGATCTCTCGGATCTTTTGTTCCGCCGTTGTTATCGGTGTTTGATTTTTCCGTAAGTTACCACCTGGGTTGTTGTAAACAAAGCGGTTATAAAGATGGCTGTCTGTAAATTGTGTTTAAATGAGCCTTTTCTTATCTTTAACTACGCTTCTGCTTCCATATTTTGAAAATGAATTTGAAATCCATCCAGTGCATGTTTCCGTGACAATCCGAGGGGAAAAAGATGTGGAAAGCAGTATGGAAAAGTGTTTTTAGGTTCAAACCAAGACAATATCAGCAGATGTTCTGGCACGTTTAAAGCCTCATAGAATATGATCTCATTTCATGCTGGAGAGTAGTTTGAGTCCACACTGGACCAGATCCTTGTTTAAAAAGTGAATGTGGAGCTATCACCTCATAAAATTACTAGAATAGACTAAGGTTGGCAAAACAGGCAAATAAATTGAACATGCTTGTTCAAATGAAAACAATTATGTGAACTTAAGAGAGCTGGACTGGAACTGCTGGAGTTTTTTGTTGTATGAAAATCAGACTTGTGTAACAGATTGTTCTGGCTTTAAACAGTATTGATGAGCCACATTTAAACCCGAGAAGCAAATATCTAACTGCACATTAATTAATTTACTCTATAGTATATATTGAACTTTAGTGTGGGTTTTCTTTGTTATTTGGCCTGAACAGTTAATGAGCTAATGAGCTGGGTACCAGGTGGAAATATGTATTCAGATTATTATAATTATTGAACTTTGCGCTATTTTATCATATCCCTGTGAACACAGTAGGGTTTTAGAGGTTTTATACTTGGTCACTTCATGTCTCTTGATCAGCTGGTTTATTTTTGTATTATGTGCATCTCAAGCCAACTACTAATTTGAGTTATTTGATTTATTTATTTATTTATTTATTTTTTATCAATTAGGCCTACATCTTGGAGCCTGTTTACATTGGGTCTTATTTTATGTATTTATAGAAAATATTTAGAAGACTTGAGCCTGTTTACATTGGGTCTTATTGTATATATTTATATAAAATATTTAGAAGACTTGGTATTAGGGTTTTTAAAGATTCACTTACCTTCATCTGTTCCCATGTATAATTGACCTTCCGAGTTGATGAAAGTTTATATGTGAATTATAAGCTTAAATTAAATTTTCTTTTCAGAAGACTTGACATGGATTTCTTTAACTTCTTTTCTTTTTAGAGCATCAAATCTCTCAGGTTTCATTTAAAATACCTTCATCTGTGTTTTAAAGTTGAATGAAAGTGGAATGTATTTGTAAGAGTTGTATAGATGATAGATGATGTTGTTAAAATGATGTAAGAATAAAGGAAATGAGGATACACATTATATAATTTTGACCTATAACAGTTGTGGCTCTGATATATCATGGATCTCTACATTGCATTTTGCCTAACAGCACCCCCTACAGTCACTATTACAGCTTTTTAAGCTCGAAATGACTTTAATTTAACCTCACAACTGAATAAAACTTTAAGTATTGATTATACAAGACTCTGAATGGAGAATTATGTCAGTAATGGTTATAGATGTTCGTTTAAATCTTCTCTGACAATGAAGTGTATGAATCTTTACTAGCGCATTGTGGTCTATTTCACAGATGGCCAATCACAGATATTCTCACCTTAGCTTTCCCCGGTAATGCATTTTCAAAGAGAGCTGTGCTGACTTGAGATTTTTCCATTTTTCCTCATGGCACGCTGAAAAATAAATAGACTGACAAAGGCCTCCATCTATTCATCTATCTATAAATCTCTCTATCACTGTCTGGCTCTTTCTGTCTGTCTGTATCACTTCTGATAAAAATCTTTAATTAATCTACGCAGGCAATGCTGCAGACCTCACGTGTCTGTCTCCGCTCGGCCCAATAGTTTCCATTTTACCATTCTTAAGACGTCAGTCCTTTCCGTCATCATTGGCCTGGAGCGAAACAGTGTTTCTTCTGTCTGGACTAGCGTAAAGGTCTTTTGTATGTTCTAACTGTCCACTCCAGACAGTGACAACAGTGGTGACCTCACATAAGGCCAGGATGTCTCATCGTTCCCATCTCTTGTTCGATCCTGAAAACCGATGACGACTCTCTCCATCTTTTCCTATCTCCCTTCATCTGTGTGAAGTGTGTCCATGTGTGTGCAGATCACAGTTCAGTGGTTGTAGCGAAGTTTGTGTGTGTGTGTGTATGTGTGAGAGAGAGATTTAAAGATTAATGTGTTTCTGTGCTGTGTGCCCCAACAGTAACGGCTAAAGGCAGTCAAGCACACTCTAAATGAAACAAGCTTGTTTTTGCGTTACCTTCTGGAGAGAGAAGCATGTGCGTGTGTATCATCCGCAAGGCCTGGCAGCAATATCAGAATGAAAATGGCAGAAAGAGCAAAGGCAAGTGAGTGAGTCAGTAAGTTGAAGGGCCTGAGTGTTTGTTTGTTGGACTGTGACAGGTTCTTGTCTAGGTTCTTCTCTAGACTTACCCAGAGTGCAGAAGTGAGAGTAGCTTGTTCTAGAGAGGCTGAACGGTAGACACAGAGTTGTTTGAAATAAACATGATGAATGCAGAAATGAAAGCGGCTCATCAGCAGTTTATCTTGTGATTTTTCTTTGCAGAGGCAGTTGATTTGGTATTATTTATATATTGTGAATTAGGTTTTTATATTTTCATTTTGATTTGTTTAATTTTTAGTAATTTTGTTGTGTTTTTGTCATTTATTAGTTAGTTACTGCACTGATGAAACCAAAAGACGCACATAAACAGCAAAAAATGCTTAAAATTGGGTCCTCGATAATGAAAATAATAAAACAAACAAACATTTGGAGCCTATGGTGTGCCATCTTTTTTTATTTTATTTAATTTTTTGTTACTGCATTTAAAATATTTATTTTACATTTAACAAAATATTATTTAATTTAGTTTCATTTCTACAGTAGTGCTTTAACTTAAACATTTCAACTTTGAAAGTTTATTTTGATATTAAAACATTAAAATATATTTCTTTTTTTTATTTTTTTTATTTTAATTTTTATTTTGGTGTTTTAACTTTAAAATATGAATTTTATAACCGTTGTTTTATAAAAATATTCAATTAACTATCATAAACTATATATCTTTTTAAAGCTAAAACACTCAATATCCATGTTCTGAGCTTGTTTTTTAAATCAATACACCAGAGAGGAAAGGGTTAACATAAATGCTGAAGGACCGGTCATTTAAATATGTACAAAGTGCACGGCAGTACTTACGTTTCAGCTCGGACTATTCCAAGAAACACCAGCACACATTTCGAGGTAGGGGTCCACTCTTCAAGATGCATCCCACTTTTTAATCCAAAACAACGAAACAATAGGGGAGGGGAAAAAACGAAAGATCCTCCTTTGTTTACATGAGCGATTCGAGTTATAGTTGTCGAGAGCGTCCATTTTCAAAGAAATATCGATTCTCATTCGTATTCCAGCTTTTGTTTCCTATAGAATGGTCTATTCCGTGCAAAATGAGCCCTCCCTCGTCTCTCTCCTTAAATCACAGGCGATGTTATAACCCTGAACAGGCCAGGAGTCACTGACTGGTTTAGCGAGGGGCCAATCACCGCACCTCAGTTTTGGCTGTTGTAAGCTAGCCAATGCCTAGCCAGCAATGTTTTGATGGATGGATGTGTTAGCCAATCACAAGGACGTTTACAGTGATTCACAGTTTGCACCGTTTCGTAATCAGTTTGAAGATTCAGCGAGCGCAAAAGTTGCTGTGTGTCCGTGCGCTCTCGTCTTTACGCACGCGGCGCACTCAGAGCGGCGCAGAAGCGCTACACGGGTATCTATCAGCGAGCGGATATTCTCCACAGCTTACATCTGAATCTCTCCAGCAAAGAACGTCGACTTTAGAAGAGTTTTTGTGGTGTTTGATCATGTTTTGGAGGCCGTGATGAGAAGCAGCGGCGAAGAGCAGCAGAAAGACCCGGAGAGATGCATGCAGCCTGGGATAGCATTAGCACGTGAGTTTCAACGCTGTTCTCTTGAATGTTTATATATGTTTATCATGTGTTTGCAGCTTTTGATTCATGTTAGCTGTGTTAGATTATAAAAATGACACCGGAGAGGGAAAATATGAGGGGGCTACATGATTTATTTATGCATGTTTGTGCGTGTGTATGTATATTGAGTATGTTTGTGTTTGTGCGTATGCATGAGTATTGTGTGTGTGTGTGTGTGTGTGTGTATATGTGTATGTATATGTATGTTTATGTGTACGAGCATTGAGTATGTATATTTATATGTGTGTATACAACATGTAAACACAGTTTTGCAAGTTTGATTTGTTTTGTTTACACACTCTTTCTCCCTTTCCTGTGTTTCAGTGACTTTGGTGTGCAGTTGGTCAAAGAGCAAACCTTTTTAGTGACTGCCTTGAGTGTCTTCCTACACTGTAAATACTGTAAATAGTTGCTTTTAGTTTTTCAGTAACTTGATATTCATAATAATTAGCAGAGAAAAAAAATGTACAATTACAAAATGTAAAATAATAAATAAATTGTATTTTGCATGTTTTGTGTTCATTCACTCTAAAATGATCACTGATCTGTTTTCATTATTAGAATTGTTCAAAATAAATAGTTTAGTTAAAATGTTAAAATGTTGTTCTGAAATAATTTTTGTGTTTGTTTGTGGTTTCATGGGTAGATGAGTTCTGAGTTGATATACATATGTAGTGTATGTAGTATGCAGTGTCATATGGAGTCTCTAAATAGCCTTTTTGAAAGTATTCCTAGACTTTTCTTGAAATAAAAGATCTAAATGACTTTTCCAAAGCTTTTCTTTAAATAAAATACCATAAAGATGTACTTTCTGCAAGTTTACCTAAAAAATGTTTTATTTCAGCTTTTATATCAGGAAAAGTTAAGGCGTCCTTTCAAAAAAGCCCAAATTTGTGCCCAAAAATGACCAAATGAGTCAGGAATAGTTTTTTTTCTTGTGTATTATGGTTGGCAGAGCAGTTCTGAACTGATATACATATATGCATTATGCAGTTTTGCCTCATTTGGTCATTTGGTTACCAGGTGTACATTTGGAGTCTCCAAATGGCTTTTTTAAAGGACGCCTAGACTTTTTTTAAAAATAAAAGCTTACAGAAACTACATTTTTTTTGGGAGTATCATCTTCAAATTTGAATCAAAATATGTTCATACATTCAGCTTTATGTTTATGGCATTTTATAGGCCTTTGGCAAATAAGTCACTATCATTTTTCCCTTAGTGAATTTCATTCAAAGATATCATGAGTCAATTTCATGTAAGTTTTACCTTGTTTTACTCTGTTGCTATACTAGTTTTGAGTTATTATGACTCCAGAGTAATAAAGGTTTAAGTGTCTAGTTTCAGACAATACCAGATTTATAAATTTAGACCATAGGGTTCAAGAGCTACAGACATTTTTATTTGGGTATGTCGTTTTTCAGAAAATGCTCAAAAATAGGGGCGCAGGTTATTAAGCGTTATAGCTTTATTTCAGCAATGTATTTCAATAAAAAATCATTTGAATTTTAGTTTTACTTAACAATAACAACCCTGGTCAGAGGAGTGAAATGAAATCCTGAAAGGAGAGAAAAAACTGCTAAAACCAACCAGCCTAAGATGGTTTTCTGGTCTAAGCTGGTTTTTGCTGGCCTAGCCTGTCACACTGATAGGTGCCCAAAAGCCCTTTAAAATGAGCAAACCAGCCTGGTTTAATCTGCTTTGACAGAGAAACATGAAACGTAACCATTTTTGTCTTGTGGAGTTTGTGAATGTTTTACATTTTCTTTCAGATGTGTTGTGTTTGAAGGTGGATGAGAGCTTGAAGGGGTTTGTTTACTTCTCTCTCTTTGTCTCTCAAGGCAGAACAGGGCTAGTCGTATGATTAGATGACATTGTGATGATGGACACTAATTTAAATGAGAGTGGTCATGAGAACAGGGCCGGACATGCACGCGTATGTCTGTATATAAACTAGGAAAAAAAAAAACAGCAGTAGATTTCCATCACCACAAATTCCACATTAAAATATTGAATTATCTCTCATATTAATGCATATTTCCTGTTCTGATGACATCACTTAGTCTGTGTGGGCTAGTGAATAATGTTTACAGGATAGCTATTTGCGCATTACTTTAGCAAACTCCCATTTGGTTTGACTTTATTCTGGTATTTATTAACAGCCTCTTTTCACAGTATAATCACTTCTCAAAGGATAAGATCAAGTCCCGATCTACGTTTTTTATCTGACTGAATTTTCTGTTTCTCTCAGAAATACATCAAATTATGCAAGTAAAATGTGTTGCAAATGTCACATTTGGCATTAATATTCATAAAGTCAAATCTTACATGTTATCAATCTCTATATTACAGGCAGAGAGACTGAGAGAGAGAGTGTGTCTGAAAGAGCATGACATCACGCATGTAAGGCCTCATGAAGGATGTGAAAATCATTAGAGCACTGAAAGAGAGCAATAAAAAGAGCAAATGACTTTGTCATCTATTTAATGTTGGAGGAGAGAGGGAGAGAGGGATTCAGCCATAAAAAGGGAGTGAGAGATAGCTATAGCTGCAATGGATGTAAGAATGTATAGAAAGGAAGGGATGATTGACAAGGAAAGAGAGAGAGAAGGATAGAAGTCAAACTGCACATTTAATCTCCTCCACTCTCTGACATGCTGTAAATCAACCACAAAACACTGTTACTAGAGCTTGACCAGCCACACATACGCATAGAAAACTACTGCACCGACACACACACACACACAGAGCACTTCTGTGATATACAGTGCCAGGAAGTGCTTACAGTATAGTGCCACAGTGTTACTGTGTTTTATGGGCATAGTTCCATGGTAATAAAAAAAAATTCTGCACTGCATATGTATGTTAAATCATATGCAGTATGGTATGCTCTGAACACAATATATATGTGTATACAGGCGTGCTCATGAGTTTTTCAGTGTAGTTCTCATGACAGATTTGGTTTGGTGCTCACACTGCCCATTAAATATATCTTTAAAAAATACAGTGATCAATAATAGTAATAATAGTATTATTCCATTAATTTCGTTTTTTATATATAAAATAAAGTACAACAAAGTAAATAACGTTTGATAATAATATCATATTTTAAAATAAAAAATGAGTATTAAAAAAATTAAAATGTTCACCCTTTTTTTAAATAAATTTTCAACATTTTCAAACCTAAAATCAGCAAGTTTTTATTTTGGCGTGTTGTCAGCAAGTGAATGCCGATTTTAGTGCTGCCAAGTGAAGCACGTCAGTGAATGAAATATCTAGTTTTGCTTTTTGCTCTGATCCTGGCAGCACATAGCCTAGATTTATGCATTCGGTTTGAATGGAAATCTTATACAGTATTAGTTAGTCAATCTAAAACGGTGATTGTGCATCTGTCAACCATGTCGGTGTGCAAATGAGCGGTCTGAATTTATTAACAGTGCATTTTTTGTTTTGGTCACGCATGCGCACCTGCGTGACACTTATATGCACCCCTGTTTGTGTGTGTGTGTATGTATGACCTCATATATTTGATTTGGACCGCACTGCTATATTGTACTTCTAAAAAGGTAAAACACTTTTTTTGATAGCATTTCTGTTCCTTTGCAGCTCCTTTATTTGACATCTTGTATTAAAAAATAGGTAAATTATATAAATAAACAAAAATGCTGTCAAAAGTGTTTTACGTTATTTATATACTGTGGATTACAAAACTAAATAGAATTGAGTCTCTGTTGAGTCTCTGTTGTCTAATATAAACCTGGAAATGTACAAGGTTGGATTTTGATGGCATAAAATGATTAAGAAATATTAACATTTCATAAGTGTTTCTAATCAATTAAGCAGACTTGTGACATTGATCTTGAGTGTTTTATAAAGACGGTCAGATGTTGTTATTCCATTGAAGCAAAAGATCTCAAATTATGCTGGAGAACAAGATCATTATGTTAGAAAAACTTATACATATTAATGCATTTATTTATTTACTGTTAATATTTTATTTTTAGTATTTTTAAATAATTAATCCTTTGTCTTTTACTTTCACTTATTGTGTAGGTAACACAATTTGCAGTGGAACTACCTAAAGACAGTGGTATCAGACCTTGTATGTGGTACTCTTAAGGTACTCTTATTGTGTAGATAACACAATTTCCAATGGAACTACCTATATTAGTTCTTTTATGTGGTTTTCTTGTGGTGGTACAAAAAACTGGAATGCTCTGCTCTGGTATGAGTGAAAGAATGGTCCATGCGAGGGGCCGGTAGGTCCAAAGGCCTGGCATCAGGTGGTCATTGATTAAGTGGCTGCCTGACTGTGTTGTGTTCCTTTTGACCTCAAAGACACCTCATGAATGCACATTCAGCATAGGGGAGACACCACTGGATTTATGGGTCTGGTGACAAAGCATTATTTATTCCCCATCCCGACTTGAACCTGGGCCGCCCGCCGCACTGCAATAAACATTCAGTGCGAATGGAAATCACACATGCAGGTACACAGCTTACTAATGAACATCTGAGTGATCAAGTGATTAAACATTTTTATGGGCTTTTACACTAATACACACCCTCTGTGTGTCCTCTTGGCTGACTGTCTGTCTTCAGCAGCACTTTCTGTCCCGAGGCAGTGAGTAACATACATCACCGAAACCACAGGGCTGAAGTTGTGTGTGCGAGTGGGTGGAAGCTTTGTGGTAATTAAATGGACAGTTTATGTGAATGTGAGCGTGCTCGTGTGTGTAATTTTTGCTGTATGTTGCTGATGGGGATGAGCTGGCTTTTAAATGGGTCGGAAATGAGGCAATTTGCTCCACAGAGAATAATGCTTTGATCTGCGTGAGCTGCAACACATGTGCTTGATAATTCACAACCCTCCTGTTCACACACACATTCTGCATTGCTGCGCAATTACTGTGTCCTTGTTCTGTCCCCCTTTAAATGTCACCCATGTGTGCGCTGGAGCAAAGGCTTGTCATGAGGAGAGAAGGAAGTGTTGTGTTTGTGAGTTTATGTACACCTGATGGTTTTTGTGTTATTTGGTACTCAAGCCCATTCAAATATGTGCAGTTGAGTGCAGGGGCGCCAGATTTGCAGGATTTCACATTGAGAAATGCACAAGAATGCCACTGGGACCATCACTCACTCATTGATTAACAAATAATATGTCCCAAAACAAATTTGCTCTTTGTCTCCTGGTTGCATCAAATTGTTTGAACACTTTCTGTGTCATTTTTAATTTCAAGGTAAATGTTCATAGGGGAACTCGCCATCAGTCAACTGCCGTCTACCATGATTTTGTTTAAATAAGACACTTTAGGCCCCATGAATCAAAATTAGAGTTATGTGCCAGCTTCATCCATATCTTTGTTAGCATCTGCAGTATGTGTTGTTATTGTAAGGGTGAGTGTTGTCAAAATCATTTTGTTTTAAATTTAATATAATTTTATATTGGTTTTATTTATATATTTTTTGTTTTATTTTCTTTAGTTTTTGCTTTGAGTACATGTTTGAGGCCTATCAAATGGTACTATTTTATTAAAATAAATAAATGATAAATACGGTATTGAAAAAACAGATTTGCGTTATTCAACACTTGAGTTAGAAACACCTGTGACGGTGTCAGGTAAAATCCATACTGATGGCAGGTCACAAAATTTCTTGGCAAGCATAAACATCCCACATTTAATTTGAGCCTAATACTGGATGTGTGCAGCTCAGCACGACGTGTCAAAACTGAATCTCTTCCATTATAATCAACTAAGCTTTCTTCACTGGAAGTGTCCATCCATGACACACTTTGGAGAGAAAACTATTTTTAAATTACGCTGCAGTTATACCAAAATATAAATTGTATAGCACAATAATTTCTTGACAATTTATTTCCATCACTTCTGTAAAGTAACTGCATTTTGTGTTCCGAAGATGGTCTAACAGGTTTGGAACAATGTGAGAGTGCTTAATTAATGACAAAATTTTAATTTTTGGGTAAACTATCCCTTTAATGGTCGATTTTATATCTTTGAAAGTGCTGAATGAACGTTCAACAGAAGATGTGAACACTGGCACAGTTACTGTAGTACACACTGTATGTGCCATGCTCTTTTTCATTTAAAAGTTGAGTTGCTTTAGAAAGCCTTTATTCCTTTTTTGCTAGGCTGCTGTCAAACTAGCTTAATATAGGACAGTCATTTTTAATCATTTGGGGAAGAAAGCGCCACACTTGATAAGATACAGTTGAACAATTCTATCATCACGCACGCCTCTCTCTTTCCCGGTCTTTGCTCTCTCTTGATTTTATGTAAATCAGGAGTGAACTTGAAGGCCAAGAATTATATAATAATAATAACATCAATAAGCGAGTGCTCAGGTTACGTACAGCTGCAGGCGCAGATGTTTGTGTGCATAATGCCGCCTACACTAGAAAAGCTTTAGAGTGTTTGAATGATATGAATGTCTAAAATTTGTTTTGTGTTGGTCAATTTGAAGTCAGACGGTAATAAAATTATTGGGATTTCTTGGCCTGCCTCTATAAAATTCCCATTGATTAGTGGAACACATTGCAGCAACTTAACATTTCTCAAATTTTTTCACATGACGAAGCATCATTTTGCAAGTGCAAATGAAATTCACAAATCAGAAAGCACCATTAAGTCTAAATTAGAGCTATGTGATATGACTATAGTCTTTGATAGCATCTGCAGTATTTTAAATGTTTTTGTTTTGTTCTGTTCTGTTTTTTTTTTTTTTTTTTGGTTTGGGGGTTTTGTTTTGTTTTTTGTTTTGAGAAGTAGTTTGATGCAAACAAAAGGCACTATTTCATTTCATATAAATAAACATTACTGATCATATTTTATAATATATAATTATATATAAAATTATAAAAAATATCTATAAAAAATGTTTTGGTATCAGTTAAGTTAAAAGATTGATTTTATTTATGTATTGATTGATTAATTGTTTGTGAGGTTAGTTCATTTCTTCAGACGTAATTTTCGGTGCTCACTCAGTGTATAGGGTTTCGCTACTTAATGCATTTTCACTGTGTCAGTTTGAATAAAAAGGTCACAGTCCTATGAGAGCATTGAGAGTACAGTGTGCTTGTAAAGAGGAAAGAGAGGAAGAGAAGGTGGGGGTTGCTGGTCAGCATATACTTGTTTACTTTAAGGTGAACCCAGTGTACTGTATTGATTTTGTGTGTGTATTGAGTGTGCGGCTACACAAAGCGAGCGTACTTATGTGTGCATAGCCGGTGACCGCATTGCTAAGGCTTGATTGAAGTGGCGAGAAAAGAGTCTGAGAAATGAAGGTAGAAAGAGCAAGACCAGAGGTCGAAATGAATGACAGTGAAGTGGGGATAGAGTAACGAACAAAACGGCGCAGAGTCCTCCCTAATGAAGACAAATCGAGGTCCGAGTCCGATGGTGATTGCGATGGATCGCCGTAGTAACGGGGTGGCGAATACATAATGTTCAAACATCTCCCATAAGAGCAGCAATAATAGCCCCCTGAGTCTGAGGTAACCGGGCCATGACATCACTGCTTCACATTGCATTGCTACGAGAGGCGCTCTCTTCCAGCTGTTGCCAGGCACCGGTCACCATGGAGATGTAATATATACTGGGGTTAAGAGTTAGGGTAACGGACGGGTGGAGGCGGGGCCTCTTGACTGGGTTTTGTATGTTTATTTGCACGTCACTAAGGTGTCGGGATTTCAAGGTCAGGTTATGGCAGCGGTCACATTAATATGCATTAGAGGACACTAATGGAGGACAACAATAGGAATGAGCATGAGATATTATTAGTAATATTGCACACTTCAACCGACAGACAGCGAGTGAGGGAGAAAATGACTGAAATACAAGGAAAAGATAAAAGGTAATGACCAAGATAGGCGGTAAATGTGAAGTGAGAGAAACAGAGCGCGAAAGAGTGGTGACCCTCTCTGACTCTAATGGCTGATCCACAGGAGAGTGACACATAGTCTTTTTCCACCCATCTCTCTAATGATGAACCAGTCATGACAAAGATGACATATACATAGCCTGTCAAAGCGGAGCTGCATCATTCCTGTTGGGAGCGCTGTGATTTTTAAAAGATGAATATGACTATGTTGTTGTTTTAGTTTTATGGAATCAAAGTCATCACGGAATTAAATTTTACCTATCTGTTTTCTAAATGTGTGTTATTGATCTTGTCATGAATGATTCATCCATGTGTAAGTTTTTGGTCCCACTTTATATTAGGTGGCCTTAACTACTATGTGCTTACATCAAAAATAAGTGCAATGTACTTATTGTGTTCATATTGTATTGCAAAACATGTTTGCTGCTATTGAGGTGGGATACAGGTAACGTTAGGGACAGGTTCGGTGGTCTGGGTAGGTTTAAAGGTGGGTTAAGGTGTAAGGGATGGGTCAACAGTGTAATTATGAATGTAATTACAGAAATTAATTACAGATATAATTACATGCAGGTATTTAAAAAGAAAGTACAATGTAAACAGGTATGTACACAATAAGTGCAAATCAAATGATGACTTTAAATGTATGGACATAGTAGTTAAGGCCACTTTCTATAATTATTTTTTTTGAGCTCATAATATTTAATAAAAATGTACATTTTCCAGTTAAACGACAGCCTTCTCTTTGGTGATGTATGCTGGACTTGTCCAATAATTTAACTCCACCCCTTTCTTAAAACTGACCTTAAGTTTAAATTTAAATCTGCTTCCATTTTTCAGTACATCGACTACATCTCAAAATCCAATCAACAATTGATGTATAGAACCAAATCCCCATCCTACATTTTTTCTTTTTTGATAATCTGTTGCATATGGATGGATGCCACAATACAGAAAAAATGACTGGTTACTACTTTTCATTGCAACTTTTTTTTTCTTTTTTGACTTTCAGAAAAATGCTTTTGTCAAACTAAAATTTAAACTGTTTTGATTATAATGTAATTCTTTATTTAATATTAACGAAAACAATAGAAACAAGTAGGAGATAAAGAAATGAAATGTATTCCTGACAGGATTGAAAATAAAAGGATGGAAATAAAGTGCTGAAGTTAATTTATATGAAGGTGTCAGCTTGAAGGTCGTGTAGATGTATGTGATTTCTGCCAAGATTATTTGACTTCCTTTATAAGTTCAATATTTTTTCCTTATATATTAAAGGTATAGTTCTCCCAAGGATGAAAATTATTATTTTTTTTGTTCTGTTGACAATAAATGAAGATATTTTGAAGAATGTGGGGAACCAAACAGTTTTTGTGATCATACCTTCTTTTATTTTCCACAGAAGAAAGTCGGTCATACAGGTTCGGAGTAACACAGGATGAGTAAACGATAACAGGGTTTAATTTTTGGGTGAACTATCCCTTTAAGATTTATATGATGGGGGCATCAAATGCACTGCTTAATGAAAATGACCCAGCTGCATTTTACTTCACCCATTTCCACTTTTCTCCAACTCTCCCACTCCCTCCATCTCCCCTACCTAGCTTAAGAGTTGAGTAATAAAGCACTTTGTACGTCTCGCTGCTAAACTCCCACAGCATCTGAGTTAGCCTAACATTCATTAAGCAACGCTGCAAATCTTCAGTAGCGCAGCTAAGCAGCCTTTCCTTGTTCCACATCCCTTGCTTAGTGATTTTTGAAGCGCTGCCCCTGCTGTGTCCCCACACCTGCCTCTGACAGAGGATTTATAAAGGGACCATCATGCTGTTTTATTAAAGTCCATTAAAGGAAAATGGTGCTGGATATACTGGGGTCATTTACTGGAGCTCCCTGCACTTTGTTAGTCTAGTCATTATTAAAGAAGCGCTCCGAGCTGAGTTCAGATCGTCTCATGCCATTAATATCTCTCCAGCTCTGGTCCGCTGATGTAAAATCATGAATATCAAAATGGCGACCAATGCAAAGCTACCTCGTGGGGTCATTGTGGTCCTCAGGTGCTGATGGAAACATGGATCTTCAGATCGATTCCAGTATGTAACGGTTATAATAGAAGTGCACAACTGATCACGGCTCATTGGCAGGTTGCTGTGGGTGTTTAGCGAGTCCCGTGGCATTAGCATTTGCACCGTGAGTTATGTACACTTGTCAGTTTAGTTCATCCTCTTTTATTCATAGCGGAAGAGCTAATGGCTCCCAAAGCTTCCTCATAATTAGCATCCTTCCTCAGCCTCGATTATATTAACCACTAATGCACACCGAACACAGACCTGTTAGTGTAATGTTAGCTACTAGTGCTAGTCTTTATTAAAATATGTTTGTTTAGGGCTGCTTTAGCGTGTGCCGTTAGAGGCATTTAACTCCCTGCTCTGTCTCAGTCTAGTGACGTTTATTAAGAGCCTTTTCTCCCAACGTACATTTGTTTTCCTGCAGAAGCTTTTTTACAAGTGTTTAAGTGGGACGTTTTTTCCCTTGGGTAGACAGAGGCGGCGCGCACAGGTTACACTGCACAGGTGTGGTGATTTACTACAGAATCCCGCTGCGCTTCAGCAACAGCTTCACCTTGCCGCAGTCTGTGAGTGTGTGTGTGTGTGTGTGTGTGAAGGAATCTGTTGTAGTGTCCCTCTGTCCATGTGTCTGAGCACTGCGCCAAGGATTAGCATTTATTTAGCTCCCTTCCCCTCATTTATTTATTTATTCATTCGTGGGAGTTTTTTTTTAAGCTAATTAGTTTGTATCCAGGGAAAAACTGTAATTGTGTCCTGGGGGATCAAGGGATGGTGGAGGAAGGGGTGGGGGTGCACGTATATGAGACACATCCAGAAGTGTGAGCACAGAAAATGGAGTAAGATTTTAGAAAAAAAAAAAGTATCCTCTCAATCTACTCACAATGAGAGTTTCCAGGGCTGGTGCCCACTCTCAAACCTTTCTGTGCATTTCTACCACACAAAAGGAAGTTCCAAGGAAAAAATTGATTCTGTGCCAGTTTTGCTCAAGATCCTACTCCTTTTCCGTAATCCCTGATTAAATAGCTGATCTAGCAAATCCAAAGAACTTTTAAAGCCAGTCAGTGCTAATTATGCTAAGCTAATTATCTAAGCTGCCCAAGGTACTGTATACTTTGCTTTCTAATGTGTATTGCTAGCATATATGTACAGCTGAACGCTTAGCATTCTGAAGTATAGTCCATTTGATAGCATGCGTGAACACAGGCGCTCAACACATTCACACTAGAAAGTTTAACCTTTGTCCAGTGTCTTTGCTGTTTCTCTCCAGAAGTTTTGAGCGATAAAAACGATGTTGTTTTTTGTGGTGTTTTTGTTCTGTCTCTTCCATTCTTTTTCGACTGTAAAACAAACGGCTCAGGCTAGTTTTTCCACCTTGTGGAACAACAAATTAGTGGAAGAAAATTATGTTTGTGTCACATGTACTAATACCCTAGCATTTACGCAAAAATCTTAAGTATACTTTGGGCTTTAGCTTGCTAACTGAATGCTAACTGAAAGCAGGTAAAAAAAGGTCAATGCTTAAAGGGATAGTTCCTCCCAAAATGAAAATTCTGTCATTAATTACTCACCCTCATGTCGTTCCAAACCTGTAAGACCTTTGTTCATCTTTCGGAACGCAAAGATATTTTGATGAAATCTGAGAGCTTTCTGACCCTAAATAGACAGCAATGCAACTGGCACGTTCAAGACCCAGAAAGGTAATAAGGGCATAGATAAATTAGTTCATGTGACATACTGTAAGTGGTTCAACATTAAAGGGCACCTATTATGCAAAATCCACTTTTACATGGTGTTTGGACATAAATGTGTGTTGGCAGTGTGTGAACACAACCACCCTACAATGAAAAAAATCCACCCACTCCAAATTTTTTAATCCCCTATAAACCTAGGCACTAGGCCTGCCGTTTTGATTCTCTATGCAATGTGACATCACATAGCATAGGGCCGGGCCACGGGGTTGATTGACAGCCCTGCGTTGCTATAGTTTCAGCCCTCAGCGGTTGTTTGCTGTCCTCCATTTTCTTTTGTGTTGGAGCAGCTGTAACGTCAACAATGTCTCGTAAGCTATCCCGTGTTCTGTTTGAATGTAAGACTAAACATAAGAGTCTTCATTTTCTCCAAACATCTGAGCCACTGAGGACGCAGTGGATTATTATTTTTTTTTTCAAGGTAATGCACCTTAAAATCTACCTAAATATGTTTATATCTGCACAAGTCATTTCAATCCAGACTGCTTTGTGAATGTCATGTCATTATAGTGCTTAGTGGTTTAACCCTGTTTGTGTGCGTATGTTATCAAAGTATTTTAATTGATCAGCACCACGCTTGTGAGATTAGTTTGCGAGATTAGCTCTGTAACATTGCGCTGTTTCGTAACACTTCCAGTGCACTGGTTTCTCGTTCTCAGTCATGTTGCTTCTACTGGCTGTTTATTGCAGTAGGTATGCAAAGCAGAGAGACTTATACGCGAGTTGCTCTTCTGGAGAATGGGGGGGTGGGGGGTATGCAGCTCATTTGCATTTAAAGTGATACACACCAAACAGCTCTTTCTTAGACACACCCCCAAAAAAATGACCTTTTCCAGCTGTTATAATAAATGATCTGTGGGGCATTTTGAGTTGAATCTTCATAGACACATTCTGGAGACACCCAAGAATGATATTTTATCTTGTAAAAAGGGGCATAATAGGGGCCCTTTAATTTTATGAAGCTATGAGTATACTTTTTGTGCGCAAAGAAAACAAATATAACTTTATTTAATGATTTCTTCTTTTCTGGGTCAGTCTCCACCACCATACAAGAGAGTATTTGTTACACGCATTTGTTTTCTTCTCAAACAGCGATGCATTTGTTTCTGTATTCTCATAGCTTTATAACATTACAGCTGAACCACTGATGTCACATGGACTATTTTAACAATGTCCTTACTACCTTTCTGGGCTTCGAATGTGGTAGACAAAACTCTAGGATTTCATTTGTGTTCTGAAGATGAACAGAGCGAGTCTGAAACGACATGAGGGTGAGTAATAAATGACAGAATTTTCTTTTTTTGGGTGATCTATCCCCTTAATCACAATAAAATGGGATTTTGTGTATGTAATTTAAGGTAGTTTTATGTCTTGAATTCATGACAGGTTTTCTCATACCCTTTTTCCATTTCGATGGAATGTGTGGTATGAGAAAAAGATAGAGATTGAAATATAGAGTTGTGGAAACTGTGTAGACTATGTTGAGACATTACATTACAGCTTTGGGTAGGTGTGTTTCAGGTTATTTGCTTCTGCAGAGCTGCTTGTGTTGAGATTGAAATGTTTGTCAGAGATGTCAACCTTCGCTGTGAGTTTAGCTAACAGTGTGTTTTCACAGACAGCATTCTTACATCATTTATTTTCACATTCAGTTTGTGCAAACGCACTAGAGAGAGAGCAAGCAAGAGCGAGCGAGGGATGATGGCACTGGAGTGATAAGAGTGCTTTGGCAGTCATAGATAGGGGAGAATTACAGTGAAATGAAACTGAATAGCGAAAGGGGTGATGAATATTATTCCACCGCTGGGGAGTTTTTACCTCCTGTCAATAATTGTACTTTATTAATCTCAAACCTTCCCTCCTCTCTCACATCCCACACTCATGCGTGTTTTGTCCATCACTCAAAATATCTCTTTCATGTCCTCAATTCTCCATCCTCAAATATTCTTCCAATATCCTAAACCAGGCGTTTAGGCAGACATCACATCTGCTCTTATTTTCAGATGCTTATTATAAAACACATAATTTAGTCTCTGAAAGAAATGCTTTAAGCTGTTATTTATACACACTAGCTGAAATATATCTATGCTCTATGCTTTTATGTATTTATTTTTATGTTTATTTAATATAAAATACTGTTACTGTTCATTTACAATTTAATGTATATGTATATATTGCATACATTACATTTTAAGTTTATTTAAAACAAAATGTGTTAAAGGCATATATAGACATGGTGTGTATTAGTTGCCATAAACAGCCTTTGTTTAGGCTAATGAAATGTATTACTCAGCAGAAGAATGTTTTATTATGATTATTACTGTTAATAAATGTAATAATTGTCTCTTATCTCTTTACTGTTCTATAAAAGAGCAATAAACCAGGCAGTGCATTCCAGTATGTTTTTTTCATAGTTAAAGCGGTCCGTGTCATGCTTAACAACACCCCATAGTAAAATCACTGCAGTGCTTCTCCTCTTATCGCTTATTGATATCATTTTTCTTTAGCGACTCTTTTCAGGTATCTTATTCCATTTCCTTCTTTCTTCCTGACTTAGTTTCACAGTTCATGTTCATACTTAGATGGTTGACAATGCTCAGGATTGTAGACTGTGCCTGTCCATTCAGAAGCTTTATTGAAGCATCAGGATGAGCAGAAATGAACAGTTGAATCGCTCAGCCTTGATCATGTTCAGTCTCTGAATAGCCATAGCTCTATTTTTTTCCCACTAAACCTACAGCCCTATGTAAGAATGGGCATGTTATTGTGCCTACAAGGACAGTCTCCACAATGAGGAGGTTTTATATTCATCTATTTATTTCATATCAAATCCCACTGTCTACTTAAACATCTTTCCTTTCATCTGTCTTTATTCAATATCCACTTGGGCTGGGCATACTCTCTCTCAGGAACACGCACTCTTAAGTCCTGTTCACACTCGTTGCCAGGATGCTGAATAAACAACAAAATGTCTGGTCCACATTTCAGCTTATTTTGGCCAAGGACCATCCACTAATGGAGGAGGAGAACATCTAATTGGTGTTCATGTTGCTCAAACAGTTTTGCCTGTTAGTATGTGTTTGTTTCCAGGGGAATGCAGAAAATGCTCATAAAATCTATACCCATTTTATTTTATTTTCATACTTTATAAGTTGACCAATATGATTACCATGTTGAGTAAACACATGGGTTAAACAGGTGTTTATATGCAATGTCTGTGTTCGACTCTTTTAGGTGCACTGTAATGTAAGTATTTTTTTATGAATATTTTGAATTAGCTATTTTTTTTTTTTAATTTTAAGCTTTCATTTTAATTTAAGCCTTTGTAATTTTGTTTTGTGCTTTTGTACTTTATTATTTTTATAAATACTTCTGTTTAGCTATTTTTATTCAGTTTTAGTTTTAATCATTTTAATTTCATTTTTATGCTTGAACTTATTTTGTTTCAGTTAGTATTTTTTTTGTTAAGTTTTAAATGTAATATTTCCATTTGAAATTATTTAAATTTTATTTCAGTTATCAAAATTGTTTTTAATCGTTTTAGTTAGAAGTAACAACATTGATCAGGTGATGGATCATTGTCTCCTCCTCACTCCTATTGGTGCTCACTGCGTTGCAACAATGCTTACTTGCATAAAAAGTTTTCTGCTTAACTTTGCTGCATCATTATTGGATGTTTTTCCAAAAATCTCAGACTTCCTGTCGATTTGTCAATGCGACACCCCTTAACTGTCTCTGTCTCTTTCCTCATGTCCACTCTCTCCAAGCAGACACCTGTCTGTTTTCATAAAGCTCTCTCTGTTTCCAGCTAGCCTTTCTCTCTTTCTTTCTAGATCATTTTCTCTATCTTTTCTCTTTCCTTCTCTCTTCTTGGTTGCTTGAAGGAGTCATAAAAAAGTAGTACAATCATTGTGTGCAGATATAGTCACATACACACAAGCACCTAGAGAACTGAAAACCTACATGCACCCACGGCCCAGCATGCACTTCAGCATATTAAATAAGTAGTTGTATGGCTGCTTTGCATTCCACTTGTGTTCCTCATTTCAGTAGTGCTTGTTGTGGAGCTGTTCGTGCTTAACGTAAACTACCGTGATGAAGATTACACAACAATTGGCCTCCTTCAGCCATCCTGCTTGAACACCTGAAGTGGTCAGCGACTTGACAGCGTAGCTGCTTCCTGTTTGTTAACACTTTGAAAGGACCAAACGCATTAGTCACCCCACTCACGCGTCTGCCCGCATTTATCGGCAAAGGGGCTTAACTGAAATCCTTGTCTTAAAAAAACAGCCAGCATTTCATTAGTCACCTAAATGCACACAAAATATTTCAAAATGACAAATTCAAAACGTGTAACTAATTTCACAGCTGCTTGAGGTAGTCTCTGGAGTGATATGCCAGCATGTGCGCGCACGCATGTGTGTGTGTGTGTGTGTGTGTGTGTGTGTGTGTGTGTGTGTGTGTTTGTCTCTGCGGAGCTTGAATGCAAATGATGGAATTGGCTGTATCTCCTGTAGAAGGGAAGTAAGTCATTTTGTAAATGATGGAATTGGCTGTATCTCCTGTAGAAGGGAAGTAAGTTGTGTTTGTAGCTTCTGGGGGCAAAAAAGTCAAGACACTTACGCTTGGACTGAACCCTCAGTTTCTGGACAAAAACGCGATCACGTCTCCGTACCTCAGTTTCTGGACAAAACGCAAGGGTTTGTGTGTGTAACTCTGAGACAAAATGAGAAATGATGGGAAAATTAGTCAAAAGAGTTGTGACGTTTAAAGAGGTGTTCATTTGATTTGACAGGAAATAAATGATTCAGCTAACTTTTGATTGATTTTTTATAAGTTAAACGCTTTCATTAGCCTGCCTGGAGACATAAAAGAGAAAAGGACTTAAGAGAAAGAGTGTATGACAGGAATTAAAAATAAATAGCGTGTCACGCTGGGCGAGAGAATCGAAAAGCTGGGGTTGAGGGTATGGGGCGGTGGGGGGGTTTAGAGCGATGGCTTTGTTTACACCAACCCCTTTATTGTCAAAGTCAAATGCGGCTGGTTGCTGTGACAACATGCAAATTGGAACATTTGGGAGGAGGGATGGTTGTCAGGGTGATGTTGTCATGGCGACCCCCAGTGATGCACAACGGAAGAACACAAACAGGCAGGAGGGCTGCGCAGGGGACGGCCAGAGTCATAATAAAAAAGAAATCATTTGGAGATGAAGAGATTATGGACTCGGAGCAAAGCACTGGACAGGGGGCATATTGGAGGGTGGGATGTAATGGGATAAGAATATAACATTAGGGATTTGGGTTTGGGTGGGGGTTGGAGATGGAAAAGTGTTTTTTTTTTATGTTGTTCTTATGATTTTTTTTGTTTCTTTATTTTTTTTTTTGCGCGATGTTATCACACTGTTTTAGGTCGGCGGCTGATGGGGGACATAACAAACTCGGAAGGCAGAGGGAAAGACAGGTGGAAGAGAGAGAGAACAGGGGGGGGACAGAGGGTGGGATGTAATGGGATAATAATAATTTGCGGGGTGAGAGTATCTGGAAAAGAATGATTTCTTCATCTGTTTTTCTTCCAATGCTTTTTCCTTGCTTTACGCGATGCTTTGCTGGGTGAGAGAAATTGAGTTGTGAAACGAATGTGTTAGGATTAAGACAGATGAGGAAAACCGCTGTGCTCTGAGAGAATCTTTCTGAGAGAAGTGGGTTTTTCATGATGCCAAAATTTCAGGAGGCGATAGCAAATAGAAAACAAAATCTAAGATTTCAAAAACAAAACTGAAATAACATTGTAGTAATTTTTTGAGAATAAAAATGTGTATTTCTATATAATTTGGTTCCCTTTGGTCCTTCATTTTAGGCTTTTCATGTGAATAATGTCAAAAGAGTAATGAGAATAATATCATAATATACAGTAACAGTATCAATATCATGGTACTGTACGACTTATAGGGCTACACATTTTAATTTCATTAGCAAGTTTTTTTCAAGCTTTCATGCTTTGGGTTGCCAGTTGTCGAGTTTAAATTCCCCAATCAGAGCTTTTCTCTTACATGGATAAATTAAAGAGCAAAATACATCAACCGATATTAAACATGAACATCGACTATATTGTTTGTGACTACTCTGAATAAATGTTCTTACGCAATCTCAGTGCCGTAATGCAAAGTTTTGTTTGTTGTTATTTAAATAGAATAATGATAACATTATTTATTATTATTATGAATTTCGGTGTTTTAGTTTTAGATAGAAGCTTCTTAAGGTTTTACCAGTTTTTAGAATGTAGAGATTGTTCATTTTATATGATAAATATAATAAATTAGAAAACTACATGAGGCGAAATAAAACTTGCATAGGAATTTAAGGTTTTAATAATCACAATTATAATTTTTGAGGAAAAACATTATGATTATCAGTGTAACCATTATTTTAGAGCATATACTTTTTGGATTATTTTCAGAATATTACAACTGTTATATTATGACATTATGGCTTTATTCTTAAAATCTTAGATTGTAAAAATATATTTAAAAAAAAATGTTTTTTTTATCCGAATCCGATATTTTGACAAGTTTGCTCTTTTTATTGTTTTTTTCCATTTTTGATATTTACCTGTTTATATTATTGCCTCACTAGACTGACTCAAGTCGGTATTTTATTATTTGCAATAATGCAAAAAATACCAATGTCACTACACATCTGTCAACTTGGTTACCGCCAAATTTGTTGGCCCTAGAGAGAAGATTCACAGCTACAGAATGAGCAACGATGTGACAGGGGTACATGTGAACCAATCACGCAGAGAGGCATTATGGGATGGGGAAAGGTGACTGGAGGTCTGTGTTTTACAAATTGCCACTAAAAACGAAGAAGGCAAAGGTTGAGTGAGAGTTGTACAAAACGGAATGAGAGAGAAAGCATTGAAGAGAGTACAGATTGCTCACAGCAAGAGATGTTCTCTTTGCACTCCAGATCGCAGTGCGGGTGTGTGGCTGCCTCTCTGGTGGGCATCCCGCTGCCCGGTCCATCCCCGACACCACGCGTGGGCAACGGCACCTTATCACCAATGCGTGCATACGTGCTTGCCGAGTCTCAGCTTGCTGATGGTTCCGCTCCAGCCCCCCTGCTACCTCTCTGCAACCGAAAAACCCATCTAGCGGTATTGGCAATGTCCAACTCTATTCATTAAACAAAACAACTCAGACTCAGAGAGAATGAATCACAGCCTAACTACCGTGAAAGGTGAGGAATCACACTGTAAACAGAGCGTGCAAGTGCTCCCGCTGGCCGTCTGCGTGCCGGAGACGGGCCCAAGCCACACTGTGATGGCTGACAGGTCACGGAGGCCACATATCACCTGGCACTAACCACATGCCAGGTTAAACAAAGACTCGAATCCAACCAGTTCCCTTCTGACGACTTGAAAACACACCGGCAGTATCTCGCGTACAGTGTGTGCTGTCCTTTTTTATCTCTCTCCCAGTTTGTCACCAGCTTTTCCCAATTGCTTTTGTCCTCCGAGCCTGTTTCCTCTTCTTGGCTCTTGTCATTTCATTTGTTCCCTACCAGAACGGATCTGGAGAGCTGACCGGGGGGCTTGGCGAGCCGGCAGAGGTACCGCTGGCTCTCTAAAAACACTCTTCACACTCTCCGAGATTAGAAGGCTAATCAGGAAGCCCTCTCTCAGGCACCTGCGAGCCCCCTCCGGTAGTTTGGGTTGTTGTTGTTAGTTAGCACCACATTAGGGGAAGTTAACTGCAATTACATTCGCCTGCCTGCGGGGGTCAGCCAGGTTGCTCCTCATTAACTCCAACTTCTTTCAGTTGTTGTTTTTCCTATCTCCCGCTTCTTTCTCACTCTTTTCTCTTTCTAGGTCACATCAGAGACAACAATTAGGGGGAAAGAATAGGAGAGGGCTGGGAGAGAGAAACGTTTTTTTCTGTGTGGCTATTGCGGATGAACACAATGGCATCAGTGTGCTCGAGACCTGAGAAAGACTTTCGTCAGCCACCCGAGTGTGAGGCAGTGTGTTTATTCATCTTTGCCCGGGCGGTCGAGGGCTTTTGAATGGATGGAAAGAGTGGGAGGGCGGTTATAAAGGAGAAATATGTTGACAATTTCTAGCTTTATTTCTTCGCGTCGGCTTGTCTATGTATGTGGGAGTATGTGCGATGTATAATTGTTGTATGTGTGAATGCCTGGCAGGACAGAGAACAATATAAACAATTTGTGCCTGACATCATCAGCAAGCTGCTTGTCAGAATAATCGAGATGCTTTCAGATGCAAAGGCTATGTGACAACAAACAGACACTCACTGTGAGCGCAACACAAATGCAAATATAATTGATCACAGAGTCAGAGAGGGAGAAACTAGAGACACAAACACACTTGTTTATTCATCTCCTTCAACTCTGGATGGTGACTCAACAATTACTCATCGGTGACACACCAAATGTTGACGTGTTTTGGGCTCCTGCTGTTGTTCATTCAAGACGGATCCTCTTGGCTGAACTACTGACCATCTGAAATGACCAGGTGAAATTGTCGTAGTGCTGTTTTTCTGAAGTAAGTTGGTTTACACTTACTTGTAACAGACTGGCATCGTTCATCTGTGTTTTTTTTTTGTTGTTGTTCTTCACCAGCTGTGAGCACTCATGACGGCATGATAAATGATAAATACACAGTTCAGCAACTCTTCAAAGAGCCGAGTAGTAAAGCTCAAGATGGCCTCCCCTCAGCCTTCCCTGATGAAAAGACCAACAATTCTAGTCACAAGCATCTGCTGTGGTTTGTATTCTGGACCCCAGAATTGGATACTGGTGTGTTGGTTAGTGATAGACCGATAACTCATCCAGGCTGATTTTTGGCCCTCGTAGGACTACCAGAAGTGGTCCTTCTGCTTAATGTAATTTCCAAAATCTACTGACAAACTTGCCAAAGAATAATACATATTTTCTGTCAAAAAAAATATATATTTTAAATTATATGTGTGTATATATATATATTCTAACATTGTCAATATATACAATATAATAAACAATTTAATATTACATTTTTTTTAGTTAAAATGATTAGTTTATATTACAAACACAAATACTAAGTAATTCATTTATGTATGTATATAATATAGACTGTAAAATATGTATGTATATAATATAGACTGTAAAATATGTATGTATATAATATAGAATGTAAAATAATTCTACACTTAAAAGTAAAAATATAATAAATTATTATTATTATTAAAATACATATAATTAACTATGAACTCTCTCTCTATGTATATAGAAAACAGTACACACAAAAAAGTAGATAAATTATTCTTAATATTAATAGAAGTATTAATAAAAGTATAGTATTAATAATAAAACAATTTATAGTATACACACACACACACACATACATGCTCTTACAACTAAAATGCAACATTTAAATTAATATTTACATATGTATATAAAGTAATAATATATTGTTTGATTTAGAAATGGACACAAAACAATATTTCTAATTATAGAAATTACCTTCTGCCATTTCAAATCCGAAAAAAATGCATAACCACAAAGACTTCAACCAACTTTACCACAAACCAACCTGGAGTCAACTAACTTCACCGCAGTGACCTTACTGGTCAACCAGCATTGCTATTTTATCTTTGACACCATTGACATCCGCCAGCTCGACAGCCAAACCCGCACAAATTCTTTCTGGTCTAAACTGGTCTTGTCTAGGGTTGGGTATCGATTGGGTTTTTTACGATACCAGTGCCATATCGATACTTTTAAAACAGTACCGGTGCCAGAACCGATACTTCAAAAAACAAAAAAACTAAAAGGAGCCACAAAAAACTATGGATAACATTAAAGAACATTAAAAATATTTAAAATAAATCCATTACATTCACACGCTCCTTGGATGCTCTCATTTCCCAAGTTGTGCTTCCCTTACTCTAAGGCTAATAAATGTATTTCAGGATCTGGGTCATTATTTAATACAAAACCACACATAATGTTTCTACTGTATCTCTGTCGATCACTCTGATATTTATTTAAAATGAGTGCTGTCTCTCACTGTCTTTAATCAGTTCTGTGAATGACTGTATGGTCATTCTTTATAAAGTAGCAACCATGTCATTTGTAAAGTACAGTACTGTGCAAAAGACATTAGTATTTTCATTAAAAAAAAAGGGTTTTAAGCCAGTTATTTATATCTTTTGCTGTAGTGTATCAGTAGGAAATATCAGTTTATTTTTCCAAACATTAATTTTGCCATTTATTTTAATAATAATCTAGTGAGATTTTTGAATGCACAATCAGACTGACAACAGCCGGTGCTCCACATGGAGATCTGATCTCACCATCATCGAATCTGTCTGTGATTACATGAAGAAACAGATGAAACTGAGACAAACTAAATGTCCCACTACAGCAAAAGATATAAATAACTGGCCGAACACCATTCTTTGGGGTGAAAATACTAACATGCCTAAGACTTTTGCGCAGTTGAGTATGAATAAAGTAAGTATAATTCAATTAAGTATATTCAAATAAGTATAATTAAAGTATGCGTTCATATGTGTTAAGGGCTAGATTTTCGCTGGAGGAAACAGCTGTGGTGTGATGAGCGGTGAACGGAGCGAAAACTTTACAGTAGATGGGAAACCCATTGATCCCTCGTGACCTATTGTAAACTGTATTTATGACAAAGAACTCCACAGCTACAGATATTCTAACAATGTATCGATAAACACACCTTGTGTCCTCTGTTTCTGTTTGAGTCCACTCGCGCTGCTCCACAACGGCCTGCCAATTAAAGAGCACTCTGAAAGAAGGGGAGGAGACCGATCTGCCGCCATTTTCATATGAAATTTAAGGGGACTGACTCTGAGGCGATCGCGAATTTGTGTGCAGTTTATGGATTTATGGGGACTTATTTTGGAGCTTTGAGTTTATGGTGCTTTTTGTTTATGTTTCTGTGAACCAGGACAAATATTTCAATCGATTGCTTAGGCATTTACTGTAAGAGGCACCGAAATGAGGCACCGAAATCTGCGTTCTGATTCGGTTCGGTACATACCGGTTACATAGGTCTTCGGTACCCAACCCTAGTCTTTCATGCACAGTGCCTCATTTCTCCTTGGCTAATCTCACTCTTACCCTATTCCTAATGGATGTCTCCCCCCTCACATCCACCTCTCTTTCTGGGGTGCGGTATCATTACTGTAGCTCCATATGAGTTTTCATTGACAATCAGTTGCTGGGTTCAGCAATAACACTGGTAACAGTTCTGGACTCCGGAGGGCCCTAGTCTGAGTTTGAGAGTGTGTTTTAAGCAGTATTGATTGTGCACAGAGACAAGCGAGTGTATTTCACATCCTGCTGTGAATTCTCTGCCCCTGGTGCTCTTTGTCGTAGATATATGAGGTCCTGTAAAGGTGCTGATGTGAAGCCTGACGCGTAATTCAAAATTTCTGTGCGGCTCTGCGCACTGTCTGCTGTTCAGGAAATCTATATGTATCTGTTCGGGTCATGAGATAAAAAGTTGGTGTGGGTGAGCATGTGCTGTTGTGTGTTTTTCTACCATGTCAACTTCTACCAGCTGCTGTCTTTCTATTTTTCTTTCGCTGTCCTCTGCCTGAACTCGGCCGCTCAGCATCGCCGCTGCCTGACACCTCAGCCATACTAATGACAGCGAGGTGATGGAGAGAACGATAGAGGGGGAGCGATGGAATACACTGGAAGGAGAGGAGGAGACAGCACATTATCGCGAAATTACGTTTGCGTTGCAAGTAGAGGAAAGCTAGATAAACTTTTATAAAGAGAGCGAGACCGGGATTAGTTGTCATAGTCAATTTGTCAGAAGTTTGTTTGACCGTTTCGAACATCTAGCTTAAAATACATTTAAATTAGAATCATTTTGTTGTCCAAAACTTTAATTTTTTGTAATAGTATTCATTTCAGTCTTATATAACACTGTTAAATGTTAACTTTAGCAAAATGATTATCCATTTGTTATACCGTACATGATAATGTTGTGATGCATTCTACATTAACTTTATTAAATAGAATTTTAAAAGGTTTTAATGGTTTAATTAAAATTTATGTAGACAAAATTGTGTAGAATAGCATGTGTTTATTAGTTACCTTACCATAATATACAAATCATTTTCCGGTATTATTATCATCCTCATCCCTAGTAGTTTTTCATAATTATCAGGTTGATGTTTAAATTTTCTGTATTTATTAGTGTAAACATTTTGCAAAATAATGGTTAAGGTGGTTTTATTTTGGTATGAGGTGTTTTGTGATCTTTATATCTTTACTCTTTATATTTTACCTATAATAGACTGTTTAATGGGTGGTACAATTGTGACAACTTACCCCATGCAAACTATATAAAAGGAATTGTTGGGAAAAGTTCAAATTCAGATTTTTAACTATTGTCAGAATGATTGTCTTAGTAAAACTACTTTGTTTTGTCAGTTTGAATCTATTTGTTTGTTTTGGTGTCATTCAGCCAGAGTGTTTTGGTGGTGTATATATATTTTTATAGAATACTTAATATGTGAAATGCATTATGATGTTGTTTCTGAAGAATCAATCAACTTACAAAGCAAAAATATGTGTACTACCTTTTAAAACTATATCCCTAAGACCAACACAAACCTAAAGTATGGTAACAAATGTAAAAAGATGAGCCCCTAACATCACAACACAACAAATAATGATAAAGACACAACAGCAACACAAGTTGAAATAAAGTCTGCAAACATCAACCTAACAATCTTTTAACAGGATTATTAATTCATGCTGCAATGCATGTTGGGAACTCAAAAATCCTTAACGTTTCAGCAGAATTGTTCAATATGAAATTCTTTGTCCAGAAAACTGTATTTGACAGCATTTGGGGGAATTCTGTTGGTTTAACATAAGTTTTAAGTAGTTTCAGTTAAGTAATTCAAATGTATTAGTATTTGCGACTAAAAAGATTCTGTCAACTGGAAAATATGCAGTTGGTTTTTTTTTTTTTTTTACAGTGCAGTCTACCGTCTTGTCCTGTTATTAGGGCATATTGCCACAAAAGTCCAATGCATGTTCAATGACCTGAATCTTTCCTGGACGATGTTGAACAGCTATTTTGCAGCCAAGATCTTAATGTATGTGCCTATACACAGACACTGACCTTCAAAACTAAAGCTACCCTGAGAAATATCCACTGGACCAAACCCCGGTGTCCCCAAGGACACTTCTCTCTCTGTATTCCTTGAAGAAATAAGCGAAAGAATAGGGATGAAATGTGTTGTAGATTATGCCCAGAGCCCTTGTATTTTCTGATCACAGTGGAACGACTCAGGGGACCGACTCACCTGATTGGCCGAGAGTGCTGGTGTGTGGCCGGGGCACAGAGGCGTGTGCGCCTGCTGATAGGCAGTTGCTTGGCGACTATGTGCTTTATGCTGAATGACATTACAGGCTGTGATTGATGCAGCCAGTGCCCAGCTGTGCATGAAGAAAGGAGAGAAAGAGGGAGAGAGAAATGAGCAGACAAATGAGGAGAGAGAGGGGGGGAGCAAGGATTTGTCCGCCTGGCTCATGCTAGTAGAAGAGGTGTAATAACTATAATTACAGCACAATTTAACGCATTAAACAAAGAGATTGATGCCACACGTACAGCTAGCAGCTTGTTTGAATCTCTCAGTGTGTGTACATGAATGGAAATGTATGTGTGTTCTAATCTAATAATAAAAACATAATGAAAGCATCTAAAAATAATGTGTTTGTGAGTTTAAATTTGCACATAGGCACTTTTTATATACAGAAAAACATAATTTTTTGTCAAATGGGACAAACAAATGAAAACGTTCATTAGTGTGTGTAGTAATAGTTTGGAGCTCTATATGTAGAAGCAAGCTAATGAGCCCTGTGATTAATACACACAAACATAGACACAAAAATAGAAGTCTTTGGTGCAAAGAGATGCACACAGCTGAAATGTAGGGATAGTGGCGCAGGAGGAGAGATGTAGTGTGTGTGTGTGTGTGTGTGTGTAGGTGGGAGATAATAATGCTTTTGAACAGCCAAGATGTTGTGTGTTCTTGGCTGCTGACTATCTGATAGCAACAGCTTGAGTTTGACATGAAGCTCTGTAGTAAAAAATACGAGTGCATTATTTATCAAAGAGCACCTGTATGCTGAGGTCACCTTGCCCAGAAACTGTCCACTTCCTGTTAATGATGAAGGAAAGATGGAAATAAAATAGAAGGAGATGAAACATGGATGATGAAACTTTAAAAAAGCTGGATTCTGAAGAGTTTAGTTTTGTGTGTGTGTGTAACATGTTAATATCTGGCACAGTTTAATGTTTAATCTTCTGTATTTTCTGTGCCGTAAATGCAGTACCTTAGCTTTTATGAGACTGTATTTGTTCATCACTTAACTGTACAGTAAAAATAAATAACTGCACAAATGTACTTTAATACAGGTCTGATGTGATGTCTGCAGTAAGGCTGCGGTTGCCTGCACTACTGCTTTATTACGAATTGTTTTACAGTTTACAGTGTTATTTGCGTTGGTGGTGTTCTTTTGAGTTATGCATTGTGTGATGTTGGTGTAGATCGCATCTCTGTTGTTGAATGTCACCTTGTGCTTTGTGTACATCATTGCTCTATAAGTTTTCATCTCTTGGGATGTTGTCAGCCTGACAAATGTGTCCCCAATAGTTCAACTACCCTCTAACTGCGATTTCTGTACTCAGGTTTAACATTATGGTTTGAGAAAGGAGTTCACTCAAAAAACGTGACCAGATATATCCTTGCATTATGTAGAGCAGTTTCACACACAATTGTACTGAGCGAACAATATGTTACATTTCAAAAGTGTGGGGTCCATTTTTTAAAGAACTTAATTTATTGAGCAAGGATGCATTAAATTGATCAAAAGTGACAGTAAAGACATTTATAATATTATAAAAAGTTACAATTTCAAATAAATTTGGACTTTCAAGTCATCAAAAAAATAATGAAAAAAAGTATCATGAGTTCCACAAAAATATTATGCAGCACAACTATTTTCAGCATTAATTATAATAGGAAATGTTTCTTGAGCTTGAGTTTCTTCTGATGTATCATGTGACCCTGAAGACCAATAATGGCTGCTAAAAAAAATCAGCTTTGCCATCACAGGAATAAATGATATTTTAAAATATATGAAAGTTTTTAAAATGGCAATAGTGTTTTATTGTATTTCTGTTTGTACTGTATTTTTGATTTTGAATAATTGTAGCCTTGGTAATCTACTATAAAACATATCTTCTATGATCAACAAAAATACAGTTTTGGAACATAATAACTGAATAATTGTAGCCTTGGTGAGCGTGAGACTTGTCATTCAAAAACATCCCTGACCTCAGAATGGTCTGAACGGTAGTGTGCATACAATAGATGCAGTATAACTGATATATATATATATATATATATATATATATATATATATATATATATATATATATATATATATATATATATATATATATATATATATATATATATATATGAAGAGTACAGATGCAAAAGCCTCTAAGTGCCGTTTGAAGTTTTATTCTAAAATGAGCATTTTTTTTATCAGGCTCTTATGTGTAGGTTCAGTAATTTCACTTTAATGGCAATAAATAGGATCTGAACATAAACATAGGAGCCTGAGAAAAATGCTAATTTTAGAAGAGAATTTCTAATGGTACTTAGAGACTTTTGCATCTGAACTCTTCATATACAGATACAAATATAGTTATTTTAAACTTGTATGCATGCTTTTTTCCCTCATTATTTCCAAACCATTAGTATATTTTAGCAGCTTCAAATGGGTGAATTAGATGTTAGTCAGACTCAATAAACTAATGCCATGGGTAGAGATGAACTTACTCATACAAAAAAAAAATCATAACACTCATTACAGTAGATAAAGTGTTGCCTTACAGTTAAAGGGATACTCCACCCCAAAATGAAAATTTTGTCATTAATCACTTACCTGCATGTTGTTCCAAACCTGTAAAAGCTTTGTTCGTCTTCGGAACACAATTTAAGATATTTTGGATGAAAACCGGGAGGCCTGTGACTGTCCCATTGACTGCCAAGTAAATAACAGTGTCAAGGTCCAGGAAAGTATGAAAGACATGGTCAGAATAGTCCATCTGCCAGCAGTGGTTCAACCGTAAGGTTATGAAGTGACAAGAATAATTTTTGTACCCGAAAATAAAACAAACAAAAAAAAGACTTTATTCAACAATTCCTTTGTCAACAGTCTCCTCTGTGTCTCTGCATATCACCGTATGCTGCGTATGCTCTTCTGACGATGTCTTTCATACTTTTCTGGACCTTGACAGTGTAACTTACTTATACAAAATATATTAAATTGTGTTCTGAAGACGAACAAAGCTTTTAAGGGTTTGGAATGACATGGGGGTAAGTGATTAATGACAAAATTTTCATTTTGGGGTGGAGTATCCCTTTAAATGAGCCGCTTTTAGATGTAAAGGCATTATAGTGTTCAGGACAACTGGTTGTCCAACCAAAGTTGTCTTAAAGGAAGAATAAACTTGTTTGAAAACAATAATTTTTGTGATTTTGTTTGGTGCCATGGAAATTACACACTGCACCTTTAAGGCAGACAGCTTCCTATTTCTGCGGTTGCTCTCTTGATCTGTAATCTACATAGACATCTGTCTCTCTCTCCTCCGCCTCGCTCTGACACATCCAGTTCACACAAACACACACAATCTCATCTATTTTCATTACCAAATATGTTTCACCTGAATGCACACTGAGAGACTGATTATAACACTCACGTTTGAGCTTTTTAAAACAATGATTCAGGCATTACAATTTTCATAAACATCTTATCACCCACTTTCTGTCTCTCTCTCACACACACACCGTCTGTGCCCATGGGCAGTACAGAACCACGGTAATTGAACTGACATACCTACAGTGTATTAATACAAGTTTAATATGGCTAGTGTGAATGAGAGAAGAGCCAGAGACATAAAGAAGATGACTGGAGAGAGAGAGAGAGGGTGGGTTAGAAATGAAAGCAGCAGAGCAAATCAAAGCAAAATTAAATGGATTTGCATATTTCAATGAACGCCGCAGGTAGGCCTTCTAATTATTTCATTTTCCCTCAGCTCTCATTTCTCACTTGTTCCTCTCAGTCGACAGGCGGCCTGTTGGACTGTTAAAGATGTGTACTTTAGCTCCAGACTTCTTATTCAGGCCATTTCAGCGTCTCAGTTACTGCTAATGATGCAGTTGTCGTTTTACTTCTTGTCCCAACATCACCCAAATTAATTTTGCATCTCGGCCTACCTTTGTTCAGGTAATTTGTTTTTGGAAATGTTCCTCTTTCATTGAAACCCTCCCTTGAGACTGTTTCCCATAATTCAGTTTAATTCAGTTCTCAGTCTGTGGCCGTGACTGCTCAGACTGTTGGCAAATCAATGAAGTGATGGTTATGTAACCCAATTTTTGACAAAGAAACAGCAATGATTATATGAATATTGGTCATAAATATTGTGGCACATATCACTGACATGATAAGAATCATCGAGTATTGGTAGTCTTTTGAGATTTGGGGGAAGAAGGGTTTTGGTCTGTTGTTTAATGGCTTTAGATGTGCTGGACACACTGGAATTGTAATACTGGACACAAAAATATTTGAGTGATTTGAGTGTGAGTGTGATTTTGTAAAAAGCACATTACTGGCGTATATTATGCACCAGTAATGTGCCAAATCTAATACGCCAAAATCTAATGATGTTGCGAGGTTCCAGACTGATTGTGTAAGCAGGCTTTGGCTGAAATAGCAACATAATTCATTGTTATAACTAGGGCTGGGTAAAAATATAGATTTTTGTTCTAGTCTTCCCAATTTTGTTTCTTAAAATCAAGCAGGATCAATCTTTTATTACCTATTTTCAGGGTTTGAAAGTTGTATTGATTACCCAAAACGCACTTTTTTTTTTTTCTTTTTATGTCAAGTTGGATAGTTCCGGCACTGCTTTTCAATGTACGTTTGCAGTCTGTATTGAAATGTGATTTAATTATAGTAGTATGTACCCCAAAATAGTGGCCAGAAACATCTTTAAAGGGATAAAAAAATGAAAATTCTGTGATCCTTTACTCATACTAAAATTGTTCCAAACCTGTATGAATTTCTTTCTTCTGTTGAACACAAAAGAAGATATTTTGTATAATATATTTCATATATATATATATATATATTGAATAATGTGGATAACCATAGTTTCTTGTCCCCATTGACTTCCATAGAATATATTTTTCGTACTGTGGAAGTCAATACTATTTTTCATACTATGGAAGAATACTATTGGTTTAACATTCTTCAAAATATCCTTTTATGATAAACAGAACAGGTTTGGAACGATGTGTTTCTCTGCAGGTGTGTGGGTAAATAAAGGCAGAATTTTCATTTTTGGACTAAACGTAAAAACAAATAGTCCAATGATGAACAAATTCCTCTTATGAACTGGTTCTTTGTAGTACATCAAAGACATGACCAGTTTAGCCAGAAATAATGACTCCAATTTTTAATTTTACATTTGCTTTAGTGTGTATTATAATTGTTGGTGCATGCAAATGATCTGCAAAGTTACAAAGCACAAAGTCCACACCAAAGCGAGCTAATCTCTCAGAAAGAAAACACTTGCCTGAAATGCCTTGTTTGTTGTCCTGCAGTTATTTCTGTGACTTGCTTATGTCACCATGTTAGACATTTGCATAATGCCCGCCCTCTGGCTGCTTTGGTCCGCCTTCAAAGAACAGATGGGTAAGTGATTTTGCTACGTCGAGGAGACTGGGTTTTCACTGTGAAGGCAAAAAACATTGAACTGATGCTATAGTTACCATAGACATTATATTGTTCATAGCTGAAAACCTGACTATGGTAAGCAATGTTACATTTCTGACACATTCTTAAAGTTGTGAAGGAATCATAACAGACTAGGCCAGCTGACCAATCAGATCAGACTTAGGCTTTTCAGGGCCTGCAGCAATGCACAGTATGAAAAAAAAAAAGTTTTTTAAACTTAAATGAGATAAATGTATTCTAGGAGACCCAACAAATAAAATAATGAACATGGGCACTTTAAAACAGTCTCAAACACTAAGAACATTATGGACATACTGAACAACAAAAAGGAGATCATAACTGAAGTATACCCAATTGAATCAGAATCGTGATGAACAGAATCAAATTGAATCTATAGCTTGTGAATCACTGTTGAATTGAATCAGGTAATCCAGCCATAGTTATCTCAGATGTGAACAAATCGAAGAGAGTCAACCAATATATTACAAAAGCTCAGTGCCCGTCACCCATCTTCTAACAACTCTATAATTCAATACTGTTTATCTATGGATGCCATATTCTTACAGTACTCTCTCTATTTCTGTGTCTCTGAGAATGTGGGGATGTTCTGCATCTGTGTCATACGTGTGTCATTCATAAGTGAATCTGTATTCAGTGTCTCTGACAGTGACGACATTTTATGCCATTTCATAATCTTGTTTTGAAGCCCAATTATATTATAACTTGTATCATGGTTTGATTTTATTCAGTATTCCAAGGCCATTTATATTTTGTTTTTGTAATTTGATTTGCTTTGATTTGTATTGGGTCAGAGGAGATGCACATTTGTCGTCATATATTCGCTTCAGAACCCAAGTAAAGATATTATATTCAGCACACAACAAAGAGAACAATTTACCATATTTAGGTTCACATCCTGTATATTTATTCAGGAAGATATGCATCTAAATAGTTAGTTTTATATTCATTTTTACTATTTGGCCCAGTTTTGTCTGCATGCATTTGACTCTGGGTAACACTGCAAAATAAACCAGATGACCAGGATATAGATGTAAAACTGGAGTCTTGATTCACCTTGAAGTGATTGATTTGCTTATTTATTTATTTTAAAATACTGTAAAATATGTTTTTAAGAGTGTCTCTCCTTATCTTATGACCCTATTGCTGAACGGATCACTCATTTTAGATTCACAGTGCACATTCACAATAGCAGTAAGATCTCTTTCAATTATTTTTCTTCATAATTTAATTGGAATTGGAATTGAATTATGCAAGTTGAATAATGAACTCATTTTAATCACTCTAATACTCTCAACAGTCTGGATAGGTCTAGAAGCGCAACTCTTGATTAATTGTGATTACAGTTACTTCCCATGATTCCACATCCCACTCCTCGGTCTCATTTTAACACAATCATGTGCTCCGTCTTTCGCTTTTCTCTCCCAGACACCTCCGTCATTTCCATCCTCACAGCATAAATGTCAAATTAAACGGTTTACTCTTCGTCTTGCACTCTCTCTCTCTCTCTCTTTCTCTCTGTTGCCCTCTCTCCTTCTTTTCCCAGCATGCTGGCTTGTATAAAAGGTTGTTATGTGAGTTAGGTGTTAATTGGTTGCTGAAGTCCATTAATATTCTCCTTGCGACTTTGTTCGTCAAGAGCCAAGCAGGGAAAACTGATGAGTGTGTGATTTTCCTCCAGAGAGGGAAAGAGAGAGCGTGAGGGAGAGAATGAGAGAATGATGGAGAGGGAGGAAGAAAGAGCAAGGTTCAAAGCCTCGCTGTAAGGTCACTGGCACAGAAGGAAAAAAAAACAGAGTTATTTAGAAAGAAGGAGACAGAGCGAACAGAGAGAGAGAGAGACAGAGAGAAACACTGTGTTGATAAAGAGACACTAAAGGGCACTATTCAGAGAGGAACAGAAAAGGAAGATTATGTTATCATATGGAAGGAAATAGTTCCTTTGTGGGCTGATAGATAACTGGCAGAATGGGGACGAGACGAGAAGGGATGAAGAAGACGATGTGGTGATCACGTTCCCGTTCCCCTGTTCCTTTTGATAAACAACATGCAGTGCTGCTCAGTAGGCTCTGATCCCAGTGAGAAACAGCACACGGCGGCTCTCTCAGAACCTGCGAAAACGTGCTTCCTGTTGACCAACTTTATTCAAGTGTGTTTGTTTCTCTGCAGGTGTGTGAGCTTACAAGTGCATTTAGAGTTGAGTATCTTTTGGAGTACATTTAGTCATTTACCAGATGTTTTAATCCGAACAAACAAATGAGGAATATCACACGCAATTTATCAAATTAATAATGTCGCTTTTTCAGTAACAAGCTACTGGGGAATATATAGCAATGTAGCGTGACAAAACAGCTACATCATATTTGTCACACTGCATCTCATTGCTGTAAACAGCGCGTGCGTGTAGGGGGTGACTGGGGTCAGTTCATCTCCAAGTGCTTTAATAGCATCCCACAAATTGAGACTTCGGCAGGACTTGGTTTGCTGTTTTGTCAGTATTTTCATTGTGAGTCGACCGTGTGCGTGTGCCTCCGGGTTTGTGTGTGTGTGTTTGTATAAAGGGTGATAATTGTGCTCATAGGTTTAGCGTTCGTGTGAGGTTTTAATGAGAAGAGCTCACAGGAAGCTGCCTGATTGAGTAATGGCTGCCGGCTTGGCATAAAAGCCTGGCACTAACAAACAACAAGACAAGGAAAGAGAGAGAGAAAGAGTGCCAAGTAAGTTTTCCACACACTCTCAGGGCCATGCACACTCGTTTAGCTCTCTCTTGCTCTTACTCTACGCCCTCCTCCTTCTCCAAGAGACTTAAATTCACCACTCCCCAACCCACACGCATTATTACTTAGCCTGAAGGACAAAACGCAAATTTAATCTGTGATAAGCAGAACATAGGATCAGCGCATCAAAAATACCCTGCACCTTTTCTGCTGATGCACCAGGATTCCTGCACCCACGGACACCCACCTTCCCACCTGCAGCCTCGGGCTTTCCTGGACCGAACCTTTGGTGCTGGATTAAGTTTTAAGAGCCTTAATGTCTACGGTATCACAAGCAGTCAGAGTGTGTATGAGTCATGCATGAGTTTTTAACATTACCCTCATGCAACTGTTAACTCATGTCCCTTAAGTGCTTTGGCAACATTTGGTCTGGTATGATGCCAGTGAAAAATTAAATGATTGGGATGCAAATTAGGATAGAGGAACAGGAAAGTGGACTGTGGACACAGTCTCGTGCTGCACACAACTGCAATGAATACGCACACAGCCGCATCAGCAGTAATAAAGCATAATAAGGGTGAGGATATGAAATTAAATGACATCTGTGCTTCAACAAAAGTGACAATTTTTTAAACAGATGGACGTGGCTGTATAGGGATGTAGTCAGGAGTCATCCAGAAAAATAGTCAGCTAGTTGTGTTAGTGTTACCATCATACACATACAAATATATTTATATAGTATACAGTAGTAGTAGTTAGATGGATGGATGGGGAGATGGATTTGAAAGTAGATGGATGGATGAATGGATAGTTAGGTAGGTTGGTAAGCGGGTGGATGGATGGGTAAGTTGGTAGATGGATAGGTTGGTAGATAAGTAGATGGATGGGTGAATGGGTAGGTAGATAATTTTGTGGGTATGTAGAAAGGTTGTTTGATGGATCATGGATGGTAAGGTAGGTAGATAAGGTGGCTAAGTACCTGGTAGGTAGATAAGCAGGTGGAATGGATAGGTGGGTGGATAGATGGATGGATGGATGGATGGATGGATAGGTACATAGGTAAGTGGATGGATGGATAGGTGGGTGGATGGACATGTAGATAGGTAAGTGGATGGATTGATTGATGGATGGGTAGGTGGGTGGATGGACAGGTAGATAGGTAAGTGGGTTGATGGATGGATAGGTGGGTGGATGGACAGGTAGATAGGTAAGTTGGTTGATGGATGGATAGGTGGGTGGATGGACAGGTAGATAGGTAAGTGGGTTGATGGATGGATAGGTGGGTGGATGGACAGGTAGATAGGTAAGTGGATGGATGGATAGGTTAGTTCGTGGGTGGATGGATGGATAGTAGGTAGGTGAATGGATAGGTGGGTGGATGGATAGGTAGGTAAATAAGTAGATGGATGGGTAGGTAGGTAAGTAGGTGGGTATGTAGAAGGTTGTTGGATTTATGGATGGATGGATGAATGGCTAGGTTGGTGGATAGATAGGTTAGATAAGGTGGATAGGTACATGGGTTGATGAATGGATGGGTAGGTAGATGGTTAAGTAGATGGATGGAAATGATGGTGGGTAGGTGGATAGAAGGGGGTTAGATAGATAGGTGAATGGATAGCTTGGGTGGATGCATGGATAGGTAGGATAGATGGGTAGTTGACTAGATAGGATGATGAGTGGATGGGTAGGTAGTTGAACAGGTAGATGTATGTATGGATGGATGATATATTTTTTTTATGCAGAACCTGGGTTGAATTCCTTTGAATTAATCAACTAATTGACTAGTCTGTCCACATTCACACAATCTTGCTGTCCTCTCTTTTAGTCCCCGTGCACACACTGGATACTATTCACATGAATACACACAGCCTCATGCATTTATGCGCACGTAGCTTAGTATAGTACAGTATGTACAGCATGTCACAAAACAAGACGCATTCATTAAGAACATCCCCTCGTGACTTTGTGAACACTCTCTGTGTGCCAGACAGATAAAGACTGATCAGAAAGAAGCTGATGACCCAGAGAGCTTTAGCAAAACACAACCAACTGTAGAAGTGAGACTGAAAGACAGTGAAGCTCATTGACTCACTGACTGTTTTGCTTTCTGAATGAGTGCTATTGTGGACTCACACCCTCCCCTGCCCTTTATCAAAATAACGATATGTGGGATATGCATCTGCCAACACGCACACACTCAAGTATAAATACCAGGGTTCTTCCCCAAATTGTGTCTCTGCACTTTCAAGAGAGGTTATACAAACATCCAGCAGATTACTCAAGGAGTTTTGGACTACAACAAAGAAAATAAACAATACTTGAAGGAATCAGAGGACCTTCCACCAATGGACAGCTCAAGAAAAAGAGAGAAGGAAGAAAGGAAAGGAGAGATGGATTAACTTTGACTCAACCTTGGTGGAAGTAGGGGAAGTTGTGTGACGGCTTTGGGGAAAATCGAATGGAATCAGGCAGTTACCTGAGGCGCAGATCTGAAGTTGTGCTCCCACACAGTGAATATCAGCCCTGCCAATCACTGTGTGTGTGTTAGTGAGGATCCCGGCTGTGCTCAGTATCACGGTGTGCTTAGAACACTAGTATGATTGGCTGTTCTGGGCTTTAAGACACCTGCGCTCATGGTGCAATAACACATAGCTCTTTGTTAGGGATCATTTTGGACTTCTGAGCCAGTTCTTCAAGTTCATACTGCACATACTTTTCAGTGTTTTAGAGCAAAACCTTTTAATATTTCATACATAGTTGTGTGGTATCCAATCTCAACTTCAATTCCATGTCAGATTAGTTATAGATTTGGTTATACGACGCAAAACACATCTTTGATCACCTGTCTGTACTTCTATTGTTGCGTGCAGCCCTTTCTAAAGTCGCGCAAATGTGGTTGTTTAACTTCTTACAGTTTAAATACTCATTTTAAATCTGGTGAAAACAGTTGGCAGACTAGATAGTGCATTGATTTATGATTGTTTCAGCGAGCCAGACTGTGTTTGTGCTATCACGGTGTCGTTCTGGCACTGAGGTGCACGTCATGACAAGGTGAATCTCAGCAGGCTCTGCCTCATAACGAAAGAGAAAAACAAACTCGCAAAACCAAAACCTCGCAAAAGTGTGAGGAGAAAAACAAGAATTTCATAAGTGAATGCTTTTGTGGGGTTCAAATCTGTGACGTGGTTAGCCGGCTACCGTTTAAGATATAAACACAACAGCCTTCTGCATAACAAGTATGATATTATCTAAAAGCGACTACTCCATTAGTGTTCGCAACGTTCGAGTTTAGTCTTTGAGTGCAAATAAGTGGTTTTTATCGGGAAAGTTAAGTGTGGAAATTGCCACACGATAGGAGTTTCTTTTTACTGTTGAACGTGGAGGATTGTTTTAAATAGCTGCCTTTTGGTTGGTTGTTATTGCATGTGATATTAGTTGCTTGAGGATTAAAACGCAGCCGCTAAAGTGATTTAGTTAACCCTGCGCTTAAAGAGCACTGGTGTTTAGTGTAGTAATTTTGCTGCGGTTTCAGCTGTGTAGCGTGTGCTGAATTGTGCAGTCATCAACCACAGAGGCCTCATTGATCAGCTACCGAGCCTCAATACACAATGAGACGAGGCCAGCGATCTCTCCTCCTCTCCTCCACACCATCCCTCCTGCTGCGATCTCTCGTTCTGCTCTCCCTCTGCCGTGAGTTGTCACATTTCTTGCTTTACTTCTCCATCTGTCTCATTTCTCTTGGTAATTCCTCAGCACACCTTGAAATGAATCTTTCTCTTTCTGTCTGTAACCTTATGAAACCCAAAACTACTTTCATTTCTCTTCATCTTTCTCATCTCGGTCTCGGCCTCTCGCTTTCTCTTTATTTTCGCTGGTCCCCATCTCCTAGATACTTCTCTCTGTCCTTGTCTCTCACTCCGCCTCAGAGGAAGATAATTTATGGGAAGGAGTGAAGAGATGCGCGTGTGTGAAGAGAAAAGAGGATACGGGGAGAGGAGAATGGAGGCCGAGCCAGCTGGCAGATTTATGATTGAGGGATCAGAGAGGAGCGTGGACCAAAGACAAAAAGATAGAAAATAGTGGTGGCATGCACTTTTATCACTCTCTTTTTAAAATGGGCACTGGAGGAAGTCTTGACTCACTCAGTGCCTTAGGCAAGAAAATACATAAAACTTTTTGTTTTGTTTTACAAATTACCAGTTGGATATGTAAATGAAAGATAGAATAGGGTTTTCATTTATGATGCAAAGAGACCCCGGTTCAAATCCCGACCTAATAGGCTCTTTTGAAATAAAGCAAGCAAAATTGCAGCAGAACTTGACAGCTAGTGATCAACCCGCATTTTCATTGAATGGAAAAGATTTGACATTTTGATAATGATCCTTTTTGTGTTCCACCAGAAAAAAAGGGCATATGAGCTTGGAGTGACGTGAGAGTGGGTAGATAATGATGGAATCTATTAGATTGAATTGACCACATTTAGACTGCTGCAGCGTTTAAGATTGCTTCTTAATTATCAAAGAACTGAATAATGTTTTTGGATGTTTAATTGTATGTTCATTTCCCATTACTTTTAATATTATCTAACACTCACTTAAACGACAATAATTTAATAACGCTGAAAAATGTCACCTTTAGCAGATCTCAAAATCTTTGTTGTGTTGTTGTGAGGATGAATTCACTTTTAGCATTTATTTTTTTTATTTGTTTATTTATAACTATATCTAGTATGGCATTTTAATATCATCCATTTAGAGATAATTATTCATAGCATTAATAATTATCATCTTTTGAGTGCCCTGAATTTAATATTATGCAGCTTCTAAGTCACTTAATCAATTTGTGAAATTTGAGTAGGTGAACTTGTTAATACAGCCAGATGTTCTTGAATTGACCAAATTTAGACTGCCGCCCTCTTCGGATGGTAATTGTTTCTGATGGAGACGTATGTTAAAAATAATTGTACATACAGTATTTCCTCAGTGATAAAACTCATGCAGTTGGATGATGATTTACTCACCATGGAGGAGTGAGTTCTGTGATGCTACAAACCTGCATGTTTAACATGACTAATAGGAAATAACTATGAAGTCATTGAAATATCATTTTAGGAATAGGAAAATTGATGCACTGTGGTTTAATGTGTTTCTTGCATTTTACCTCACAAATTTATTTGTCAGAAACGAGTTATGCAACCTCTTATTTACAGAAGGGAAATTTGACTACTTGGTAAAATGATTACTCGCTGTAAGCCCTAATTTATATGAATAATAACTTGTGTAACTCATTAGATGAAGGTCGACATAGGAAGGGCAAGATGATGAAGCATGGAGAGTTCAGCATGTGGAAAACACTGAGAACAGACATCTTGTAGAAAGAAGGGAAGAGAGGAGAGAGGTAAAACAAGAGCCTGAAGTTGAGAGGGAATTGTTAATACAACCATTAAAATGTGCAGAACACTGGGGAGGAAGGAAACGGCAGTATAACAACGAGGGGAACGGGACGAATGAGCAAAAATACAGACTCTGTAGGGACACAGAAAGGCAAGAATGAAGGAAGGAGATATGACAGTGGCTTTATAGAGGATAACCTCAAATTCACTCAGGGACTTTTGCAGTTAAATAGAACATGTATTCAAGAGTTACCTCAAGGAAACCCGAGATTGGCCATTTTTTTGGTGTAATTGCTGTTTTTCCCAGAGTATGTGCACTTATAATTCAGCAAGGACATTGTTGCTTCTGTTCTCTGTGACTCACTGCCTCAGGTTGATATGACAGTCTGTCTATACTTCAGACTTCTCTTGCTGTTTTCCTCTGCCTTTTAATAACATCACATCTGGGGTGCTGGGCCACATTGTCAGCAGGAGGAGAAGTCCTCAGTCTAATTCAAACCTGAAATAAACATGTTCTGATGTAAAATAAATAAGAACTATTTAAGGATGCACAATACATTGGTTATCTGTCGAAATATCTGATAAGTGATTTTAGGACATAAAATCCATGCTGTATATTACAATGTTGTGATGCCTAAATTCACTTAATTAGCATTTAAAAATTATTGATTTTATTATTCAATTTTAAAATCTGCAATTTATTGGTCATAACATGAAAGTAAAACATGAAAGCTTATTGATATAGAATAGAATTTGTATATGTCTAATCAATTTATTTGTATAGTGCTTTTCAAAATACAGTTTCTAAGCAGCTTTACAGAAAATCATGATGTAAATGTTTAGAATATCTTAATATATTTATGCCTTATAGTTGCTTTTAGCAGATTACATCTGGGGGATAGTATGGTTTTGAGACAATACAAGCAATCGAGTATTTGAGATTTGCTCTAAAGTACAGTATATATCGCCATACGTGAGTATACTATATGTATACTTTTTATAACTTCCCTAAAATATTCAAGATTCAACGCTATTTCTAGGTTAGTGACGAAACTCCTTTGTACAGACTGTCAGATGCTCATCCAGTGAAGCAGAATATGTTCTTTAGATAATTCTGGAGAACATGATCATCAGGTTTTAAACAAACTGGTGGAGTTCATGCAGCCTGAGTGAAAAGCGAAAAGGGCTCATACAGTATTAATACTTAGACTTTCGAAAAAGTCATTAAATGAAATTTTCAATTCAATGTTTCATTCAAACTGTTATGCTGATAATATAATTTGTAATGGAAAAACTATTAAATTAGAAAAAGGCTAAATAGAAGCAATTTCAGTGGTCTCAGACATTTGAACCCTGCTGTATATTCATAATCTCAGCAACAAAAAGCCATTCTCTGCACCAGCATGTGTGTGAGTGAGAGAGATAAAGAATGGGTCTTAAGCCATGGCAGAATATGCTGTTATGTAATTCTCACCAATAAAGCATTTTTTTCTTTAGCAGTTGAATGTGAGATGCTGTTGGGGACAGGATGAGTGTGTGTATGTGAGGAATTGTGGCGGTCTGGATTTGTGCGCTGGCCGTAGGCTAACTCTCCCAGGCTAGCCTGGTTTAATTGCCCTGTAAATTTTCCGTAAGCCCCCTTGGTTATGCCCGACTGTAAATGTCTCTGCAGTGCTTCGAAACAGTGTGTCAGGAATAGGGTTGTAAAGGGGTGGAACATTTCCAGAAACCTTCCAAAAATCCCTGAAAGATTCCAAAAAATCCTGGAAAGTTTCCAAAATTTCTGGAATGTTTCCTAAATTTACAGGAAATTTCCACCTTTTTGCAATCCCAAAACCAACCCCCCCCCCCACACACACACACACATCAACAAACCAAGGATATCAGGGACAGGATAACCTGAAGGCTGTGGTCTAGAGAAATAAATGGATGGATGGAGGGGAAAAGAGAGGGATGAAATGGAGTGAGGAGAGAGTGATATGACTGAAATATGGTGATAGAAAAGAGCAGCATAAAACATGAAGGTCAAAGGAAAGAGAGCGCAGCGGTTATGGTGAGGAGAAGAGATAAGGGAGAACAGGAACAAGAAATCACAGATGGAGAGATGGAACTGGGAATAAACAACATGTACAGACAATGAACAAGTGAAGAAAGCTTTGAAGCTTCAGGGCACACTGAAATGATCTTAGATCAGAAAATACTTGTAAGAAAATAACCAAAGATTTTGATTGGCTTCCTTTTTTTTGATGTTGTAAAGGAATAGTTTACCAAAAATGAAAATTCTGTCATCCTTATGCTGTTATTCCAAGCCGGCATGACTTACTCTCCACTGTGATACATGAAATAATAATATTTTGAAGATCCCTTTAAGTCAAAGCATTGCAAAAGAGTATAAAAAATTGGTATTTGAGTTTGTTCTATTAAAACGATCAGTTAGTTACTTGTATCACTTCATAGCAATCTTTTCTAATAGGAGATATGATGAAGCACTTAATATTGCACATTTAAAGCAATGGTAATAGGGGAAACAATTAGCATTGATACATAAATTTGAAACAGTAACTTTTTGTTAATGTTGTTGTTTTGGGCTTTTACTGACACCTAGTGGTGTGGATGTATCAAATTTGATTCTAAAAGTAAAATTGTTCATTAACAGTGAGGTTGCAGGACTAAATTGAGTACTATTCAGCTGGTGATGTGATCACAAATTGGTTTAATAGTAAACCTGCTCCATATAAATGGAACTTCTTTTACAGGCGACTGAAATATCTAGAGTATTTATCTTAATAAAGTCTATTCAGTTCTTTGTGTTAAACTATTTAATGAATAGCCATTTATTGCAATGATGGCAGATTTTAAGTCATGGCTGTTTGACATTTCCAGTTCAGTCAAGACATTTACTTAAAATAATTACTTATGATAATTAAGTAAATGCATTCAGGAAAGCCATTTGCATGTCCTTCATTATTTTTTAAGTTCAACGAACTCTTAATTTTGTACCGTGCAGCTTTAGAATAAGGATACGGATGAGAGAGAATATATGAAGGCAAGAACATGGATGTAATTAGACGAGTGGAACAAAGAGACAAGAGATGGATGTTCAGTCCATTTTCTCCTCTCTTTGCCTTTTGCATGTCCTTTTCACTCCCTCCTTCCCTTTTTCCCTCCGCTCCTCCTCTCTCCCGCTCTCTCTCGCCCGCCCGGACAAAGCAGGATGATTATACTGCGAGTCTGATCTGCAGAACAAATCACATTTCTGAAGGAGAGAGATGGAAATAAACAGGCCCCTTGCCGGAGAGATAGCAAAGAGAGAGCGGGAGAAACACGAAAGAGATGATGAGGAATCCATGGTGGGGAGATAAAGAGGAGGAAAGTTAAGGAAATGTAAAGTAGAAGAGACATGGAGGAAAAGTTAGGGAAGGTTGCAAGGAGAAACCCAGATGAAGCAAGTGACGGATGAAGCTGGTTACAGAGGAAAAGGGAGCTTAGTGTGAGGGTGAAGGGGCTGAAGACAAGAAAAACGAGGGGAAAATGAAGGAAAGAGACCGGGTTTGATGTTAAGGAGGAGGTGGGGGAGTCTGTGTAGGTGTGAAAGCGGAAGGGAATGAGATTAGCGAGGAAAAGCATGCGGTAGGAGAGGGAATTATGAGTTTTAGAGAGGAACAGAAAGCGGAGAAAAGAAAAGAACAAAGAAAAGAAGGGCAGAGGATACAAATATGCCGGTTTGAAGAAAAGACAAGGTGCTGAGGGAGATGGAACTGGGAAAGACCAGGAATAAGAGAGTGACAGATTGAGATAAAAAAGAAGAGAGGGGATTTGCAAGGGATTATGATTTATTTATGGTGTGGATGTTTTTTTAACCACGTATGATTGGCAGGGAGCGAGATTCTTCAGAGAGATAGTTTTAATTTTAGACCACAGAGTGAAAGAAAGAGATATAAAGATAGCAGCAGGGAATCTTATTCCGTCAGCTTTTCAGCCAAAGCTGCTTGCTCACTGATTACCTGAGACATCAGGTTAGGTGACGTCTGGGATCTTCAGGCTGGCTGGAAAAATAAAACAGAAAAGTGATGAGTGACTCACGAGTTCCGAAGATATCAGATGCTCACAGAGCGAAGCAGAAAGACTGAATTTAAATTGTATTAAAGGAAAGAATCAAAGGATGTCTTAATGTCTCAACAGCTCTAGTATTGTTAAACTTTGCCGTGGATGTCTTAGGATGTCCTTATCTGCCTGGTTGTCTGCTCTCTCACTCATTCATTTGAGAGATATAAATGTGCGTGTATGACTGTTCTGTGTGTGAGGGCGTCTGGTGGTTCCACTGTACGCTGTAATTCAGCTGGTTAACCTCAAGCAGAGAGGTTGCTCATACGCCTGCTCTGTATCTGGCCTTCTACCAAGTCTCCCTTCTTACCAGAGGGAAAGATGCCCTACCTTAAAGGAACAGTTTACCTAAAATTGAAAATTTTGTCATATTTTACGCACCCTAATGTTGGAAGTTATTGGGGTTCAAAGCTTTTGTGTTGGATCCCATTGACTTTCAATGGATGGACAAAAACTGTTCAGATGTTTTTTTTTGTTTTTTTTTGTTATATTTAATATTTGTGTGATTGTGTGTGCTGTTATGCAGAAGAAAGTATAAGTCATGCAGGTTTGGTTTTTGGATGAACTGTTCCTTTAAGAAGGGGTCAATCTGTAACTTGTTTTTATAATAAAAAAAAAACAAGTTTGTTACTGTACAGATCTAAATCAATAACTGTCCACATGTCTTCTGTTAACAAATACACCTATTAAAACTTTTAATATCCAAAATAAAATAAATTCACACTTCACTATTATCCAACGAGAAACTTTACATAACAACTAAAAAACCTTTCAGATGGAATAAATCTCACAAATGTTGATGTTCCGATAAAAAGTCAATATTAATCATTCGGTTTATGGTCAAGCATGTAAACTTTCCCTATCTTACTCTACTGTTGAACTGCCATGGTTTATTAATTTATTTACTTACTCTATTTATATAGTATCTATTATTTATATTTCTCTATTCTTTATATTTCATATTTATATTATATTTTCATTTAAAGTCATTATTTATTCAATAACTCATTGTTTATTTATTTGCTCATTCTGCCTATCTTTCTTCAGATAAGGATTTGTACAGTTTGTGTATTGCTACATCGCCCTCATCTGGCCAAAATATGAAGTTCTCCTCCACATCCCACCACCACCACCACCACCACCACCATCACCCCTCCAGCCTACTTTATTTATTTGCTTCTCCTAGCATCAGTACGCCAGCCTGTTATCGATCTCTTCACTTTCACACCTAATCCAATTGTGAGCATGTTGTATATTTTATTATGGTTTGATTCTAATAGGGTCGAGATGAACCCATCTGCGGTTTCTTCTTGTTTTCGCCCTGCCGTCGGTGCTCATAAACTCCCATGCCCATGATGTACAGTAGATACGACCGCAAACAACTCCCACGCAAGTTGTAGCAGACTCAACCGGCCCCTCCGCTATTTTCCTGGCAGCTGCGAATGCGTCCTAAACCCGCAGCTGTATTTCTCCTGCCCCATGCCTCCCTCTACATCTCACTCGGTGTCTTTCTACCCCCGTCAGCGAGTTGGCAAGTGTCTTGAATACCGTATTGGCATCAAGGCACGCTCCCCTCCCTCCGTGCCTTCATTTCGGTCATTTACATGAAGAGGAGACAGCTGGCGTGCGGCAGAGTGCATTTAACGGATGCTCAATTAGCCATGTTTTGTTTGACTTCTCAATCAAACACATTTAGCTACTTTTGTTGGGAATTTGGCCACACTTGTTTGAGTTCTGTTAGGTTTGAATTAGGTTAGGTTAATTGCCTCCCCTGCATTCACAGACCTTCTCTTGATGTATAGTGCTGTTGGAACAATTAGGAGCCATTAAAACAATGGGGCGGCAAGTCTGCGGACGCCCGAGTGCTGAGTAATAACAGTCATTAGAATAATAATTGGGATAGCAATGGCGGTGCCGATTGTCGTGATATGAATCACAATATTGATGCGGAGGACAGAAATAATAATGGCTACAATTACAATGGCAATTGTGCAAAATTTCAGGACGTCCTCAGTCACTGTCTCTCATTTTCTTGCAAATTCTTGTTCCCTGTTCTCGCCTCTTGATTTCAGCTCAATACCTCACCTGTCAATGTTTTATTAACCCGCTCTCCCTCACCGCTGAATTTAAGACAAGGATGGATAGAGCCTGACAGGATTAAATTTAAATGAAGCCAGACGAGCGGGCCAACGGGTGACGGAGGATGCCAACTAGCACCTTTATAGACTCTCCTTTATTTCCCTCCTGAACTTTCTCTTTTGTCGCTTTTCAATAGAAACTCCATAATAATCCTAATTGTTCCTCTAAGAGATATTTTTCCTCCAGTCTATAACCAAGATGTCCTCATGAAATGTTTGGAGGACATCTTCACTTCAACTTTTATCTTTGAAAGGAAAAGTGTTTCACTAGTAGTTACACTACCGATGGTGCAATATTGGATAAACATGCGTTGCAGAAGAAAGTCATGAGTTTTCACCACACTGTCATTGATGCATTTAAGATGATTTTCATATTTGATATTAACTTTTTTTCTTAATGTTTTGCTTCTTGTTTTTCCTTGATAAACATGTACATAATTATTGCTTATTTAAAATTTAAATGGCACTAATGGAACAGTTGCAATATGAGTATAAATTGATAGCTTCTCATAATAAATATTGAAATGATTTACAGTTATTTCTCTTTTTATCTTATGTTATGAATAATGTTCAAACAAGTTCAATTCATATTTTTATTATGGATTTTCATATTCTGGTTTGGGTTTAAGTTAAACAATAAAATCTATACATAGAAGGCTTTTGAAAAGTAGCAAAATAAAATAAATGCATAAATAAATTAGAAATTGATGAGGAAAAGTTTCCAAGACGGTTTTGATCTGGAACAAATAAATTAAATGCAGAAACAAATTATGAATTTGTGAGAAAAGGTTTTCAAGGCAGTTTTAATGTGATCTTTTTATAACAAATATAAGACGAAAAAACTGAAAAATGTTAGTTAGAATAAAAATCAGTGCCTATAGGTGTCGAAACAGTCTTCACATTCTCCACACTAGTATTATGTTATAGTGTGAAATAACTCACCTCCACAATACTCCATAAACTGTTCCAAGCTCAAGCTATATACAGACTTCCTGTCATACAGCATGTCTGTAACATGTCAGTCTGAGCATGTCAGACATCTTGTCATAGCTAGGTGAGTGGAGCGATGGAGGAGACAGGTCTCAGCGAATCAGCACATGTGACAGTTTTACCCCAGTGATCTATTGTGATGTCATCAGATCGAGTCTGTTCTGCTGAAGAACGCGGTGCATTGGTGTCAGGGTTGCGAATCATTACCGTCCACCAGAGACAGGCTTTCCACGAAGAACACGGCTAATGATGTGCTGAAGGTTCCAGCAGCATGCTTGCACAGGCCAGCGGTGATGACCTCATGTTCAGCTCCTCTACATCCTGCTAAAATAAACATCAACAATACATGAGCGTCGCACAGAACATGCAGTAGATGTTACGTTCAACTAGATTTAGCAGTGAAAGTGCCATTAGATGTTCTGTGTTCCCTGCGTATTCCCGAAAAAGAGCCGTCATTACCGGCACTTTCACGAGCTGGATGTCAGAGCGAGCAGATGGAAGAGAGAACTGTGTCAGCCCACAGTAATGGATAAAGATAACGATGCTATTGGTCTTACCAGCACTTAATTAGGACCCTTTCTTTCTTTTTCTCCCTCACGCTGTCTCTGTCTATCTGTCAGTCTCTCATTAGTTTCCTTTTTTCACTCACTCTTGTCTTTCCTCTTCTGCATAGTTCACACTTCTAAGCACAAAGGTAGTTACGTGAGCGAGGTGTTAATTGGTCACGGAGGTATTTCTATCTTCAGAATTGCTCCGTGTGCCATCTTGTCTCCTTCTGTCCATCAAAAACATCTTTATAAATGATTGATTTCAGCAAATGAGAGTTGTGCGTTAACTCTGTGACCCCTCTGTGTTTCAGCGCGGGGGCAGGCCGTGCAGGCTGAGAACGTGACCGTGCTGGAGGGGGGGACAGCACAGATCTCCTGTCGTCTCCAGAACTACGACGGCTCCATCGTGGTCATCCAGAACCCACGCAGACAAACGCTATTCTTCAACGGAACACGAGGTGAACGCTTCACTGGTAGCCATTAGGGGATCTTTTTAAAACCCCATTAAAGAACATCACTTTAAATGTTCGAACAAAGTTGTTTTGGCATTATTATTTTAATATGCTTGCTCACATTACTTTAGGTTATCTAGAAGACTTACACAGGATCAATTAGTGGGATATTTTATTTTATTTTAGCAACATACTGTTAACAACAACAACAACAAAAAAACAACTTTACATCTGACAATTGAGATTTTATTGCAACTTTGTTTCAAATTACAACTTTATTTCTCATAATTGCGACAATACGTTTCATACTAAAGAAACTTAATTCTCAGAATTGCAACTTTGTATCTCACAATGTGGCGTTATATCTTGTGATTGTGAGTTTGTCACTTTATATATCACAATTTTGACTTCTTGCAATTGTGTTGTTATATTTCACAGTCATATTATCTTAAATTAAACTTAGTATAATTAATGGATCGTTAATCTTATAGTTACACTATAAAAAAAAAATCAAAATTTGTAGTTTTTACAAAGTAATTTTGGCATCTGTGGTTGCCAGAATAATTTGGTAAAAAAAAATCAGAAAAACTTTAAACAAATTTACAGAGCAAACTTTAAAATGTACAGTATAAAACTGTTATTTACAAATTCATTTACAAATTTGAATAAAAACCAGTAAATTCAACAATGCACACTGCTACTAAAATCTGTTTTGTACCTTTAATACTTTCAACTGTGGAGTGCAACTCAAGAATTCTGTAAATACCAGTTACAATTATACATTGATTTGTTCTTTTTACTTCTAAATTCCCGTACAGTTAATAACATTTTACTGTAAAATTACATTAAATGTCTGGTAAGATCTTTTACAGTTACAACTTCAACTCCAATATGACTACTTCTCATTACTGACTTTTTTCGCAATATATTTTGCAATATAGACTTTAATTCTTTTAATTAAAATTGTAACTTACTGAAAGTTGCAAATTTATATCTCACAATATGGCTTTATATCTTGTAATTGCAACTTTTTTTCTTGTATGTCTTGTGAAATGGACTTTTCTGTAATTGAATCCCTTTTTATTGCCACTTGTTCTTAATTATCTTGCCTGGTGATATAAAGGTTAAATATTTCACATAGTGACTTTTTCTCAAAATGCAATGCATGTCACAGTGTTGACTATTATTTATTTATTTTTTTTAGAAACTATAACTGTCTCACAATGTGACATTATATATATCATAATGTGACTTTTTTTTTAAATATCATAATTAATAAAACAACAAACCTTTATAAACTCTCAGAAAAAAAGTTTCAAAAGCTATCACTGGGACGGTATACCTTATTTACTCCTGAAGTGTGCATTTTAGTAACTTTTGAAAAGCTACCGTCCCAGTGACAGCCTTTTTTCTGAGAGTGTAGCGTCTGCTAAGCATCATTTAAAGTTTGACAATGATCTTATTAAAGTTCTTCCCCATTTTTATTACATTGCATCTGCTGCGTTTTTTAGCAAAAGTACTAGAATTAATTTATTGAGCACTCCCTCTCTGACATTGAGTTCATCAGACACATTCCATATCCATTAATGGTTCTCTTGTAGCGCTGGTAAGTGGTAAATATGTTAAACACAACCTTGGAGTCCGTGCTAGCAGTGGAGCAGTCTCTTTTCATGCTGGTTAGCTTTTATCATCTTTGGAATATATTTATACTGGCGCCATCAGTCTTTCTAAAAATCCTTTTTAACTGATTACACCTTATTTCAATTTCTTTTTAAAGATCCTTTTATGTAATAACCTTTGTTTTTTCCATCGCAGCCGTCACTATCACTCAAATTTGAAATCCCTTTAAGTGATGACTCTCTGTCACCCTCGTTTTACATGATATGCAATGTGTTTTCATCCTTGCCTTTGTAACCCTTGCCTCAGCAAAGGACTCAGAAAGCATACGTAATTCAGTGAAAAAATGGAATGGAGAAAAAGAATGAAATTGCTAGAAACAGAAAGGACCACAAAAGCTAAAAGCTGAATTAGTATCCGTGATCTCTGCTTTTATAAGTGCACATAATTGGGCCATTTTGTAGGAGCTAAATCATCCCTCTTCTGAGCCATTCACACCACTATTCTCAGACACACTTTTTGCTAACAATCTTTAGGCTTTTAATATCGGTGGATTCTCATGACAGCTCCAGGCTGCTCTTACTGCTTGAGTGCCCTGGTCTAAATGTACAGAGAAATGCAAATGAAAACCTCTGCTTGCTAACTAATGAATCCCGATTACAGTCTTTTAGCAGGCAGCAGGGCGTAAATATCCCTCAGCGGTCATGTATACAATAGCCTATCAGCATGCGCCCTTTCCATGAGATTCCTTCAGATTGGCCAGATCTGTGAGGTATGTAAATGAGGCGTGACTAAAGGTGACACCAGCCTGGACAATGCATTGACATTTCCCTGCCATTTAGCATGAGCGAAGGCATTTATCTCCTTTAGTGAGGCTCTTTTACTCCTGTCGCGTGAAACATGGATCGAGTTAGAAGATACATGTTACCAAAAAGAGCTACTCACTTATTCAGTTTATCACTTATTTATTTATTAACTTGCTGATTCATTCAAAGTATCACTCTTTCACTTATTCAGTATATAACTAACTCTTTCATTTAGTTGTTTGTCACTGACTATTCATTTTATCAATTCACATACTCCATGTATCACTCACTTGCTCAGTGCAACACACTGAATCATTTGATTTGAACCTGCATTTTATCATTTATTCACTAACTTGCACATTCATTCGAAGTATCACTGTTTCACTTGCTAAATGTATAACTCCCATTTACTCAGTTGCTCGCTCACTTGATTGATTCATATTGTGATTCACTTGCATCACTATCACTCACTCAGTGTAATAGATTCAATGATTCATTGATTGATTCATCCATTCACTATCTTGCTCATTTGTTCACTGTACTGTATCTCTCACTTTATGTACAACTAATTCACCAACTCACTTACCGGTTTGTTCACTAACTGATTTATTTAGTGATTCACTTAGTGTATCACCATCGCTAACTCAACGTAACACACTGAATCACTGATTCAATTATTTATTAATTCACTACATTGTTGCTTCAATGTATCATTCTTTCATTGACTTTGGTGTACAATTTAACTCACATTTATTTAGTGATTCACTTACTCATTGTATCATTATCACTCGCTCAATGTAACATACTAAATCATTGATTCAATCAACATTTATTCAATGTATCACTTTTTCTCAATGTATAATTTGCATTCAGTCATTCCGTTGCTCTCTCACTGACTGAATTATTTAGTGATTCACTTATCATTACACTGATTTAATTGATTCACTCTTTGGTTCATACAATCACTCACTCATTCATTTATTCATTCATTCACTAAGTTGCTCATTCGTTCAATGTATCACTCATTAAATCAATAAACAACTCATTCACTGATTCACTTGCTTGTTCACTGACTGATTCATTTTACTCAATGTATCACTATCACTCCCTTAATAGAACACTGAATCATTGATTCATTCACTCACTTGTTCGTTCATTCATTCATTCATTCATTCAAAAATTAATTGGATTATTCACTTGTTTGCTCATTCAGTCACTCATTTGCAATGCTTACTCATTCAGTTTCCAAAATGCCACACAGATAAATGCAGCCAGGTGTTGAAAAATGTCTGGGTTCAGTTCACTCAGAGAAGTAATCATCTTATGGATCCAGTGTGGCATGCTGCTATCTGAGAGTGTGTTGATGGCAGAGGGTCGCATCTCCAGAGCACCATCGGCCACAGACAAAGAGCTTTAAAGGGAAGCAGGGAGAAAAGGAGTATTTAGTGCCGGTCAATACAAGACGGCTTGTGTGAATCTTGTCCCAGAAAGGTCCATCCAGTCTTTGTAACCAACATCATTATTTGTTCTTATTATTATTTTCTTACAATTGATTATTCTCTCACCTTGGTTTCAAAGCGCAAATCTTTTTCAACACTACAGTAGTTCTCGATGCTTCTGTTCTGTGCTTCCCCTCAGTATTTATGTGTTGTTCTGTGTCAGCTGTTCTGTGAGAGATGCTAGTTAAAAACCCTCATCTGTTGTTTTCTTCTCCTTTTCATCTTCTCCTTTTTATCTTGCTTCATTCTTTTGATCTTTATTGTGTGATTTTTCTTGTTTGAGTTGGAGTTAATTGAAACTGACTTACAAATAACAAACTACTACTAATTAAAAGTACAAGATTCCCTTCTGATTGTAGTTAGCAACTCTACAAGCCAATACACTAACTGCTTTGTTACCTAAAAGGTAATAATATTTTATTTTACTATGAAGTTACTTAGAAAACTCAAAAGACAAAGTGGTATTTATATACCTTACACAATCAGGATCTACAAAACTTTTTTTTTTCTGACAACTAACCAATTGAAAACAGTAATAACAGCAGTATTAAGGCATGGATGAACATGGAGTTGGACAAAAAGATTGTTTATGAGAAAAAACTGTTATGCTCACCAAGGTTGCATTTATTGAATTAAAAATACAATGAAAACAGTAATAATGTGAAATAATATTACCAGTTAAAATTTCTATTTTCTGTCTCAATGTGTTTTTAAAATGTAATTTATTCATGTGATGACAAAGCTGCATTTTCAGCATCCATTTCTCCAGTCTTCAGTCTCTCATGATCCTTCAGAAATCATTATAATATAAACATATCATGTCTTTACTGGTACTTGTGATCAATTTAATGCATCCTCATTGGAACAACAGTATTTCTTTAAAAATAAAAAAAAAATTTGAATGGTAGTGTAATTAAGTTAGTAGCGTTTGCATGGCTCGGTTTCTTTACACAGAGCCATTTTGTTATTTCAAGTTAGTGTGAATTGCCAACCAAAACCCATTTTACTTACGTAATGGGCTTGACTTGATTTTAATCATTGTGAAAAGAAGGCTATATAAACCAGAATGAAACAAAACTCGAAATAGGATTGCTAAAACAATGCCTAAATGCCTATTTGGACGTCAGTGGAAAAGGGAAGTAATTTCAGAGAAGGACAAAAAAAATTCCATTTTGATAAAAAATTAAAAAGACACATTTTCTTCTTTGCAATAACATGCACCACTGAAATTGCTCAAAATAAGGCTACAAGGATGCATTTAGAAAGCAAATAGGCTCAATTTTAATTTAATTTGAACTTGGGTATCCTGTGGTTCCTTTATCCTTACTTATCCCTACTGTCTCTCCCTCTCTTCCAGCACTGAAAGACGACCGTTTTCAGATGGTTCTTTTCACGCCGCGCCTGGTGCGGATCACGTTGACTAATGTAAGCGTATCTGACGAGGGTGGCTACTTCTGCCAGCTCTACACCGATGACACACACCACCAGGTGGCGACGCTGTCGGTGGTGGTGCCCCCAGAGGTGCCTTCGGTGGAGGTGAAGACAGAGGCAGTGGAGGGTGGAGAGGTGGAACTCACATGTGTGTCCCCACGGAGCAAACCACCAGCCACCCTGCGCTGGGTCCGAGATCGCCGAGAAATCGCAGGTGAGTTTAATTTAAATGTCACAATTATTGTCATTTCACATTCAGTGCAGCCACATTTATATACGATACATGCACTTACAAATATGAAAGACACATAAGCACATATACAAACACAAAAGAGCCAGCTTTTCTTGAAAATCCTTCACATGTGTGCATATTTGCTTTGTCAGACTCTCTGTCTTCATGGTAAATGTCATGCATTTCGACTAATCTCTCTGACAGCCAGGAAGATACGCTTTGCTCCTCTCCCCCATGTGTTTGCTCATTGGCACATTTTCCCCTCTATTGCTTTGTCACTCTATCGAATTTCAAATGCATCTGTCCATCTGGGTCCCTTTGGATGTGTGCAAAAGAAAGTTTTTTTTTTGTCACATACACTCCCACACACACAGAACTGGATCCAGGTGCGGCCCCAATCTGTGCCTTTTATTCCTTTTCTGTTAACTCTCCCCTCTTTTTCTCACTGCTACCATATTTTCTCTATCTTTTTGTTTCAGCTTTTCTTTTTTGGGCTCCAAGAAGGGAAAAAACACAGAGAAAGAAAATGACAACAGACACAGAGACAGGAAAAAAAGAGGAAGGAAAGTGCAGGGTGAGATTGTAGGCTTGGCATTGTAGCAATGATGGCAAGTGTCTGTCTGTCTGCGACAGATTCAGTACAACAGGGCTCAGTTTGAATTTAGTCTTCTGAGTCTGCCGCTGTTTCGCTTCAGTGAAAATAATTTAAATGTCTGCCTGATCAAGGATATTTAAGCAATATCACACAAGTAGGAGTTATATAAGCAAGTTTATGTCAAGTACTGTGTTTCAGACCAAATTTTCTGTTAAATCACCAAGTAGCACACATGCTGACAGCCTGTCTGGAAAAATGGCACAACTCCAAAGTACTGCTTGCAAATTCTGGTCTGGAACGCCACTAACACAGACAAGTAGAGTGACACAAACATTAAAAACCGGCCTGTGCTGTAACACCAGTGCTGCATTCATGTCATTATATTGTTAGATGGTATCTCTGAGCTTGGACCCACTCTATAAGGTTCAGTTTGGTAACACTTTAGTATAGGGACCAATTCTCAGTAGTAACTAGTTGCTTATTAGCATGACAGTTATTAACATATTGGCTGTTTATTAGTACTTATAAAGCACATATTCCGCACGACCATATTCTAGATCCCTAATCCTACCCAATAGCTAAATTTATTAATAAGCAGCAAATTAGTAAATGGTTTATTAATAGCAAAATTTAGACCTTAAAATAAAGTGTGATCGCATTGGTTAATCATATTGCTGTGAAACTGCTGTGAAATTCCAAATAAAAGTTTTTATTTACATAATATATCTGTGTGTACTGTGCATATTTATTTTGTATTTATAAATACACATGCATACAGTATATATTTTGAAAATATTTACATGTATATATTTATATTCATATAATTTATATTATATATAAATATATTTAAAATATAAACGTAACATTTTCTTTAAATATATACATGCATGGGTGAGTATTTATATATATATAAATATACACATTACACACACACACATGTACTATGTAATCAAAAACGTTTATTTTGGATGCGATTAATCACGATTACTTGTTTGACAGCATTAGTTAATTTCTAACAATAAGGTATTTTTACAGTATTTATTAATCTAGGTTTACTTTTTTTTAAAAGGCTGCACCAAGGCTGCATTTATTTGATTAAAAATAGAGTAAAACATGTAATATTATTAACTATTATTATTTAAAAAAATCTTACTGACCCCAAACTTTGAACAGTATTGTACACTTTTAAACAGATAGATCACCCAAAAATGAAAATTCTGTCATTAATTACTCACCCTCATGCCGTTCCAAACCCATAAGGCCTTCGTTCATCTTCAGAACACAAATTAAGATATTTCTGATGCATTCCGAGAGCTCTCTGACCCTCCTATAGATGGCAAGGATCACAACACGATCAAGGCTCAGAAATGTAGCAAGGACATTGTCAAATTAATCCATGTGACATCAATGGTTCAACCGTAATGTTATAAAGCTACGGGAATACTTTTTGTGCACAAAGAAAACAACAATAACAACTTTATTCAACAATTTGTTTCCTTCGTGTCACCTTATAGCGCCATTTTGGAAGGAGTAGCACAAATGTAAATAACGTATATACACGAATACGTTGCTTATGTTGGGATCAAAGCGTAAACAACCTAAACGACGTATCCGCGTACAGTGCTGCTGACACAGAACAGCATACATTGTTAAGGATCCTTGCTGTCAATGGGACAGTCAGAGAGCTCTCGGAATGCATCAAAAATATCTTCATTTGTGTTCCAAAGATGAACGAAGGTCTTACGGGTTTGGAACGTCATGAGGGTGAGTAATTAATGTCAGAATTTCCTATCCCTTTAACATTTCAAGCCAAAACATGTATGTTGCAATAAACAATATCAATTAACAATGCTTTATTTTTAAAATATTATCAACCTAGAGGGATTAGTTAAATATAGTTAACATTGCTTAATCATGAATAATGATCAAACATGATTTAACAATAAACTATTCTATGTTTAGAAATGAATATTAATCTAGATGCATGTTGTGAAAGTATAGCCTGCAGTGGTTATGCATCACCTTGGTTTCCCTGACTAAAACCCAATAAGATTTTTCAGTTGGCTTTTGGATTATTGCAGAAAACAAACTCTGTGACCAACAAAAGTTTATGATTCATACATGTTTCTTAAAGTTAATAATTGAAAATTTATCATCATAACAACTTTTATGAATTTTATAGCCTAAATGAAATCGGCAAAATGTAGGCTATAAACGGTTTAAAACAGCTATAAATTTTGCCACCTGTTAGCACCTACCTTTATCAAGACAAGTAAAAGCTATAAAAAAACACAAGTAGATATTACTGGTGTATTTTATGTTGTAGAATAAAATGTGAAAATGCCTTGTGTTATCCCTATACAGTCATGGCCAAAAATATCGGCACCCTTGGTAAATATGATCAAAAAAGGCTGTGAAAATTCATCTGCATTGTTAATCCTTTTGGTCTTTTATTTAAAAAAATTCACAAAAATGTATCCTTTCATTGGATAATAAGAATTTAAAATGGGGGGAAATATCATTATTGTAAGGAGGACTTAGGCCGTGTAGATTCCATAAGCGGGTCTTTATTAAATGGTCTGCTGAAAAAATCCAAATGGTAATCACAACTCGTAGTCAGGTCACAGGCTTTTGGTCAAAATACAGGCAAAACAGTCCAATGGCAAACAAATCCAAAACAGTAATCCAAAAACGTGAGTCAAAAAGGCAAAAGCAATGGTCATAACAATAAACAGCAAAGGAGACATGAAAAACGCTTAGTAAGGCAGGGAACTGGCAATACTTCGCAATGTGGCATAGAAGGAGAATGGCTTAAATACAGGGTGACAGGAAATGACAAGACAGGAACTGATGTGGCAGGAACAGGAAGTGGCAGAGTTCAGAATTCAGGTGAAGGCTCCCTCTGGTGGACGGGAGCCCGATCAAACGTTACAGGTTGACTGTGGTGGGAAACACCTCCAGGTGTTTCCAGGTGCTAGGACGACCCCTGGGTCTGGGTGCTGGGCGATCTGGATGTGCTTGGTGAAAGTCTCTGATAAGTGATGAATCCAAAATGTCCTTAGTTGCTACCCACGATCTCTCCTCCACGCCATAACCCTCCCAATCTACGAGGTATTCCATCTGACACCTCCTCCTCCTGCGAGAATCTAGGATCTCCCGAACTAGGTAGGCAGGAGCTCCCTCGATCTCGAGCGGTGGAGGAGGTTCTTCGTCAGTGGCATCGGGGCTCGATGAGACATGGGCCGGTTTCAGGAGTGACACATGAAAGGAAGGAGAGATGCGGTAATTAGCAGGTAGCTCTAAACGGTACGTGACAGGATTAACTTGATGCATAATCTTAAAAGGGCCAACGTACCTGGGACTTAATTTTTTTGCATGGTAGTTTCAGGCGTAGGTCACGGGTGGAAAGCCATACCATTTGACCTGGCTGAAACTCAGGATGAGGACGTCTGCGTCGATCAGCTTGGATCTTTTGAGAACGAATAGCCCGTTGGAGGCGGACATGAGCATTGTCCCAGACCTGTTCACTTCTTCTGATCCAGTCATCCACAGCAGGCACCTCCGATGGCTCTCCAGACCAGGGGAATAGAGGAGGCTGATATCCTAGGACACACTGGAAGGGGGTAAGACCAGTTGAAGAGTGTGTGAGAGAATTTTGGGCGTACTCTGCCTATGGGAGGAATATGCTCCATTTTTCCTGTTCCTGGCTACAGTATGATCTCAAGTATCTACCAATTTCCTGATTAAGGCGCTCTACTTGTCCATTTGCTTGAGGATGATATCCAGAAGTGAGACTGACATTGATGTTTAAACTTCTGCAAAAGGCTTTCCAAACACGTGATGTGAATTGCGGCCCTCGATCAGTAACAATATCATCAGGTAATCCATAAATCCTAAATACTTGATTGAACAAAACTTGTGCAGTTTCCATAGCAGTGGGTATACCTTTCAATGGAATGAGACGACAAGACTTAGAGAAACAGTCGATGGAGACCATGATGGTTGTGTACCCTTGTGAGTTAGGCAGATCAGTGACAAAGTCAATGGACAGGTGTGACCAAGGTCGCTGGGGAATTGGAAGTGGTTCTAACAATCCTGCAGGCAATTGCCGAGGTGTTCGTGACTGAGCACAGATTGGACAAGCATTTGAATAGCTACTGACATCTGCAGATAATGTGTGCCACCAAAAGGTATTTCGAACTAAAGCAGTGGTGCGATTAATTCCAGGATGTCCAGAAGCAAGAAAAGTGTGAACCCATTGGATGATTCTGTTGCGAAGACTGGATGGAACAAAAATTTTCCCAACTGGACATTCTGGAGGGGATGGCTCTTCATGTTGTTCACGTTGAATTTCTTCCATAATATCCCAATGAATGGGTGCCATGATGGAGGGTGGTAGAATAGTTTCAGGACTCATCTGTGAATCAGCAGAATCATGGATACGTGACAGTGCATCTGCCTTACTATTTTTGCTCCCTGGCCGGTATGTAACTGCAAAATTGAATCGAGTGAAGAAGAGTGCCCATCTTGCTTGGCGGGGATTCAAACGCTTGGCATCCTTGATAAACTGTAGGTTTTTGTGGTCTGTAATGACTTGAAAAGGATGAAGAGCACCTTCAAGCCAATGTCTCCATTCTTCAAGAGCAGACTTGATGGATAGCAATTCCTTGTTACCAATGTCGTAATTGCTTTCTGCCAAAGTTAACTTTCGAGAGTAGAATGCACATGGATGTAATTTACCTGGTGTTCCATGATGCTGAGAAAGAATAGCACCAATTCCACAGTCGGAGGCATCTACCTCTACGATGAAAGGAAGTGTAGGATCAGGATGCTTAAGAATTGGCGCTGTGGTGAAACTGGACTTGAGCCTGTTGAATGCTGATGTAGCTGCCTCTGTCCATACTAGCTTCTTGGGGTTTTCCTTTAAGTAGTGATGTGACAGGTGTAGCTATTGTACTGAAGTCACGGATGAATCTACGGTAGAAGTTTGAAAAGCCTAGGAATCGTTGCAACTCCTTGACATTGTTGGGTTTGGGCCAGTCCAAAACAGCTTTTACTTTGGTATCATCCATCTTTACTCCTGCATGGCTAATATTGTATCCAAGGAATTTGGTTGATGTGACATGAAACTCACACTTTTCAGCCTTAACAAAAAGATCATTTTGGAGCAGACGTGACAAGACAGTTCTTACATGACTGATATGTTCCTCCATAGAGCATGAGTAGACCAGGATGTCGTCTATATAGACAATCACATACTGATACAAGAGATCTTTGAAGACTTCATTAACGAAGGACTGGAAAACTGAAGGTGCATTGGCCAATCCATAGGGCATAACCAAATACTCGTAGTGCCCCCTACTGGTGAGGAAAGCTGTCTTCCATTCATCCCCCTCACGGATTCTGATGAGATTATAGGCCGATCTGAGGTCCAGTTTAGTGAAATAGCGAGCTTCTCGTAATTGTTCCAGAGAAGAAGGAATAAGAGGCAAGGGATGGTGATTCTTAACTGTGATTGCATTGAGTGCTCGATAGTCAATGCAAGGCCTTAAACCGCCATCTTTCTTGTCAACCCAAAAAAGAAGCCAGATGCTGCAGGAGAAGTGGATGGTCTGATAAATCCATAAGATAAGGCTTCTTCAATGTATTCTTCCATGGCCTTGGTTTCAGGAATGGACAGAGGGTATATACGGCTCTTAGGCGGAGAGGTGTTAGGAAGGAGGTCAATGGCACAGTCCCAGGGGCGATGAGGTGGCAATTTGGTGGCCTTGTCTTTGCTAAATACCTCAGCTAGGTCAGCATACTCCTTGGGGATATTAGTTGGTAATGAAAAGGGGTTCTTGGCTAGATGGGTAGTGCAGACTGTAAGTTTGGTGGGCAGTTCAAGACAGTGAGCAAGACAATGAGGTGACCAGCTGACTAACTCGTTTTCCTTCCATGAAAACTGTGGGTCGTGGGTAGACAACCATGGATATCCTAAAATGACTTTGTTTCGTGGTGATGAAATTACATAGAGAGTTATTTCTTCTGTGTGAAGCAGTCCAACTCTGAGTTTTATGGGGAGTGTTTGATAAGTGATATAACCTTTACCAATGGGACCATTATCAACGGCAGTAACAGCAATAGGTGGTTCACATTTGATTGTGGGAATGTTCAACTGTTTCACTAAATCTTGATGAATCACGTTTGCAGCTGCTCCAGAATCTATTAACGCTGAGAAATGGTGGTCTTGATTAGCAACTGACAAAATGATGGGAAGTGATAAACCTAAACTGATCTGTAAAGTATTGAACATGTGACTCACTTGATAACTTGAAGAGGGGTTGATAGCAGGTTTAACAGGACAGTTGGAACAGCGATGGCCTGATCCACCACAGTAGAAGCAGAGCTGATTGAGTAATCTCCTTCTCCGTTCATCAGCTGGTAATTGAGTTCTTCCAATGTGCATGGGTTCCATAGGGCTAGATTGACTTGGTATTTGAGCAGTAGTAGGCACATATGAAGCAATGTTAAACTTGAGATTGGGTTGTGTACGTAAGAGATTATCAATCTTTATAGCAAGGGTAACAAACTGAGAGAAGTCAAGGGAGTCATCTTTGCATAGTAATTCTGCTTGAAGCTTAGCAGACAGACTTGAACGAAAAAGGTGCTTCAAAGCAACATCATTAAAACCACTTTGTGCTGCAAGAGTGCGAAATTGGATAGCATAATCAGAAGCAGGTCTGTTACCTTGACGTAACTGGGTCAGTTGAGTTGCTGCATCCATGCCTCCAGCAGGATATTGAAAGACATCACGAATTAGTTTGGGTGAAGTATTTGTAAGATTGCTGGACATGTGTATCATGATCCCCAAACAGCTGTAGCCCACTCTAAAGCCTTCCCGGTAAGCAAAGTCATGATAAAAGAGCACTTTGTATGGTCTTGGCGATATGTTTCAGGTTGGTTTGAAAAATAGATAGAACATTGACGTAGAAAACCAGTGCAGTTATCAGGAGAGCCATCAAATTTGTCAGGTAAAGCAAATCTTACCGGGTCAGGTCTTGGGGCAGGAAGAGACTGAATGTACCGTGTTAAATGCTCGTTGCTGGCTTGCAGTGTCAGTAGCTGGTGTTGAAAACCATTCAGCAGATCTTTTTGATAATCAATGGTAGAAAGAAGTTGAGAGACATCCGCTGGATCCGCGCCAGGCGAAGTATTCTGTAAGGAGGACTTAGGCCGTGTAGATTCCATAAGCGGGTCTTTATTAAATGGTCTGCTGAAAAAATCCAAATGGTAATCACAACTCGTAGTCAGGTCACAGGCTTTGGTCAAAATACAGGCAAAACAGTCCAATGGCAAACAAATCCAAAAACGTGAGTCAAAAACGCAAAAGCAATGGTCATAACAATAAACAGCAAAGGAGACATGAAAAACGCTTAGTAAGGCAGGGAACTGGCAATACTTCGCAATGTGGCATAGCAAACACATGGCTTAAATACAGGGTGACAGGAAATGACAAGACAGGAACTGATGTGGCAGGAACAGGAAGTGGCAGAGTTCAGAATTCAGGTGAAGGCTCCCTCTGGTGGACGGGAGCCCGATCAAACGTTACAATTATGAAATAAATGTTTTTCTCTAATACACATTGGCCACAATTAATGGCACCCTTTTATTCAATACTTTTTGAAACCTCCATTTGCCATTTTAACAGGTCTAAATGTTCTCCTATAATGCCTGATGAGGTTAAAGAACACCTGACAAGAGATCAGAGACCATTCCTTCATCCAGAATCACTCCAGACCCTTCAGATTCCCAGCTCCATGTTGGTGGTGCTGGCTCTTCAGTTCACTCCTCTCAGTTTCCGTAGGGTTCAGGTCAGAGGACTGGAATGGCCATAGCAGAAGCTTGGTTTTGAGCTCAGTGACCCATTTCTGTGTTGTTTTTGAGGTTTGTGTTTGGGTTATTGTATGGTTGGAAGATCCAAACATGGCCCATTATAAGATTTCTAACAGAGTCAGTCACTTACTGATGTATCTAAACAAGATGTCCAGGACCTCAAGCAGAAATATAGGCCCACAACATCAAAAATAAAGCAGTATATTTTTTTCACAGTTTTTTCTGTGTTCACCAAAACCATCTTGAGTGTTTGCTGCTAAAAAGCTCAGTTTTTAGTTTCATCTGACCATAGAAGCCATTCCCATTTAAAGTTCCAGTCATGGCTGATAACTGAATATGCTTTAGTTTGTTTTTGATTGAGCTAGGAGAATTTTTCTTGTAACCCTCACAAACAACATGTGTTGATGTAGGTTCTGTTTGTCAAATTTTTTTTAAAGGTTTTCTGAACCAGAGACTCAATTTTTTCTGCAATTCTGCAAAGAGTCTTTAGCTACTCAAACTGTCCTTCTCACCGCACATTAGGATGATATAGACACACGTCCTCTTCCAGGCAGTTTTGTAACATTTTCTGTTGGTTGGAAATTCTTAATTATTGCCCTGATGGTGGAAATGGGAATTTCACTGCTCTAGCTCTTTTCTTAAAGCCACTTCACCAATTTGTGAAGCTCATTTATCTTTTGCTGCACATCAGAAATATATTATTTGGTTTTTCTCATAATGATGGATGATTAAGGGAATTTGGGCTTTGTTTTCCCTCCTCTTTATATTTCTGTAAAACAGGAAGCCAGAGCTAGATGATTTCATGTTTATAATCATGCTGGAGTGCTCAAAATTGTGAATTTGAATGGGAATATAGAGATATTTTACTCATAAGAATTTATAGCGGTGCCAATAATTGTGACCAACGAGTATTTGAGAAAAACATTCATTTCATAATGATATTTCCCCTCCATTTTAAATTCTTATTATCCAATGAAAGGATACATTTTTGTGAATTTTTTAAATAAAAGACCAAAAGGATTAACAATGCAGATGAATTTTCACAGCCTTTTTTGATCATATTTACCTAGGGTGCCAGTATTTTTGGCCACGACTGTAAATGAGTCGATAACACTTTAGACTAGAAAACACATATTACCTCAATATTTTCCCTCGATAAACTCATAATTTGCTGCTCATTAATAGTCAGTAATTGTATGTATCGGGTTGGATTAAGGGTTCTAGAATGCGGTCATGCAGAGTAATGCATTAATATGTGCATAATAAACAGCCAATATTCTAGTAATACGCATGCTAATAAGCTACTAGTTAATAGTGAGAACTGGTCTTTAAAATAAAGTGTTACCAATGAGTCTTATTGTAAATTGTTGTTTAAGAATCTTCTCTTAGCTGTTCACGTCTTGAAGAAACATGAGAGTTGTCCAAGAGTTGTTCGCGACTCAGAAATGATTTGTTTCTATGGCAATGCTCATAACACCAAATAGGATCTGTTTGTGGTCACAGGAGAATACTCGATCGCTTTTTTACATTTATATGCTCCTTCAAAAAAAAAAATCACAAAGTGAGTATAAAATAACAAATATGTATTGATTTGTTTTAAGCCGCTGCCATTTTGGTTATTTTTATGGTCAAGTGATTGGTGCTTTCTGTAAAATACAAGTTTAGTTTTACAAGTTTGAAGCCCATAATCTTCATAAATCTGCAAACTCTGTTCGACCTCACGCTCTATCGACCTACACTTTCCTCTGTCTGTTTCATCACCCCATTACTGCCCTTCACTCGCCCCTTGTCATTTCGTTTTTCATCATCAAATTAAAACTTAATAGTCTCAGCAGGATAATAGAGCCTGTTCTGTGGTTGTGAAATCGATGTGTGTAAGGTTTAGTGCTCTGCGCATCAGATTCATACTGTTTGAAGTAATCAGGACGAGCGCGCAATCCTTTGTATGAAAGGTATGCAAATAATGTCTGGCTGAAATGTGAACACACACTGTTAAAAATTCGAGCGAACTGACTTCTGTTCCTCTCTTTTCGTTCAGGTGTGATCTCTCAGCAGGAGAACGGCAAGACTGTGAGTGTTTCCAACACTATCCGTATCCCCGTGGAGAGGAAAGATAACGGAGCGGCGCTGAGCTGTGAGGCGTCTCACCCGGCACTCGTGGGGCAGAAACGAGTTCGTCACTACAGCCTGGACGTTCACTGTGAGCCAACAAAACCGTCACGTTTCTATGACTACCGCCATATTAGACTGATTAACGATTGTTATGAGCTCACTGAAGCCCCATCTGTTTAAACATGTTCACTTGGCAAGCCTCTAACAAGGTTTGTTTGTTTGTGTTGCATCTTGCCTGGTATGATAAAGGATGAGAAGACAACAGTATCCCATTACACATCACACCACAGTGTTAACAGAAACACTCGAGATGTCATACTGTGGAAGGGTTTCAACCAATAAAAATATCTAATATTAACTTTACACAAGGACTTCTCTCATAAAGTAGCTGTAAAAATCGGAAGGGGTTTACTCTATAAAAAGACAATCCAGTTCAAATAAAATTGCTGTCGTTACACAGTGAGTTTAAATCAGACACCTGCTAAAAATGTGTTGAGGCGCTTGCTCTGTTATAAAACCTGGTGAGCTGCAGCTGTAGGCAGCATTTTAAGAGCATTTTTATGCCAAATTATGATTATAAATAGTTAATTCACCACTAAACAGAAAAGTTTAAGGTTGGTAAGCTTTATATTTAAGTTTTTGAAAGAAGCTTAAGCCTCACCCAGGCTCTATTTATTTGGACAAAAATGCAATAAACCTTAAAAAATGTAAAATATTATTACAATTTAAAATGTTCTTTATTTATATATATATATATATATATATATATATATATATATATATATATATATATATATTTACTATTGCAATGGACCCACTTTATATTAACTGTCTTTAAGTACAGTTTACTTAATTTTTTTTTAGAAATAAAAATTTACTTACAGTAGCCCAAGCCTTTGAATGATAGTTTATAAAAATTGTCTAAAATAATAAGTAGATCATGATTAAATGTATAATATTTTTAAAAAGTGTTTAAGAAAAAAATATTGTGCTCGTGTGTGTTTATTTTTTATAATTATTAAATTGTTATAATTATTATACTATCATTTGCACTGGCTGTATTAAAACAACTGAGTCCAGAGCAACATTCAGTTATGCATTCAAGTATTTGTTCCAAAGCAATACTTTCCATTTTAGTCTGGATACTGCAATTGAAGACAGTATATGTTCACTAGACTTTGTAACAGAGCTCTTTACCTGTTTTATTCCCTCTCTCTATCCTTCTCTTTATCTCTGCAGTTGCTCCTACGGTGAAAATCATTCCCCCTCAGGGCATCCTCCGAGAGGGAGACTCCCTCAGTCTCACCTGCTCTGTTACCGGCAACCCACTGTGAGTGTACAAGAGCATGTGTGTTTTTCTTTGGAAATGTATCTGTCAGGTTGCGTGTGGGAGATTTTGATGGATTTGAAAGCGCGTATGAAGTTCTGTTTCAACATGTGCTTTAAAAACGAATCATCTGAGCTGGTCCCACAAGAACAGCTTTTATCTTCTAACACTCTAAAATGCTTAAAGAGGATCATCTCAATCCAGCTCCAATAAAGTATAACGGCTGTATAACAAAGATGATCCTGCATCTGTACAAGAGGGAGAAGAGCCTTGACTCCATCCTCTGTTCTTCCTCCCATCCCATCCCATCTCTCTCTCTCTCTCTCTCTCTCTCTCTCTCTCTCTCTCTCTCTCTCTCTCTCTCATTATTTCACCTTCAGTTTCAAAGTACACAGTAAAAGCAGTGACTGGAAAACTACAATAAAAATGTATTGTATATTTATTATTTTCTAGCAATTACTGACACCTTTATTTATTTATAAAATATTTTATTTTAAGAGGTAAATTAATTTAGCAGTAATAGGTTATAAAAAGTAATAATGGTATATAATAAAATAAAACAAGATTTTATGTACATTATAATTTTATTACACTTGCAAGCTTTATTTATTCATAAATAATATAAAATAAATAGAAGTAGCAGTAAAGACTGAAGTCATAATACAGTATACAATAAAATGAAATGAAATGGAATAAAATAATGTTATAGTGTATTAATAGTTTTATTACAGTTAATGCCATTATTTATTTATAAAATAACATCATATAAAATTTTACTTGAATTAAAAAAAAATGATGTGGCAGAAACAGTTGTCATAGTTAATAATAAATAATAAAATAATAACAGTATCCAATAAAATAAAATAAAAGAGGATAAAATGAACAATTAAGAAAGACATTTATGTACATTTAAATGAAAAATATTAGTGCTACAACAGATGCAAGTGTTTTTATTTTTATTTTTATTTTTTTCCAATTTTGGTCAATTGAAATAAAGTTTCAGAGTTTTCCTAGGACATCTTTTTCCACACTAAACGTCTTATATTGAAGGAGAAAGTGTCACCAATGTCACAGTGAGCACAGACGCTTTCTTTCTTCAGAAGGCATGTTTGTCTCAGTCTGTCTTTTTTCTGTGGCTCGACCGTGGTCACTGAGCCTCTTCTCCCTAAGAGCCTGTGAGCAGAAAGCCATTAAACCTCTCCAGAGCCTCGTGAGGGACCGCTACAGAAATGAAAGATGGGGAGATAGAGAGGGCGCTTGAGCTGCCACTCATTTTGCACTGAAATGGGGAAATGACAGAATGAGGGAAGGAAGGAAAGAAAGATGGGCTCAGAGGAGTTCTAGCTACGAAAGAGAAATGAAAGGCTACGTGATTTATGCGGTAGGGAGAAAGAGAGTGTAAAACGTGTAAATGTTTAATTGTAGGGGCATGCTTGAAGATTACAGAATGCGGTGATGAGAAATGAGAATAGACTGCCCACCCACAGAGAGACCGCTCTCTGGATAGGTTGAGATAAATGAGTGTATTGATGGGAGGAATGAGAGATGGATCCAGATGCCGTTCTACAGTAACTGAACTCACAGTACACTGCGTCGTGCTGCTTGGTTATAAAGCCATTACAATCGTGTTCGTCCGACATTAATCACCAATTAAACACAGTCTGCATTTGTTGGAGGGGTGTGTTTATTATTCCTCAGCGCTCTGGCTGGCTCATCCTTAGCGTGTGTGCTCATATATGTGTGTGTTTGTGTGTGTGTGTGTGTGTGTGTGTGTGTGTGTGTGTGTGTGTGTATGGTACTGTATGCCGAATCCTGTGAGGGCTGTGATTAAACGTGTCCTGTGGTATTACGGTGGGTGATGACGTAGACTTGTCTTCTAGCCAGGGTGGATGAGGGATGAGGCGTTTCACAGGCGGTGGTCTCAGAACTGAAGCCTCGGGCTTTTTGCCCTACAGTTTCCATGTATCTCCTGCTGCTGTGGATCACCTCGCAGCTGTTTGTGTGTGTGTGTGTGTGTTGGTTAATCTCCTCCTTTCATGCTCTTTTGTCTCTGTCTGGCTGGTATTATCTGCTAGGACTAGCCTCTCTTCTCTACTCCTCTCTTCTTTGAAAAATATCAAGTATGTAAAGGTATATAAAAGATCTATTTTCCAGTTAAAAATATTCAGATGTTCTTAAAATGAGATAAATGCAATTTGACCGTAATATTCAGTAAAAATAATACTACATTTTATTCTGTTTTAAATAATGAAAAACTTCTTGCTAACAGATGGGTAAAACCTAGTGTTTTGAAGGATAGTGGAAAAGACTGGTAAAGATTCTAAAATAACAGTTAATTAGTTCTTGAGGGCTGCGCTGTGATCCTCAAATAGAATCTTTTAATGTCATACAATGGTTCTGGTTCTAAATATGCCTGACAAGCATTTTGGTTTAAACTTTTTTTAAACATTTAATTGCATTGTAGTTGGTGTCTAAATCATGGTAAAAATGTATGATAGTCATTATAATTTTTTTGCTCCAAAAAATTGCACAGGACACAATGTATGCATCTGTGTGTTTGTCCACAAACGAAACAAATAATGGCTTTATGAGTGAGTCACTGAATCATTCTTTCAACTGATTCATTCCAAAACACTCAACCGTTTAGGAAAGAAACAAGTGACTGTCTGAGTCCAAAACTGTATACTTTGAGTAGGTACACAAAGGAAAGTAATTACTTCGCAACCATTAAAAAGTACATTGGTTTAATATGTGTAGTATAAATGGAATATATATATATATATATATATATATATATATATATATATATATATATATATATATATATATATGTATATATATAAGATAAACAATGAATAATTAATTTAACATGCTCTCTGAAAACAAATCCTATCTTACACAAATAATGCTCATTTAAAATAACTTATTTGTTTTAAGGCTGTTTAAATGTTAAAAAGACAAAAATACTGATTAAGAATTGTTATGTCTCCCCCAGATCCTTTTATGTCTTTTTCATCTTTTTTATATGAACTGATTTCTATTCTCTTTCGTCCCTTGCGTCTCATTATTTGGAGAAGATTTGTTTTTCAAGTTTTTTTTTTAATGCCTTGTTCCTTCTTTAAATTCTTGATTGCTTCTTTAATATAATGTCTTTTTTTCTAGACCACGTGACATCCAGTGGTCGCGAGTGAATGACACTCTTCCTGAGAGGGCGGAGAAAACGGGCAACATTCTCCATATGTCTCGCCTCAGCCAATCACACAACGGCACCTACCTCTGTCAGGCACATAATAATTACGGCCGTGCAGCAGACCACTACACACTGCTGGTGTACGGTAAGAAAACAAACATGTCCAGTCACATGACCCCTTCTAAACTACTCAGTACAGTCCACATTTTTGCATGCCTAAGTATATAGGCTTTCATTTGAAACCTGTTTTCAATTCCATATGTATACGCATGAACGCCTACACTTTCTTTTCTTTTCGAGAACAGCGTGGGTTCTTTATAGCTACAGAGGTGGTTTACTGTGGCTTTGAATGCGACAAAGTAGTCTTGTTCTCTCACCATGGTGTGTGTTTTTAGTCCTCCCCCTCTCGCCCTGTGGTTGTTCAAGGTACTGCATCTTCCAGCTGTGTCTGTAGACCCGCAGGATGTGGGATGTATTTTGAAAGAGTGCAAGAAATGAGATCCCCAGAGGTCTTCCTCCTTTCTTTCTCTTTTTTCCTCCTCCTTTTTTTTTTTTTTTTGCATGGTAGTGACAGCCATCAAATACGCACCTTAACGAGGCAGCTCGGAGAGTGCAGGTGGGTGGGAATGTCATCTTTCATCCCGCTTCTATCCTTCGCTCCCTCTCTCTTCCGCTCTTTCTTTCTAAAGTTCTGTGTAGGTGAGCCTCTTAGCTTTGAAACACCTCTGCACTTCAGAAAATGTCCCAGGAATCCCTTTCTCTGCCTGTTTATTCTTCCGTCCTTCCCCACTGCATTCTTTCCTCCCTCTTTTACTTCTTCCTTCTTTTCTTCCTTTATGCATTCCTTCTTTCCTTACTTCCTCATTTCTTCCCCCCTTTATTTGTTCCATGCTTCCCTTATTCGTCCATCCTTCCTGTTTCTTTTTCTCTTTCCTCCTCCCTTTGTTCCTTCTTTTATCCATCCTTCCAATTTTCCTTACTTTATTAATTGCTTTGTTCCTTCTTCCTTCCATCTTTCCTTTGTTCCTTCCTTCATTTCTCATTTCCTTCTATTTTTTCCACCTTTCCTTCCTTCCTTCCTTTCCTTACCTCCCTTTGTTTTTCTTACCCTCCTTAATCTTTCTTTCTTTCTTCCTCCAGTTGTTCCAGTTCATCCTTTCTTTTTATACCCTTTTTAATTTACCTTAATTCCTAACTGTTTTCATCCATTGTGGAATAGTCCTTTGTTAATAGTTTCTTTATACCACCCCATCTTTTCCCTTTTTATTCATCTTCCTTTTCTTCATATTCACATTCCTTTATTCCTATTGTTACATCCTTTTTTCATTTCTCTTTTCCTCCATTCTTCCTTATTTCCTTCCTTACTTTCATCTTTTTTTCTTTTACTCCTCCCTCTCTTCTTCTGTCTTTTCCACCCCTTCTATGTTCCCTTCTTTCTTTGTTTCTTCTTTTCTTTTATCCTTCCTTATTTCCTTCCTGCCTTCCCTATATCCCGTCTTCCTTCCTACCTTCATTCCTTTCTTTCTTCCTTCCTTTTTCTTTCTTTCATTGCTCTTCTACACAGAACACAGACCTTCCCATTTAATGTGTTTGTGTGGGAGTAAATGAACAAGATTTGGTGTTAACTCTCGGAGGTATCAGCGTATTTAGGCTTCATCCGCTGGAAATCCCTTGCTCACTGCAACTAAAAGAGAGAAATGGCTGACTGCTGAAGGCTTATAGAGGATGAGGGAGAACCATCGAGATGATGAGTCAGCAGTCAAAGAGACACGAGAGGGTGAAGGAATGCTGATCTCAATATCTCGCTGCTTCGCACTGACCAACTTTTTTCTCACTGATTTATTTTACGTCTAAAGTGACCATGAAGTGCAAAATGAGGAGCAGCAAGCCATTACGAACAGAATGATGATTATAAAATGGAGGAGGGTGAGAGAAAGACAAAATGAGTCAGAAAAAAACAAATTGAATCAGGGTGATAGGGAAATGAGGAAGGCAAAAGGACAGAGGAGGAGGAGACTTTGTTTTTCAGAAATTTCGCAATTTCCGCTAGCTGATATGCAAGTGTGTATTTACCACATGGCTCAACAGGTATGCCTGTCTGTGTTGCGTTATCTCTGTCTGTCTGGAAACTTTTACATTTGCATATATATTCGGTACACACTTTTTAACCAAACTCACTTAAGAAGCATTTTAATGTGCTACTACTATTTATGTTTATTTCAATGTATCTGTGTGGGTTCAGGTTTTGCCTACACAAGAACTGCTAAACCTGAAATCACCTACATTGTAGGCTGCAGCCAAAAGTCTCTAAGGAAAATGTCTTAAACATGCTAAATAATGCTTTATTGAAAATACAAACATGTAAACGGTGTCTCATTGTTAGATTGAAGATTAGAATGTAGAAATCTTTATTAACTCTTTAAATATCCATTAACTATTGTATAAAGCAAAGCAAATGTGAATATGTGTGCGTGTACTCCTCACTGGTCAAACGGTCAAAGGACAGTCCCCTGGAGACATTCTTATGTAAAACAGCAGTAGTACTTACCCATGATGGACCTCACTGCCGATAAAAACCATTACAATCGAACGACCTCAGAGAGCCACTGAGATTGAAATGAGTGAAAGGATGGATGGAGAAAGAGATTGAAGGAGAGCCATCGTTGCTCGCAGGAGAGAGAAAAGATAATGAGCTGTGGCTCTAATTGGAAGAAACAACATGGGCACTTAATTAATGAAGTGAAACTCAGGAAAAGGAGAAGAAAGCGTGAGCAAGAGGGGATATAGCAATTGAAAATGTCATATTTTACCTTTGGATAGTCATGACAGGAATATTAAGCGTGGCGAATCCAGGAGTGTGTGGAGTTGACGACAGAGACTTGGCCTTTGAGCTGAGAGGGGAGAGGTGAGAGACTGTGGGATTTATGGACTCTGTATACGGAGGATTAGAACAACTTGAAGATCTGCCACTCTCTCTTTCTTTGGTGCTATAATGTGGCACAAAACCCAGAGTCCCAAAAACGCAGAGAACAACGTTACTGACGTGACTCACCCAAACATCTGTGTGATGAAATGTTTATCAGCTTCCAGCCTGAGCCGTAATGATGTGCAGGAAGCAGGAAAGAAGAAACGCCTTTTAAATGATTGGTTTTGGGAAAAGCGCGGAAAAAACAGAGAAATGTCATGGATGAAAAAGTTGGAGCGCTGAAAAGAGAGGAGGGACAGGAAATGTAATGAGAAAAAAGGAGCTGAATGACAGAATAGGGCAAGCAAAAACAAAATTCGGTCATTATTTACTCACCCACATGTCATTGCAAACCTGTATGGCTTTCTTTCTTTTGTAGAGCACAAAAGGAAAGATTTTGACTGCTGCTTTCTATGCAATTACAATAAATTGGGACCGAAGCTTTCAAGCTTAAAAGGGATCCAAAAGCCCCATAAAATAACATAAAATCATCCACATGTATTGTGTGCTATACTCCAAGTCTTCTAATATACTGTTATTATGTGAGAAACGGACCAAACCAGATGCGTAATTCACAATTTTTTGAACTTTCTTTATTTGTACATGTTGTGATCATGCGAGAAGCAGCTATTTTGATTTGCGAATTAACTATTTTGATCTATGTATCCTTTCATTGAATCTGGCTCACAAAATTGTCTGACTGATTTTGTTTTCCGAATTGTTTTGAGTTTCGAGTTTGATTCAATGATCAGGTCACATTGGCTCATAGTGATATCAATTAATCCCGATGTAAAGTTTGCTTAGTTTCTTACACAAATCAATAGTAAGTCTACAGAAGACTTGGAACTAGTGGTATGGTCAATATTTATGAAACTCATATGGTTCTTTTGTGCCTGTCTTTGTTTATGGTCTGAAGAATGCCTCAATTTATGTTGGATTGGAAGATTTGGGAAGGCTTAAGGGTGAGTAAATATGACAGAATTCACATTTTCGGGTCAACCGTCCATTTAAGAGTAATTTTTAAAATAATTATCCCTTTAAGAACTGTTTTTGAGGAAACTGCACCTTTAAATATCTGAACTGTTATGTTCAAAATAGGAGATTTTTTTGCTACAGAGAAGGATAAGAGGAACTGAGAGAAGAGGAATGAGAGGGATGATTAGCAGCCCTCCTCTTTCTGAAGAGTCATGGTGGTCTTGGGATATTGATCGGTCTGGTACTAAGCTGTTAATCCCTCGGAGTGTTGAAGCCCACACACATACGCAACCGAAAACTGTGGTGCTGCTCTTGGTTGCATAAAAAGCTGGTAGACCCATATGCAGATGGAGGAGAGAGTAGCTGCGAGGCTGCAACAGGAATGAGATGGGGCGAGAAAGAGCGATGAGGCTAGTGCTTATATTAGAGGTGTGGAGGATGGTGAGCAGAGCAGTAAGATTGATGATCTTTGGGACGGAGGGATTGAAGATTACAGTGAGAGAGAGAGAGCTGAGCCCGGGGTGCACGGTAACTGCAGTATTTTGCAGTGGTAAGAGATGAAAGGGTGGAACAGGAAGCTGCTGCACCCTGCTGGCTGGAGATGTTACCCGCAAAGAGACCCTTGACCCCGGCCGAGGGGTGTAATTCATGGACATCATGGTTTATTTCTTGCTCACACACTCGTACACTCACTCACACACTGATAGGCCTTATTTTGCATGTGTTTTCCCCTGCATGTGCTTGTATGTAGCTGTAGTAGTTTGTAAATAACCCTGTTGTAAATCCATTCCCTTGTAGTGTCTGTCCCTCCCAAATCTCATCCTGCCATCGCTCACCCCAACCGTACATCCTCCACTTTTACAAAGGAATACCAAGGTAACCCTTCTTCCATCACCTCACCTTACCTCACACTACTCACTTCCCTTTTACCTCCCTTTTTTCTCTGGGTTAGTTTATAGCACCAAAAATAGTCATACTTTAGTTTTGCATAACTACATTGAAAATTATTTCTTTCCCTTAGAATAATTCAGGTTGTTTGTGTTATTGTAGCTGTAAGAATTATGTAACCGACCTCTGTTGTGATTGGCTGACCTCTTCATTTGTGTAATGTGTGACAGTTCTGGTGATAATATGTGACTGGCCATATGATAAGGAATATCATATTCAATGGAATGATATATCAGTATGAAAACAATGGAATGAAAATGTATCAGTAATTTTTGAGACTTTATCCAAAACACCCACCACTTTGAATGGATGATTATTTTTTATTAAACACTATAGTCTTGGAAAAACTGTATGTTGACAGGGCTTAAATACATTCAATGGTTCAAGAAACTTTTATTGAAAATCTATAATGTCTGGTTTCTTTGTCATTGTGAATTGCTGTCAGCCCTTCATATAATTGGTTTTTGGTTATTGTAAAGTTTATATTTATTTAAAAATTGAATTCAGTAGTGCTATTAACTTATGGTGCATTCATGCCATGTTGTAATTACAGTAATTACTATATGACAACCCAGACATTCTACTTGGAGCATTTCATGTAACGGCAACATGAATCTGTTCAAATGAAGTAATCCATAAACAAAACCCAAACAAAACAAGAAACAGCTGTCATGCAGCTGCCTTATTAATATACTTTTAAAGTTTATTTCGATTATTCAGCAGCACAGTTGGTATTAGTTGTCCAACTCTGATCTAGTTACATTAAATTGTATCATGTCTTTCTATTATTTTCAGATTAAACTTGCATTAAGATGTTTACAATAGTCAGTTATTGGAATTTATAAGCAAAAATATATATTATTAAAATAACTACTTTACTACTATTGACTGCTGAATTCACTGCCATTTTGAATGTTCCTATGTGACGCTGCATGAAAGGTACAAGTTGGAGAATTTAGAATTTAGAAGTCACAATTACAAGTTTCAGAATCTCATAACTATGGTAATTCCGACATGGCATGAGCACATGTTTATGTTGGTAAGATGTTCAGCATTCTAAATGTAACTGATTGATGACATCATTGTGATACACTATATAGACAAAAGTATTGGGACACCCCCTTCTAATGAACAGGTTTGCCTACTTTAGTAATTTCCATGAGTACAAATCTTAATGTTTAAGCATATAATGCTATTCTAGGGAATTGTGTGCTTCTTATTTGATAGCAACAGTTTGGACAGGACCCTATTCTGTTCTAACATGACAATAACTGTGTATAAGACAAGGTTCAAAAGAAATGATTGATTGAGTAAGTGTGGAAGAACTTGACTGGTCTACACTGTATGGACAAAAGTATTGGGACATCCCCTTCTTTAGAACAGAAAAGGGCACTTCCAAAACTGTGGCAACAAAGATGGAAACATAATTCATGTATTTAAAAATTGTATCTCATCTCTGTTTCAACAGTTTTGAAAGTGTCTAAAATGACTACCCATATGTACAAGTCACTGGTGTTTGTTTAGTGATGAGTTTTTGGCTCAAGGTCTGCATTTAAAGTCACACCAGAAGTGTTCAGCTGGGATTCTGCAGACCAGTCAAGTTCTTCCACACTGACTCAATCAATCATTTCTTTTTGAACCTTGCCTTATACACACAGACATCGTCATGTTAGAATAGGTTCCTGTCCAAACTTTTGCTATAAAATTAGCAAGACAATTCCCTAGAATATCTTGATATGCTTTAACATTAAGATTTGTACTCATGGAAATTACTAAAGTAGGCAAACCTGTTCATTAGAAGGGTGTGTCCCAATACCGTTGACCATATAGTGTATGTGCGTACTGAACTCCAGTTGTGCTGCATCCCAATTCGCATACTATCCATCCTAAATAGTATTCAAAATTAAAATGAGTCTGTCCCAAACATGGTATGTTGAAACGAGTATCCCAAAGGTACCTGGATGATCTGTTATTTCCTGTGAAAATTCAAAGTGCAGAATATTGACTTATATTGCCAATAACCCATGGTGTGCTGGAGGAGGATTTGCTGTAGAACTACAAACACAAATAAAAAGAGTTAAAAAAAAAAGTGCTAACATGCCAGATTTGCAAGACTGATGGTTAAATGGAGAAGTTAAGATTAAGTTTTAATTGATTAATAATCAACATTTAATGTGAAGAAAAATATTCATTCAATGTTATCCATGTTGTTTCATCTGCAAAAACATCATTAACTTTTATAAATATAGGTTTGGCCATAAACTTTATAAACATTCATAAACATTATGCAGAAACATGAGGGAGAGTTCTCTGCATGAAAGTTCTACGGCCTGTGTCTCTTTTTTGTCCTATGTGGTAAAAAATTAAATTGTAAACAATTTTATGACTTGATAGTATGTCTCAAAAACATATACCTTTTCTTCACAAAATGAGGACATACTTTGAGGGCACAGTATATGTAGGCGAATTGGGACGCAGCTTTGTGTACTTTGTGATTGGTCTGTTCCTTCTGTAAGTGTCTTCAGGCTGCAAAGACAGGACATTAAGCTTACTCATCCATCTATATTACATAGTACTGTCCATTTCTGTCTTTGGTTTCACAGCTTTTTTTTTTTATTTTAACGTTACTGTTTGCTGGCTTGCAAGCACTGTTATTTCCTTCAGGAAATGCAAATCCAGTTTTTTAATTGTCTTTCACCTCATTCTCCACCTCAACATATTTGAATTCCTCCCTGACGGCTCTGCTCCAATGCTTATTTTGCAACCAGCTTGGTTCCATATGTTTTCTCCTGCTAAATTGCCTAGCTTCTAATCTTCTCATTCATGTTTTGTGTTTATTAATGTTCCTTGAGATGCATGCGCACACAATCCTATTGTCTTCCATGTGCCTTTGTCACCTGAAGCACTAGGGCTGCTCTCCAGAGGATCTACTCAGCTGCTGCGCCTTGTTTTTGGTTAGAATTTAACAGCCTGAGAACAGATGAAGAAACGCATACTTAAAGAGAGAGCATGAAAGAGAGCAAAAAAAGACACAATGACCTCTTAAAAGAGGCCTGGCTTTACACGTCATTCATGATGTTGTGGGATGTGAGGTCAGGTCAGACGGGAGCCCTTGATCCTCCCACCTGACAGAACTACTAAGAGACTTCACTGTACTCCAAGACATCAACAACATGCAACACCGCACAAACCTCACACAGCAGCTCCGCCACACTGACCTGCAGAAGATATCAGATGCATTTTCTTACATTTCCATTTCATGCACTTCAAAGTGCACAGTCATTGAACCTATGATGCTTTTTTTTTGATGACTCTATCTTTCATATTCTTTCACAAACACCTTTTTCTAATTTCTTGCTCTTCCTCTTTCTGACTGGCAATGTTTGCTGTCTTCAATATCCAGTAAGAATTTAAGGGATAAAGACTGTATTTTCCAGAACCGACTAGAAGAGAAAGACAATTGCAAGTAAAAGCAAGAGACACTCTTTAATGTCACTTCCTCAGCACCGGTGGCTGGTTCCCTGAAAAGTGTGCGTGAGGCAGGGAGCAGCATTAATTTTTCATCGTCTCTGAAACGGACTCCTAATGAAATGTTACTCGACAGCCTGTTCAAAGGCGACCCCCTCTCTCCAGCACTCCCGCTGTTTCTGAAGCATTCGCGGTGAAGGTGAAGTGTGTAATTTTTTTGATGTTTAAATACCTTCTCTTATCCCAGCTTAATATGCAGAGACAACTGTAAGTAAAGCCATTTGTAGGTTTATTTCCTTCGAAAAATGTAAACACTGGGGCTCTGTGGTGAAACCATTGTTTTGTTTGTTTGAAATCTCGACCACACAGCAACATCAGCTCAACCAATGGTGTGAGCTTGGGGTGGGGTTATCAGTTTGGCTTACCAATAGTATACCAATAGTAGACAGGAATTGTTTTTAAAAGCAAACATTATTATACACTTTACCTTTAATTTAATATTAAACAAAAAAAGACATTGTTTACTCACTCTGGTGGTTCCAGATCCATATGCTGTTCTGCGAAACACAAAAGTTTGAAGAATTCTCACACAGCTCTTTTCTGTGTGAGAATTTTCTTCCATAGTGATTGATTACCCAAATTTTTTTTACAATTTTTACCCATTAAATTTTTATGTTTATCTGCTTGTCCCCAGGGCATCCAAGATGTAGGTGACTTTGTTTTTTCAGTAGAATACAAACAAAGATTTTTAACTCAAACCTTTGCAGTCTATCAGTCTTATAATGTAAGTGGATGGGAATCACAGCTAAAACGTAAAATAAAAAAAATACACAAACAAAACCAAATTAAACACTGCGGCTTGTGACAATACATTGATGTGTAAAGACACAAAACGATCGGTCTGTGCAAGAAACTGAACAGTATTTATATCGTTTTTACTTCTGATGACAGAATTTTTAATTTTTGGCTGAACTATCCCTTTTAGAATTGGTCATTACCTAGTGAAAAATAAATATACTAAAATGTATTTGAAATACATTTATTTCATGCTAAGTATACTACAAATACATTTACATATTTACGTGCTCAATAAAAATACCCAGCAATTGTAGTTTTAGTATATTAAACTGGAATACTTAAAGTCTGCTAAATTTGAACAACTAATTTTGTGCTTAATGCACTTTAATCGTGCGGACCAAGTCCAACTAAAGATACACTGAAGTATATTTGATTGTGCTAAAGTGGAACTATTGCAAGTATACTTCAGGTACACTTTAAATATCTTGCATTTAAAGGCCAGTATTATTCAAAGATCATACAATTCTCATCAGTAGTGACAGTACACAAACACACTTTAGGCTTAATATTAAGAAGTGCATTATGCACAAGTAGTACTCCAAATACAGTTTAATTATAATTTATATATCAGTAAGTCTCTAGCAGTAAATATGTTAAAAGATTTGAACTACTTGGTATGAAATAAATGTTTTTTAAATGTATTACTTTTTTACTTATTTTGTTTTTCAGGCACTCATGAAAACTTTTCTTATTGGTGTTGACTTTTGCCCCGCAATCAAACATACAGCACTTTCCTTCCTCACTCTTTCTTGGCATTGTTCTCATTTTGTATGTCACTTTCTCTCTTCTGCTCTCTCTATGTGTCTCTCTATTTCTTTCATTCACTCTGTCTCCATCTCTCCTATTTTACTTTTCTACCCACTGCTGTTTGATGTAAACAGGTTGTTAAATATTTAAGGATGCTGTCCAGCCTCATGTGTTGATGATTCTGAGTGTCTGTCTGCCTCTCACTGTTTCGTATCTGTCAGTGTAGGTAAAACTTTACTGTAAACTTCACACACAGACTCCGATGGCATCTTTCCTCTGCAGTCATCATCTCTTTTAACTAATTAAATGCAAGCAGTAAAATAACAGGGTGCATTAATGAGATCTCTTTGTTTTAACAAGTCACTTCGACTTGTTTGTAGTTAAAATGCTAAAGCTAAAACCTTTTTGCCTGTTTGTGTGTGTCTCAGACCCCGGGGCAGTGGTGGAAACCCACAGTGCCGTTCCATATGCAGTGATCGGGGGCATCCTGGCTCTGCTGGTCTTCACTGTCATCTGTGTGCTCATCGTCACCATCTGGTGCTCCGTCCGACAGAAAGGTGACCTCCTCTCTCCACAAACACTTAACCTGTGGTGACACACTGACATGTGGCACCTCACCTTCTGAGGAGAGGGAGAAAGTAACAAATATCCAAGCAGTAGAGAAGAGTGTCTGGGGAAGATAAAGGCTGGTTCACACTGCACCAACATCAACCAGGTTCAGTCACTCATCCAGTTTGTTGGTGTTTGGTGCAGTGAGAGCCAGTATGAACAAGAATTGAAAAAAGGACAGTAGTAGTTGGTGTTATAAGGTTGGGCTGTACAAAATACTATATGATGGTAGAAATATTACTCTGTAGAGACTGTTAATACTGCAGTGGATTCTTATCATTGAGCAAACAGGGTGCATAATGTACATTGAGTAATGTGAAAATACAGAGTGAGATGTTAGGATGAATAAAGAGTGTATATAAGCAAGAAATGCAAAGCAGAGTTTTGTTGTGTTTCAACAGGTGTTTAGTATATCCACTATTATTCAAGAGTATTTTGGAATATGGAATATTAGTTACAAGCACTACCGATTTTTTAAAAAAAAATATTTTTTTTAAATAAATTAATACTTTTAATTCAGCAAGGACACATTAATTTGATCAAAAGTGACAGTAAAGAAATTTATAATATTATAAAAGTTTCTATTTCTAATAAATGTTCTTCCTTAAGCAGCATACCTGTTTTCGACATTAATAACAAGGTGCAAATTAGATTGATTTCTGAAGGAGCATGTGACACTGAAGACTGGAGTAATAGCTGCTGCCATCACAGGAATAAATATTTTTAAGCATTAAACAAGAGAACAGTTATTTTAAATTGCAATAATATTTCACAATATTACTGTTTTTAGTGTATTTTAGATCAAATAAATGCAACCTTGGTGAAAATGTTACAACCACAAACTTTTGAGCAGAAGTGTTTTAGTTATAATATTACTTTTACTATTTTTACTGTTACTTTGTTTCTGAATTGCATTTAATCTTTTGGCTTCTTTTGGAAATTGTCTCTTGGTTGGGGATAAAGAGATCAAAACCGGTCAAATGTAGTCTGAAATGTACTTGTATTATCTTTCTGGTTATGGAACTGTTGTATTAAACCAGTATCGCACTAGTGATCTTGTTGGAGATTTTGATCATGCCGCCCACCCCTAAGTGATGTAACAAATAAGTAAAAAAATCAGGAGGAGAGAATAGTTGGTGTAGGTGTTTTCTTCTTTTCATTTTTTGATTCCTGAGAGCACATATATTTGTGTAAATGTGTTCAGATGATAAAGTAAGGTGGAACCACCGTTACACTTGAATACACGTCACGAAAGAGGATTGTGCCAGACCTGTGATATAGAGATATAGCCCAGGGAAATGTGGGCATGGCCTTCATGTTTAATTGCCTTTTTTCGTCAACCGTATCGTGGCGCATCTATAAAGAAAACTTAATTACCTCAGCCCTGAACTCTTTAAGAACTTCTGGCCATCTCTGTGTGTCACCGTTTCCAATAAAGATCACAGCACCCACAAATTGGGGCGGAGGCAGAGGGCGCAGAGGAACCCGAGCTCACCTGCCAATCAAAGTCACATGCAGTTAGTTCACCCATTGGTGCAGAGACAGAGAGCATTAGGGTTGATCCTGTCTAACCTTGGGGCGGCTGGAAAGGCAGAATGGAAGTGATTAATCTTAGGGCAGAGGAAGAGGTACATTACAGCTCTGATGCATTGTGCTGGTCCTGCGTGGTCCACGACATCACTGTTTTTAATGGCCCCATCAGCCTCTGCTGTACACTTGCATTTTAGGAAAGCAAAATTGCACGTACATAAGATCGATTTTGTTAATTAAACGGTGTCGTGCCGGTGCCACAGAGTCACATCTGCCCAAGTTATTTCAGTTATTTGTCTCCCAGCCACAGAGGCAAAACCATTGTGTCATATAATGATGTGAATAAAAAGGTCGCACTGTACCAAATCGCTGACTGTGCAGCAAAATGTCAGAGGTGATAATTCGTAATGAATTTAGTGAATAATTAAAAGTCAATCTGCATAAGTTCCCCCCAATTACAGTAAGATGACTTTTGCTGGCCCTGCAAAAGAAACGTGATGATGAATGTTCAGATGTGTGCGATCTAATACAACAGCATGAATCCCCAGGGGACAGTTTAGTTTGAGACACACTGATTGAGGAAACTCGGGTGTAGGTGAGGACACGAGGGAATGTGCAAATGTTATATTGACTGTTATGCATACAAATTAGAATGCACTATGGAGGGGCACCAGGGCTAGGTGTCATGTGGGGCAGTGTTGTTATAGTTAATTGTTTTGTTCATTGAAATAAAGCTAAAAATAATATATACATTTTAGATGAAAACTAAATAAAAAAAAATTACAAAAAAATATCAAAAATGAGTACTAAAATTGCTCAAACTAAAATATATTTTGTTTATATTTTTTATAATATTTTTTAAAAATTAAATGACGAACGCACATAAAATTGCTAAAAATTTAACTAAAATGAAAACTGAAAATATTAAAATAAAAGCTAATTCCAAATATCAACCAACACTAACTTATAGGAATTACATAAAGGTGAAAGAACAATGACAAATTTTCATTTTTGTCTGAACCATTCCTTTAAGATTTCCTTGGTTTGGGGTAAAAAAAAAACAAAAAACAATTGTGCTTTTATATGGTGGTTCCAAACACCTTTTATATTTTATTCTTACTTAAATTAATTTCTGCTGTTAATAAATGTTGTTGTATAAAAAGTGAACACAGATCACACTAATACGTATTCAGTCAATTATATAATGACGGGTGATTTGAACTAAAAGGCTAAACCAGGACAGAGGCATTTTTCATTAATGTCAGGTAGGGGCACCACATTTTTATCAGGGTTGTCACATGTTTTAAAAGTTAATAATTAAATATAAACTTACCCCAGTCTCCTACTGGATGCAAATCAAAACAGGAAGAGACAATAATTAAGACAACATTAATTAAGTCCTGTTTTAATAGAAAATATATCTAATTACACTCAGCAAGTGGTTTAATATGTTGTTATGTCTAATTCTGATGAAATTGTCTTTGTTTCTCTCTAGGTTCATATTTGACTCACGAAGCCAGTGGGTTGGATGAACACGGTGAGGTTCAGGAGGCATTCCTCAATGGTAACGATGCCAGCCAGGGCAAGAAGGAGTACCTACTGTAGCGCCGCCCTAGTGGAGCTCTTCAGAAACACTGGACCACTGCAGAGTGCACACCGCAACACACACTGTTCCCAAACAGACCCACACACCACCACTACGACAACCAGAGGGAATCACAATCGTGCCATTTGAAGATGGAGTGGGAAGGAGAGAACGGAGACAACAATTGAGCGGGGTGGAGAGAGCCGAGAGGAGAGGATAATTATTATGATTGAAAGAGACCATCACACACACCCTTTCTGTTTTTACTTGCGAATACGATAGACAACTAGCCATAATTGTAGGACCAGGAGAGAAAAGTGTCCATTCAAAACAGGCCGATCTATAACCCGGGTGAAACGGAGTCGCTGTGGGAAGCCGCAAAGGGCTTATGAGCTATTGAATGTCCCAATGTGAGCAAATTAAATTCCCTGCATTTGCCAAAGCGTTTGGGCCTCAGAGACTGAGCTGGTAGACAATAAATCCACCAATGACAGCACTGAGAGCTCAGAGCCGTCCTCATAAAGTATTCATCTGCGCTTTTCATCCGGTGACTCCATTATCTGCTCACGTTGGCCAAAACCTGTTGAAAAGTTCCTTTCGTCTTGATCCTCTCTCAATGACTCTCCGTTTCCCGCTCTCCGATGCTCCTTCCTCTCCCTCCACTATCTCTCCACTATTGTTTGTTAATAATTAAGGGATTAAACATGTTCTCTTTTATGAGAAGAATGAATTGGAGCGGACCGCTCACTCTGACGCTGTAAAAAAGGGGCTTAATTATCGCGAAGAGTCATTGGAAATGTGAAACTGTGAGGAGCTTGACTTGGGTGAGAAAAACAGGAAGGAGTTTGCTTGTAGAGAACATGTCAGAAATTTCAATATATATTTTTTTTTTCAATTGCTCAACACGAAAACGCTTACACAATGAAACATATCTCTAAAGTCATTATTTGTAAGAAAAATTCTACAAAGTAAGTTAAATGACTCTTTTAAGAAAAAAAAATTACTTTTGCTCAACGATGCTATCGTACTAACACAGAATATTAGCTTAGAGGTGCAAAACTGAACAAACTACTGTTACGTCATCTTTAAAAAAAAAATTAAATTCAAAAAAATATATATTTCGTTTGTCTTTTAAAAGATATCCGAGGTCTTAGGTGTTTTTATTAATTATTATTTGGACTATTATGATCGTTGTTATTATTATTATTCTTACTGTTATTATAATTGTAAATGTTATAAATTGTATACTTCCCATGCTTTAGTTTTACCAGTAGAAACAGCCGTGTACCCACTTTTCTCTCTCCTCTTTCATTCTCTTCTGTCCTTCTTGATCCTCTTTGTGTCTTTTCTTCTAGTTGTCCGTCTCCTCTTCATCTTTCACTTCCTGTTTATTTTGTAGTGTTTGCGTCGCTGTTGATATAGCTAACTGTACATCTTTATAGGGAAAAGATACCAAGCACGACAAAATAAAAAATACTTAAAAGAATCTCGCGTCAAAGACTGATTTTCTGACTTCGAGAAGCTGACACAATCCAGTTTCAGTGGTGGCAATAAAGGAGAGCAGCAAGGAAAAGGGGAGGATATTTTAATTAGCAGAAGCAGCCAGCAGAGATGAAAGCTGTGTGACTGAGATGATGAATCATAAGACTCCTATGACAAAAGAGCAGAGACACCAAAGAGAGAAAGCAGGTGCATTAAAATAGGACTCCTCCATTATTCCACTGCAATCAATATACGATTGTGTCAGAAGTCACTTGCTGAGCGCTCCGGGAGGGGTGGCTCTACAGTACGTTTAAAAGCCGAGGGGAGGATGACTGATCGATGTGTTTGTCCTCTATTGATGGAGAGGCTCTGCAGAAGCCTGTCATAAACCGTAACTGTCACATGGCAATCAAAGCGCACACTGCGTTATCTAATGTTTTGCTCGCTTTGAGCAGCTCCTTAGATAAAGAAGGACATATGCTAGCAATTTCCTTTAAGTACGAGTAGAAATGCTTCACAAAGTATGATCGGTTACTAATTTTGGGGTTTCTGCGAAGCTAGTAGTGCTTCAGCGAGCCGGCAAACTCCAAACGCTGAGTTCAAATGAAAAATGACAGCCGTAGACTTCATCAGAACTTCATCAATCTCTTGTAATTTTGTTTACAGGACCTCGGCTGGCATCTCAAAGGCAGATATGTGGGTAATAAAGCATATGCTGGTCAAACTTTCCTTCGGCTTTATCCAAGGACGATAAACGGTTACGTTCTGTGCGTGACAGATTTGAAGCTTCCCAGCTCCTTGTAATGACCCCATTCAATAGGATGTGGACTAGAGCAGGTGCGATGAATTGACTGAAGCCGCTTTAGTGATGAAAGATTGTCATATCGGCAGGAAGCTAAAGGCTTTCGAGCGGAGAAAACTATCGAATGGGATCTCGGTTAGAGAGAGCTTTTACTTGTTTTTCTTTTTTGACAGTCCAGCTTCACTCAATAATTCACCTCGGCTCTGGAGGTTAGTGCAGACTTTAATGAGAGAGAAAGGCATTTGCAAGAAAAATGAGTGGAAGACAATGATCAAGACAGGAAAAAGCGTCAGGCAAATCAAAGTCGGGGCTTTACAAAGACAAAGTGAGTGAAAGTAACATTAGATGGAGGATTTCATGCTTGAAACTTGGTGGATAATGGGCGGATTGGGGGAGTGAGACGCCGAGGAGGGACAGGGGAAGACACAGAGATCACAACACAAATATTCAGATACAAAAGGAGTCATTTCTTACACCAGCACTGGCACAAGTGAGCAAAAAGAATAATCCAATTAGTGTGAAACAGGGCTTTTATTCGAGCTGCACATAAGAAGTACGCATTTAATCAAAACAGCTATGGAATCCTGTTTTCCCTGGGAGTTATTGAGTGGTTAATTATCTCGATGCATTCAAACAGTCTCTCCCACTTGATATGCTATTATAGTGGTTATAATTAAACATTCAGATCAAACTAAAAGCTTGCGCCGGGTTTCGACATTGATGGGACACATTTTAATGTACTATATTTAATTACGTACAAGTATGCAAACATATTGATGTATTCATATAACCGTCTTCTGAGATTGTTGGTAAAATCATTTCACCATTAATCCTAGAGTATCACTGGGATTAAACATGGCAGCAATGGAATATTTATTGGACCATTTGTGCCACATAACAGGAATTTACAAAGTGCTTTCTAATGATTCATTACATATTCAATTGGAAGGGTTTATTTCTGCACCATAGATTGCTTATTTGTTGCTGGTGACAAAACTAAGGTCTGAAGAATATTTCTTGCATATTGTAACAACTGGATCATTTTTCAGCCCCCTGAAGAATTCATTATTTCCAAGCCAAAAAAGGTCTTATGTGGTAAGCCATGTTCAGGGTATGATAACTCAAGAATTACGATTGCTAGCCTCACAGGAATTGGAAGATACATACACAAACTTGTTTCCTTCATATCCAAAATTGCTCAGTGTCCCTGCTGAGTTCAAGTATTTTCATAATTGGCCCCTAAAGTTGGAAAAAAGTGAAAACTTTTTAGACGGGGGTGGTATTGTGGCCTTAATCAAAACACCAAGGATAAAAATAAATATGTTTTGATCTTAAAGCCAAAGTCTTGATTGGCTTTCTCGAATTTGAAAGTCCATTAACAGAATGAGAGATGTTAAAATTTTAGTCAGGTGCGGTACAATATTTTGCTCATTTTTAGGCACTCATTTAGCCCAGTCCGAATGAAAATGTTTAATGTAACTGTATGTTAACTAGAATAAACTGACCAAATATGACTGAAATTTCATTCACATTGAAATGGGTGGTGTAAACCTTTGATAATATCAGCCTAAACATGTAAACCTTTGATAATATCAGCCTAAACATGTAAACCTTTGATAATATCAGACTAAACAAGTAAACATTCCATCAGATTGTTATCTGCAGATGGGAATTTCTGCGCATGTTCAGACTTTAAGGCAAGTGGATTTTGAATGCAACTTCTAAAAAATGCAACAACCTATTCTTACTTTTGATAGTCATGCTCCATGATTTTATATGTGAAATATTTACTTGTCACCTTACTGCAAATTCATAATTTTGGTTTTAAAATGTAATTTTAAAGTGATTCGTCTTATATGAAAATGTGCTCAACCTATCGCATACTTTAATCCAGCAGAACAAGATCTCAGTACACGTGCAGAAAATAATAGTAGAGACATTTTTCTGAAGAAAACAAAGCAGTAAGGTGCAGTGTACATTGATTTTAATCCATTTGTCTCAGTATATAAGACAGAATATGTGAATCACAACATCAAATAGATACAAAGCGGTTAAATAGCAGATACGAATAACAATAGAGTTTGAAATCATCAATCAGAAAGACTTTATTGTGAATATTAAAATGTGCCTATATAAATAGATATTAAAATATATTTAAATGGCTACATTTTGGAGAAATGGGATATGTAGGTGTATAATAATTACAGAGGGCTCAAAAAGTTACCCTTGTAGTCATACTTTAGTTTTAGGTTTCATACAATATAAAAAAGCATGAAGTAAATCATTGTGCAGCAACACACTTCTTTAATTCAATCTGAATTGACATGGATCAATGCAGAAAGCCTGGCATCTGCCATGAGCTAGTATTGGATTAGTTTTACTCAATAATTTCAAATAACCCATGCAAAGACTCTACAGATAACTTTTGGTGCAAGTGCCCTCTTCACATGACATCCCATCATATCTCTGGAGAAGCTTTGACTTTCAGTGTTTGTCCAGGGTGACTGAAATCTTCCACTGAACGGAAAGCACTCCCCACAGATTTGACTCGAGAGGAGAGAACCCTCGAGGTCAGGTTGGGCGCGGATAACAAGGAGCACTCGAAGCCTACCTGCTGAGAGGTGTTGGTGAAGAGAAGAGGGGGCACTAGGCTATACATCTGGAAGAGAACAGAGGCCATCAGAGAGGTCCAGCTGGGTCTTGCGGCGCTCGGGGCGAAGAGTAACAAAGCGTGGGTGATGTGCAGGGGCAGGCAAAGCATTACTAGTAGAGAAATGGAGAGAGCCAATGAGCGAGACTGCACTGAGCTTCGTTTCTGAGAAAATGTGGAGTTCGCTGGAACCTGCTGTGGCATGAAACACATTAAATCCAGATACACACCCGACAGAACAAACAAAGGGATAACAAACACGGTGACGGCATAAACATACACCATGAAGACTGGACTGAGCGTGGTGTCGGGGGCACAGATGCCCCAATGGCTGCCGTGGATCTCCGCATATGTGAAGTTCTCATTGTCCTCCACCAGGAACTTGGAAAGAAATCCTCCGTAAGGCAAGAACTGCCCAATTACAGAGCGATCCTTTGGGTAGGGACGTTTGGGAGGGAGGGCAGGGGTGGTATAATTGGCTTCAGGCCATTCATCCATCCCCAGTCCAGCCGTATCGTCATCCACAGACGCTCCCGAGGTATCCGAAGAGTTGGAAACGATGAACTGGCCGAAGGCGATGATCACTGAAATGACCCAGCAGAGCAGCACCAAGCACAAAACCCGCCTACGAGTCACTAAGCCTGCATATCTGAAAGAAACATAAGCTCCATGCTGAATTTTTACTATTAAGCATATTCAGCACAATTTAATACTCCGATTTTATAGTCAGCACAAATCGAGTCTTTAATGTTATTTCACATATGCAAAAATCCCAATAGTTGAGAACTTGCTGAACTTCTCAAACATAAGGACTGTAAGCAAGGTCAAGATGTTCACACTAACCTGTTCCCCAGGCGGCTCTGTAGGTGTGTATTAAGGGTGAGTAGAAGCAGAAGGCACACGGTGAACTGCCTGAGCAGGAGGGGGCAAGAGATCATGGCAATACAGGTGTACAGGCACTGGGAGCTCCTCAGGTTCAACAGCACAGACAAAGGAGCGTCCACAATACTGCCCACTGACCCGACCAAGCAGAGGCAGAGCTTCAGGCATGCAGATGTGCTCCAGCTTCTAGTTCCTGGACCAGCTGCAGCACAGCCAGCAGTCAAGCACAACCTCACACTCACTCCGATCACCAGCACCGCTATTACACACTGAATCAGGGAATATAGCCACATGGAATACATGGCCCCTAGGAAGAAAGAGAGGGAGATGAAATATGAATATAAGAATGAAATCATAAGAATTTAATATGAATTAATTAAAGAGTGGCTTTGGATACAGCGTATGCTAAATGAATAAATGTCATTTTGGTGATATCAACAGCAATTGATTCCCTCATGTTTGGTCCCTGCTGCTTCCTCCCCTGGTCATCCCTTCTTGTCAACACCCTAGTTAACACAATTAATACACGAATGTGGATCAGAAATTTATGTAATATCGACACGTTATTTGTCATGTCATCTTACAGTCCAGGCAATCTGCAGTCAGGATGCTTTGATCAGAATCAGTTAGTTGGAATTATTACAATTATACAAGTATTATTATTATAAATATTAAATATTTATAATGACATACATTTATATAATAATGATTATTGTTATTATTATAAATATAATTTAAACTAATGGAATATATTATTGCTGTTAATATAAATAAACAACAATATATTATTAGTTGTATAATAATAATTATATAGCTGATTTATCAATAATATTACTGTTAAGTAATATTAATATAAAGAGAGAATATTGTAGAATTTGCATCACTACCCTCAAGTTTATTTTTATGGTTTCCTCATAACCCAAATTTGTTTATATGGTATTCAGTAGCCTACATGTGATTTCACACTGGTACACAAATATATTATTTGTGTAGGCCCAAAATTTGTTATAATTGATCAACTATATACTATTATTAATTATGATAATAATATCAGTAATGTTAATATTAAAAAATATGATACAATATGAATATAAAATCAATAATAATTATTACGTTTATATTGCAAAATTTGCATCAACATCTTTACATTTGTGAGTTGTGCATGACCCATATTTGTTTACTATGGCATTTACACAGGTAAATACATTGTCTTCATATGTAATTATATTTAAGCATGTTGTCATTCAGCTGATGCTTTCATATTACATTGTATTTTTAAAGGAACTGTCCCCATGTAAAAAAAATAATAATAATAATAATAAAAAAAGGTTTACCCTTAAAACCACAATGATAATAGCTCAGGACGATCTGATGATTACTGATAGTTTAATACTGATAATAATTTTAATTTAAATTATGATTAAAATTATAGCCTAATTCGTTTTCCTTGGGGGGGTTTGACCCACGTATGCGTTTAAGACAATGAGAGTTGGATACAGGAAGACAATAAAAGAGGAGATTTCTGATGGCATTTACACTCTATTGAAAGGGTTAGCGGAGATTGTTGTGACAGTGCATCCATACAGCGGATGTGATCACAAACTACAGCTTGGAAAAGCCTGCAAAGGCACGCACGCAGCAACAGCCGCTACGACAACCCGATCACGTACTTGCTTCGCTGCTCTGACAGACAGGTTATTTCATTTTGTGGCCAGACAAAGGAAAATACATATTTGCGGAAAAAAAAAAAAAACTGTTAAAATATCCCCCGAAACGCTTCAATATGCCACCTGTCTCTTTATCATAATGAGTTTGACCTTTTCAACAGCCACTGACAGTAATCAGTCGGAGAAAGCCCGTGAGTGCTTCATAGTAATGAACAATGATTGCGCAATCTCTTAATCCAGTGCTCCTCACTCGCGCGGGCTGGGCCGCTGGGTCTGCTCTTCTTTCATTGTTGTCCTCACTCATACAAACTGATTAGCTGAAATAATTAATGGTGTAAAAGTTAGAAGTCGTCTCATTGTGCCGCTCCCATTGTAATGCGTCTGCACTCCACTCTCCGCACAATTAATTTCTCCGTCTAATCAACTATGAGTCCAATGAATGATACAACAAACACTCGCAGATTCACTTCCTTCCACTGACGAAAAGAACAGGAAATGTGTTAATTAAAAAACAGCAAGTTTACAACTGAATAGAAGGTGAGAGAAACAAGTTGTTGAAATAGCCTACCGTAATTGGATGTGAAGATAATACGAATCTGTCAGCTCAGAGTTTTGTCCAAATGTGTGGATGGACAGTGTGAACACATCATCATAAACCATTTTTTTTTTTAACTACAACTCCTCCTTTCAGTACAGTGTGTGCTTATCAATCCATTCAAGTGTGTGAGCAAAACTGCCCATTCCATTTGGCCTGTACAAAGGGCAGCCATGCCACCATAAATATAGCCTACATCAATTTCATTCAGGAACACATAAAGGCCCCAGCTCACATACACACTTTTAGATATACACAGTCTGAGACAGACACACACCAGCAACGATTTGCACACGCCAGGACTCTATCTTTAAAGTAAACAGATATGGCAAGAATGATTGGGGTGAAAGAAGAATGAAGGAGAGAGGAAGAGCTTATCTGTTTGGGAGTTTAGGTGTCGATGCACATGAACTAATTCAGTTCTCAGCAGGGTATGAAATGATAGATTTCTACCACGGTTCAATAAAGCTGCTTCATTGCTTTTCTTTAAGAAAAAAAAACAAGTTGTACTAATACACAATACGTCTGTTGAACTTCACAAGAAAGTCTTAAGGTTAGGAAAGTATTCTACCTCATGTTGTTTTGAAAATAAGGGCATACCATTTGTGTTGGTGGTCAAAATGACCCCCTTTGATTTCCATGCAATTTATCTAAAATCACCTGTATGAAAAACACACATCATGTTAAAACATGTAAGCTCTATTGCAGCTTGTCAGAGCCTATAAAATATGAGAAAATATGAACTCCTTATATTAAAAAATAGACCCTTTGTGTAAGAGGCCAATCTGATTCACATAGACTGACTATGCATCGTAGTGTGCAAATAACTACAACTAAGTATAGTAATTTGTATAGTGTAAATAGTATTTATTTCTGCCTTATTTTTTTGTCTGGTTCACAAACTCTTGTGAGAGAAAATGGGTTTCTCACATTTACTTTCAGTGTTGCAACAGACTAGTAGGGAGCCAGAAAACTAACAAAAACATCATTTCACAAATTTTTTGACTGAAACTAAAAAAGATGAAGAAATTATCTGAAGTTTCAGAGGATTGAATGAAGATTCTGATTGAAGTGAATAAAGAAGATTGAAGCGATTGAAATTTCTTTAATTGTGTAAACCTCAAGTCTTAAATTTCTTAAGTTCTGATGTGTTTTATATTTTAGTCATTGACAAGCAACAATAAAGGTTTATTTTTTTATTTTTTTTATTTTTTTTATACCTGCATCTTTGCTGATTTTCATCTGACTTTTGTGAATTGCATAGAAACCAAATGCGTGTCATAGTCACCAAAATTTGTACAACCAAAACACATCTATGTGTCAAAACTTTACATGTACATTCATGACCCTAAATGAGAAAAAGACAGATGAAGAAATAAATAGTTTAACCTAGAAGTCTTCAGTCCTGCTCCTGAGAACCCACTGTCCTGCAAAGTTTAGTTTCAGCTCTAATCAAACAAACCTGAAGAAGCTAATCAAGCTTGAAAATACACAGGCAGGTGTGCTGAGGCAGGCTGAAAATAAACTTTGCAGAAGCAGGGTTGAAGACCTCTGATTTAACCAGTATTTCAAGCAGTTCAAATGGCAAATGTGTGTCATATCGACCCCAGCACAATAGACCTTTTTCATAATTGTGATGACATGTTTTAGTGGTTATTAACATAGTATCTAGCTTTTTTATATTATCCTTTAAAAAAAAAAAAAAAAATAAGAAGAAGATAAAGAAAGTTTTGGGCATTTATAGCACTATTTGTGTTTTCCTTGACATTAAATTGAAGAAAACTGGTTTACGCTGCTGTGTGTTTTTAAAATAATGCTGAGGAAGTGACAGAGATAGATTTGACATCTTTCTTTCTTCTGACGAATGTAACCACCTCCACCACCCCCCCCCCCCTTTTTTTTTTATAAAGTCATAGAAATGTTATAGTGGATTTTATCTTTTGCTATTAAAGCAAATGGAAACTCAAAAATTATATTATATGTTTACCCAACTGTGACGACTTCTGTTTCTGAGAACCCCAGAAATATGAAAAGTGTCCATAAAGGAGGGCTAAATCAGGGGTGTCCAAACCTGTAGCTCCAACCAAGCACACCAGAACCAGCTAATCAAAGCCTTCAGCCTGGAAACTTCCAGGCAGGTGTGTTGAAGTCAGACTCTGCAGCACATCAACCTGCAGGAGCAGGATTGGACCCCCTTGGTCTAAAGCAGGGGTGCCCAGTCCTGTCTGTTTGATCAGGGTTGGAGCTGAACTTTGCAGGGAGGTAGATATCCAGGAACAGGATTGGGCAGCCCTGGTCTCAAGTGATGGGCATACTGTGAATTGATCAAGGTCCCACCTGCATGCAGCCTGCGGATGATGCACATGGCAAAAGACCTGTGGAAGTCATATGTGTGGTTATTTTTAATGGTTGTTAAAAATAATGTTATGGTTCAAATAATGGTTATTTGTGGCATTTATTGTTCCATGAAGAATTTTTAACATCTGTGGAAAGAAGATTCTTAAGATTATTAAAAATGGTCTTCACAATTAAATATATATATAAAAACTGTTCACTGGAAGAATCTTTGTGGAACACAAAATGGTTCTTCTACCAATAAAGGTTATTTATTGGCATTGATGGTTCCATGAAGAACATTTAACATTCATGGAACCACAGAAAGATTAATTGTAGTGGAAACATTTTCTTCCTTACTGCATAAAAAAAAAAAAAAAAAAAAACTGCTTTGTTGAAAATCAGAGGCTTATATTCATTTCTCACTACCTGAAGAAATGTCCTTTGCAAACATAATGAAAAAAAGAAAGAAAATAAATTATGTGCCTAGAAAAATAATTCTTCTTTGGGTCCTCCTCCTGCTTTAAACAGTTGCTGCTGATACTTTTTTGCTGGCTACTAGTACTTGCCGTCATTGTGATTTACTCTCTTTTTTATAGACCATTTATATTGATTTTTTTATTTTATTTTTTATTTTATATTTGAGTCATCTGGCTCAAGTAAATTTTCAAACGTAATTTGTCTGAACTTCCTTAAATGAAAACCAAAGCTTTTAAACACGTTTTATTTATGTGTGCTTAAATGAACACAGATTATACTAAACTGCAATAACTGTTATATTTACATAATAGTTAATCTTTTTATTGTTGTTGTTTACAAAACATTCTGGCAACATTTGCCATACTTCATTTAGCATACTTCGTGAAGCTGAGAAGAACTCAGTAATCCCTGTCTGCAGCTTGTTCAAATCTCGCGATAACAAACGCAACTCGCCCCTGTTAACACGCATAGGAAACCCTGCACGTCCCTCTTCCTTTTGCTGTCCACAAGCGAGGTAAATCATACTCCGCATCTTTCTAGGTTTTAAAGTGACTTATAAGCATTGTTTACCACCATATTTCTCCTACAACCAACTTATTATATAGTAGTACCCATTCTAATACTGGACTGTCAATAAATTGATCCAGAAAGGCGTAGTATTTTATTAATTACTAATTCGATCGCATGCTACGGATTCCCGGTGTTCAATGGCTGCGCCCATGCAGCGCATTGAGGCCTAGTCTACTAAACCAGTATCACTTTACCTAGCTGCAATAAGAGGCGTTTTACTAGTAATTACGGTTAATCGTTACATATTCTAAAACGCTAGTCTTGTAACTTGTTGCTAGTTAGTCACTAGAGTTTGGTAGTATGCTGTATTTTCAACGTCAGAATAAACGTGGTCTTTAGCCGCGGCGTTAACACGATGCCTCTGAACATCCTATTACGCACAAAACTGAGCTATTACGGTTCTTTTGTTATAAGTATACTTTTAACAAGTTAATATTGTTTTCTGTAATATACGCGATCTCTGGGCTTCCTCAGATACAGCTTTTTCATGTTAGCTAGCTAACGTTAAACATTTTGCATGTGACGTGCTCTTGTTGGAAAGAACTGTTAAATACTGGTATGTGATTTTAATTCAAAGTTGATTATGGTTTTCAGATGCCAGGCGGTGGTGTAACGGTGAAAGACGTCAACCAGCAGGAGTTTGTCCGCGCGCTGGCAGCCTTCCTCAAGAAGTCAGTTCAACTGTCGTTGTCTTAAGTGATTATGTTCTTATTATTATAAGCTTGTGACACCATGATAAAATAGTTTTGGCTGTGAGTACCGAGGCTCATTTTGAACCCTGGTGTTTTGACAGGTCGGGGAAGCTGAAGGTGCCAGACTGGGTTGACATTGTTAAGCTGGCCAAGCATAAAGAGCTGGCTCCCTGCGATGAGAACTGGTTCTACATCAGAGCCGGTGAGTGTGATGTGTGTTTTATAAAAGCTCATGGACATGCATGAAAGTAAGACTTAAATGCATTGCACTTTGTGCAAATCCATTCAAGCAGAACCTCTCAAACTGTAGAACCAGGATGCTGGCTATGCATCTGTTAACTTGTGCCATACACCACACTGCAGGGGACGTGCCAATATATATATGTCAGGAAATCATATGTAATTATCTTCATCTGTCAGGAGCTAGTAAATAGGTCTTATAGTCAGTATTTCTGTGCCAGGTCTTTATGGAAAAGATCCCTATTTTTGTCCCTGTTTTGTTAAATTAAAATTGAAATATCTTGTAAATATTTGAGGTATACATGTCAGTGTTGTCCATAATGAACTTGTAATTTGTATGTTGTCTTGATATCAAGACATGGTGTCTTGGATCTTGATAATTTCAAAATCATAGTAAGCACTAATATGCTATTGAACATTTCGAAGTGTTTCTCAAGTATAACATTGTTGTTTTCAGTAAGTAGTGATGTAAACAGGTCAGAAATGGAAAGCAATGGTGTATATAAAGAAAAAGTATAGTATAGCAACAGACTTTTATAAACAGTGCTCTAATTTTGAGTATGTTCCAGCAGTATCAAGTGTTCAAGGAAACAATTTATTGGTAAAATATGCAGCAAAATAGGCCTTTTTTTTTCTTGCCCTCATGTTGTTCTAAAACTATAGCATTCATTTATTTTCTTACAGAACACTTAGATATTTGGAAGAATGTTGATTACAAAGCAGCTTCAGTTCCCATTGACTTAAATTCTTCAAAATCTACCAAACGTTCTTCAAAATATCCAGCAAATCTTCCTGTTTACATTCACGTATGGCGGTTGACTAGTTTACATTCATGTATTGCTATGGTGTGCATTTTGGCCATTAAATGCATTTAACCACTCAAATGCATGTTTTTTTTTGTATGTAGTGAGATGGAGCAAAAACATGTTTAGCTTGCTTTCTAGTATGCACAAGCGTGGTTAAAACTTTTGTGATTGATGATCTGTTTGAATGCTTTGTGCTGTAAGCAAAAATGTAGTGTTTTTCAAATGATGACAGTTTAGTGGCTTAATGTTTACTCTGAGAATCTGGTGGAAAACAATGGATGGTTAATGTAAGGGATTGTGTCAGGATGGGGCTCAATTATTGATGACCTTGTCCTGTATCAGCGTTTTCTGCTGTGTGCTGAGAAACTGATGAAACTTTCCTTCTCTGAAGTTTCTACTTGACGCACAGTGTAAAATTAAGAGCTGAGTTTGTTATGGATTTTATGCCATGTGTGCTGTATTTTTTTTGCTGTGAGTTTGAACAGACCTGCGTCGGTTCTTTCTTTTAGAAGCAAAAGTGAAGTGTTTCTTGGCATATTGCCTTCTGTTGTCCTCCACTGCCCTGAAGAAATCTCTTCTCCTGACTCTCTGTCCTCTCTCAGCCTCCACAGTGCGGCACCTGTACCTGCGTGGAGGTGTTGGCGTGGGCTCCATGACCAAGATCTATGGCGGCCGTAAGAGGAACGGCGTGTGCCCCTCTCACTTCAGTGTGGGCTCCAAGAACGTAGCCCGTAAAGTGCTCCAGGCCCTCGAGGGGCTCAAGATGGTGGAGAAAGACCCCAATGGGTGAGTAGCCTGTAGGCTGCTTTTGACTATATGTGATCTTTATTATTGTAGGTGGTGGTGTTTTTGAGTTCAACTAACTCTCAATTGTTGCTGTTTTCCAGTGGACGTAGGCTGACCCCTCAGGGCACCAGAGACCTGGACAGAATTGCTGGGCAGGTAAGAAGTGTTGTCAGGTTACTGTATTTGTGAACTTGAGCATTTGTAACATCGATTTTTGTAAAATCGGATTTAAGGCGCTATTGATTTAGTCTTCAAGTCAGGCTTCTGAGGTTAGTCAGATACCGTGCAACAGATGGTGGTTCTCAGAATTCACAAAGTTCTGTTCAACTTTGTGTAATCAAATTTCAAAGGAATTAAAATGATGTCGCTGCACAATTCAGCATGAGAATGAGCAGATCTAGGTACTGAATGTAATGAATCTATTTTCACTTAAAAGGCCTCATGGTTATTTTTACTGCAGTAGCTTTAATTTAGTGTGTGGACACAGTACTATCTTAAAAAGGAAATGCATGCACATCTCCTTGTTTTTCGCCCCTCGGTTGGTCCTCCGCTTTCCCTGCAAGCTACCGCTGTGCAGCAATCCGATGCTGGAGGAAGTAAACAAGCCGATTGAATTTCATGCTCGCTGGGCTGCCGTATGGTGGCGTTTTATTCTGCCTGATCCCCTTAATGAGCTGAATTCAGATGAGTTAACGTGATTTTCTTGTGTTGTGCTTGCCTTGGCTGTGTCGTCTGCACTCTGACTCTTTCCAGAGCACTGTTGATATGCTTGGCCTCTCATCGGTGGCATGAGTAAAAACAGTGTCAGGGTAGAAGCGAATGTTGCTCCTAATCTCCTGGCTAAGATCACATCCAGAACCTGAAAGCTCCTTAATGTTTCCCCACAGTTAATTAATTTCTAATTTTGATGTGATGGATTTATCTCCTGTTAATCCTGATCTTTTTTTCTTCATGCTCTGTTGCAGGTTGCCGCTGCAAGCAAGAAATCTTGAAGTGTAAAATAAACTTTTGTGGGAAACCAACCTCTGTGTCTTTGTCTTATTTAATGTTTTTGTGTTTGTGTATGAGTTTCCTTCAGGGACGAAAGATAAAAATTCAATGCTTTAATGTTCCTAAAGCCATTGGCTTGATGTTCTGTAATTCCAGCACCCCCCCCCATCCCATAGTTTAACTTGATGTGCTTTTATTTTTTCAATTCTGGGTCTTTGAGTCATATTTCACAGAAAATTGCTAGCATCATCTTCGAGTCTGATGAACTGTAAGGCTGGATTTGTATCAGTTCTTGGCAAGAATGCTGATTGAGTTACTCATTAAGACAATGTCTTTATTTCCCTGCTGCTAGTTTTGGCAGAGGAATTTGGAGCAGTTAATGGACAAATGCGTGCGAGTCAAAACAGCTGTGTATTGAGCTGAACTGCGGTTGCAGCATGGAAACAGTGCCATCATGTGGGCTTGTAAGATACGATCCGTTTGATTTAGGATGACTTCACTTCTTGTTCCAAAATCGTCCCATAATTATATTACAGGTCTGTGTGCGTGCTCCCTGGCCAGAGTAATGTTTTTGATCTGGTTTTGGCTGTTGGTATGTTCTAGTTAGTTTCAATTTTTCCAATGTTGAAACCTGTTGTGAGAAGTTACAAATAAGTTCTTTTAGACTGTTAAAACTATTTTTCCCATCCAGAAAATGTCAACCTAAGGTATTCAAATTACAAAGGTGCAGGGAAATAAAAGATGTTGCTTCTGTCTGTTTAACTTTGTGCTGTAGCATCTTTGAGAAATAACTTCATGATAAAAGAATTCAATTACAGCTTTTGAAGTGTTTTTCTACGCCAGTCCTACTGAATTGTTTTGAATTCTGAAAGAGAAACATGTCCTTCACTTTGCTCTCAAGTTTCTCAAAAGTAATAGAAATACTACATTTATATGTAAATCTCACTTGACATTTTTATGAAAAAATGCTCTAATGTAGGTTTATTTTTTTTATTTTTTTTGTGATTTTGGTCTTTGAAAAACGAAGAAGCATGATCTAGTATGCTTTTGACAAATTATTAAGTTTTCCAGTGATTTTTGTCGCCTACAGTTATATATTAGCTAGAAATTCCGCGTTCTGGATTCCTTATAAAGAACGCAATCGCTTGATAATCACATTGTCCTGCCTTATTCCGTACATATTAAGTAATAATGCTATTTTGAAATGTCTTGCATCGGAGAAATAACATATATAATTTTAATACAGTTAAAGCCTGGAAATGTTGACTCGTAAATTCTGTTAATTCACCATTCCTTTGGCAAAAAGTTGGTTTTTGGCCCTAGTTGTAGCCACTACGGTTAGACACCAGAGGGCAGCAAAGATCAAGAGTTGTATGCGTATTGATTGCGCTGTTGAGCTGCATCAACATGAATGTACTCCCGTTGTTGTTGTTTTTTTATTTTTTTTTATTTTTTTTTACTCTGGTGCAAGTAGTGCTTTTTTTTGTTTTTTTTTTTTAGTTGTTTTTTTTTGTTAAATTATAAATTACATGTCTTCAGACCAGAAAATTATATCAGACAGGTTAGTTCGCGCTCCGGTGTGACTGCACTGGGGATGTCCCACGGTTGATTTGTGTTTGAGTGCTGGTTTGTATTGTTTACTGTACTGTGTTTGCTTGACTCACTGTGTATTCAGATGTTCCCTGGGAAACAAAGCTGTGTTATTCTCTGAGTCCACAATGCAGCTCCACGCCAGGTTATCTATGACCGTGTGTGTACACAGAATCTCCCACAGAATCAATCATCGCGTAACTAGCGGTTCTGCGTTTACCCTTCATCTCTCAAGAGATTCTAATTTGTAACATTTTCATATCCACCTCTTTCTCTCTCCCTCCCTTCAACTCGCCAGCTGTTCTGGAGCACCTGAATCCCTCCCTCTCTCTGTCTCTACCCTGTAATTTGGAAGTAAGAGAGAAAGATAAACATGTCTTTGAGTGATAGAGGAGAATGTCAAGAATGCTGGCTGAGAAGGTGTTGTTGTTTGTTCACTTGCTACTGTCTGAACGCGTCTAGGCTTCCAACGATGCCGCAGACGTCGACTCTGAGCTCCTGCAGCCTTTAAGTTACGTTTATTAACTTTTGCAGAGCATTGTTTCATAATGGAGCCTGTGGGTGCATATGAAGCAGATTAAAAACTATAGTTACTGCAATTATTAAATTAGATAATTAAGTTATTGTGATCTCAGGTAATATGTCATGCTTGTTTAACAGTGGGAAAATGTTTAAAATGTAGCTGGCTGCATTTTCCACTGCAGATGTGCTGATTTTAAGGATTTCTGGACCGTGTGCTGCATCTTCTAAAATAACTATTATCAGTAAAGTGTCAGAGCCACTCAACACACTTTTTCTATTATAATTTTTTTTTTAATTTATTTATTTTTCTAGTACAGGATAGAGAGATCTGTGAGAGCAGGTCAGGCTGACAGGTGGGTAAACACAAGGATAGAATAATGCGTAATAAGATTAAGATATAATCGAATGTTCCTGTCAAACAAAGCTTTTGTTTGGTTGTGTGTATGAGCCATCCAAAAATCCATTCACACAGAGCTCTTCTATTTCACACAGTGCTGAAATGTGGGTAAATATTTTTTTCCTCTGTGCTAACCATTGCTAATCTAATCTTGCCATCCGTTTGCTGAAGTAAACAGCCGTTTTTGGTGGTGTTGAATGACTTATTGTAGAAAGAAAGCAAATGAATTGAGTAGAAACACTCACAAAACTCATTATGTAAACACTTTCAGTGGCTAGTATTTCCTCTGGGGCCTGAACCATGAGGTTAGCTGAACAAACTTGGGGTTAAAAGGATTGGTTTCAAGTTGACATAACCAAACCGATCCGTACTGGCTTTGTTGGTATCTTGCCGCTGATCATCAACTTTCTCTGTCAGCTGAGTCCTAAATCTGGAGTTTATGAATGACTGTAAAGTGCATGCACATGACAGTGTGACATCACAGTAGATCACATGCATGAAATAGAGTAAAACTGCAGTTTACTTCTAGCAAGAGTCAGTGCAATTCACTTCTCTGTTTTAAGGGATTGTAATGAAGAATATGAAGAATTTACACAGCAAAAATGAAAATAAAGTTGTCTTCAAAAGGGGACAACTGAAAGGAAACATCTGGCAATAGTGCAAGGAAAGCAAAGTAATATATAGCCTGTAAGTGACTCACAGCGACTATAGAGTCTTATTTAATTCTGTCTGTCTGTTTGTTGGTCTGTCGTTTGATCTGTATGTGTTTATAATAGTCTGTAATGGACTATGGGTATCATTATATTTAATATAAACCATATAGATTAATTATAATGAATTATCATCACTACAAGTTGAGTGTTTATCTCTAAAAACATATTTTGAGTGACCCATAGACTTATGCAACAACACAGGCTCGACCATTAGTTTGGGAAGAGGTGGATTATTTATTTATTTGATTATTTGTCCGCTAGAGTATTGTTTTGAGAACAACGTTCTAGTAGACAATTGGTAGAAATTTGCTGTTGAAAATTTGGCAAACAATGGTAAATGTGACCAGGTGTGGTTACCTTATAGCGTAGTTTCACAGACAAAAAAAAAAAAAAAAACTGGTTCTGTTGTCTAGTCAAAAGTGTTGGAATGTATGAGGTACAGTTCTTGTAAAAGAACTTGTAAAAATGTGCATCGAGACGTTTCCAATCCTCAGCTTTTTAAATGCAAGAGCGTGTTCTGTGTGTCTTTCTCTCTCTGTCAGACTGTCACTGACACTCGCAGCTTCTGCTTGGCGTCTTTGTTAATCTACCCACCATGCTCTGTTTGTGTTTGGGGCAGGTGGTGTTGTAAGTCCTGGTGCTTTTGTGTATTAATCTTCTGTGTGTGTGCGCAAATGTGGCTGTGATTTCTCCCTGTGTGTGTGGCACAGCCTCAGGGCAGACAAGCCTGTGTTGTTTTTACTCAACAGGCGCATGGCACGGCCTTCTCCCTTGGACATAACACCTGTTTTGAGGGCAAAAGGCGAGCAGCGAACAGATGCAGGTTAGAAACACTGTGTTTGACTGTCTGTTTGGCACTTGATCTGGGTTCATACGTTTGCCAGATATAGTCAAACACCTGTCAAAGAATAGACCAGAGTCAAGTTTAAAGAAAAACTATTATGAAGAACCAAAGTAGGGCTGACAATTTAAGTTAATTTGGTATGATTAGGAAAAATTTAGAAGTAAAAAAAAAAAAATGGATGTAATAAAAAAAAAACTACACCAAAATAAATGTTTTTTTTTTTTAAATAATTAAATAATATAAAAAATAAGTAAATATTACATTAATACTGCATGAACTATTTTTTAAAATTAAATATATAAAAAAAATTAAGTACCATGGAATTTTACAGGCTTTAGAAATAACGGTAACCAGAAATAATGAATTGATTGTTCTATTGACAGCCCTAAGTTTTATAACAGTAAGATTTTGTAATTTATTAAGTGTTTATCTATCCTTCCCTTTTTAAAAACAAATTTAAGAATAGGTTGCATTTGTTTTGTATCTTTGTAGTTTCTTCTTGCCATGGTCTACTTTATGCTCACTTAATGTTATAAGGTACAACCCTCTGTTTTTATAGTGAAAAGCGCTAAACAAATAAATTTTGTACTGAATTGAAAATTATTCTCTTGAGGATTATACCTGTAATATTTAAAATATTATTTTTAAAGAAGTTTAATTTCTTTTGCTTTGGCAAAACAAAGATGCAAACGATAAAAAACAAATGTAATGAATATTGTATAAGTGTTGTCATCATGATATCACACTGTTTGTGGGTCACAATACATATAAATATATAACTTTCTTTGTTTCAGCATGTGGATCGCTTGCAAGACATTATTGTATTAGCGGTTCCTTGGCATCAAGTTTGAAAACTCCTGAGATAGAAAACAGACTATCTCTAAAGGTGAGGCTGACTGAGATAACTATATAAACATCTAGATAAGTCCTATACAAAGTGAATTATATATAGTAAGGTGTGAAATGACACCCGGTATGTGTTCTTGCAACATGTTATCAGAAACATCTACATTCTGAGGGATAATCTGTTCCTGCCCACCCAAATACCCATCGGTCACACACAAGCGTGTTTAGGTTTAGTAAGGATCCGTCTCTGTCTTTGCTCTTAAACAAGTCCTCCCGATCTAATCACACAAACCGATAACCAGACAGTTCTCCTATTTCCGTCGTATTTGTCTCACCTGTGCCACCCCCCCATCACTTCACCTCTCTTTCAACTCAAACCACTGTTCACTGTAAGCTCTCAGCTGCTCTGATCTCTCCTGAGTATGTGTGGTCTTATCTTAACAGTGTCTGACCCACAGCCCTGCTCTCGTTTACTCATATCAGCCCAGTCCTCTCCCATTCACTTATGCAGGCAATGCACATCCACCATCCCACTCCTCCGTGCAGGTATATGAATTTTGCAACATCCCGGTATTAAATATTTACTCGAATAGTGTCCGGAGGAATGTGAACATAAGCCATGCACATACCTGCGGTTATTTATTAAGTCTCGTATGACAGTCCAGATCCCTGCAGTTGGTAAGAGGAGCCAGAGTAGACACGCTTGAGTTAGGATTATTAGAGCGGGTGAACTCTCTAGAAAGACAGGAATGGATTATTTATGGCTGCTGTAATGGTCAGTGCTGATGGTGTGATAGTGTGATAGTTCTTCTCCGGCTTTAGCAATGTGTTGAATTGAATAGTTCATTTCTTTGAGTTGGGGCAAAGTTCTCACATTTTTCTCTCCCCTCGTGTCCCCTCAGAGTTCAGGCATGCTGCTTGTGAAGCAGGAGTGCCTGATAATTGGGTGGATGCAGTCCTGAGGATTTGTACATGAGGTATGTGTGTTGGACAGGGTGTATTTCTCTGTTAAATTGACACATTCTCTCTCGGATGGCTAAATCTCCCCCCAACTCGAGAAAACTGTTTTACTGTAGTGGTTGACTGCTGCAGGTTTTTAAATGGCCCTTATTTGACCCATAAAGGGGCGGTTTATCAACTTACAAATACAAATGTTTTGAATTATTTAAGGCAATTCAGTTAATTTGGTGGCCATCTTGGAAAGGCCCTTGGGCATGAATCTCCAAAATGATGGTAGGGGGTCCCTTAGCTAAAACTCATTCCTACATCTACACACAGTAAAATTTTGGTTCTTCAGCAGTTCTTTGGGGTGGTTGAAGTGCTATATAGCATCACTGCCATACAAAGAACCTGTTAAACCCCTACATTATTCTTTAAAGTTTCCCAAACTCTCTCTTAGTCTCTTAGTTTAGTTGGGGAAAGGATTCAAAATGGCATTAAAATAAAGTGTATTTCCTGAAGATAACGTGAATCTCAACACTATGGCCACAAGGCTCCCCTATAAGGAAATACACACTCCACACAAGACTTTTGGACCTCACAAAAGCATAAAAGTGATTCAAGACAGTTTTTGCCATTGTAGTAAATTCCCATAATAGCAAATGAATGAGAGTGGAGTAACATATCTATAATCTAAGGAGCACAATGGGGTTCCTCTTATGGTTCTATGTAGCACCAATTGGTTCCCCAATGATTACAAGCCAATGAACCACTTTTAGTGCTAATTAGCGGCATTTTTGTTTAGTGTGATACCTCTAATTTGAATCATAATAGACCTGCTGATATGTTTGCTGTCTCACTGATTAATCTGGTATAGTTTTCATCATGAATATTAATATTCCTCCTTATCCATTGTTAAAAAAAAAAATTTAAAAAGGGAGGGGGCGGGGAGTTTGGATGGTTTCAAAGTTGTAAGTAAAATATAGATTATCAGCGTACATTTTATAAGAAAATACTATTGCAGTCTTTTACTTCAAAATTTTACATTTAATTAAATGTGCACTTGTCGTTGGTAACCTCTAAGCATTCAATCACTCATGAGTGTAACATCATGTGTTTTGAAAATTCAGTTTAATTAAGGTAGTTACACTAACATTTGATAGTTTGTGGTTAGTAAGATTTTTTTTTTTAATTTAAAGAAATTAATACTTTTATTCATCAGTGATGTATTAAAATAATCAAAAGTGACAGACTAGATTTCACATCAGTGCTGTTCTTTTGAACTTTCTATGTATGTATTTTTCTATATAAAAATCATATTGTGGTTTGTGCAAAAATAGCACAACTATATTCAACATTGATAATAAAAATTCAAATCAGCATCTGAAGCATCATGTGACACTGACTGTAGACTGAAGTAATGGCTGCTGAAAATTCAGCTTTGCCATCACAAGAATAAATTACAAAATTTAAGGAGAAACCAAACTTTTGACGGTAGTGTAAGAGGCTTGGAAAGGAACACCAGCATCCACAAAATTTGTTGGCCATCAGTGATTGTCTTTTCAATGAAATTCTCTTCTTGATTCCTTTTCTCATTCTATTTCCTGTTATTTCTTACAATCTGTAGGTAGCATGTTCCTGCAGTTGAGCTGCATCAATACTAGAAGAGTGAATCCAGAGAGAAAGAGAGAGAGGGACCAGGTCTGAGATCTTTTATATTTTTGTCTTAGAGCTTGTCTATCAGGTAGTGCAGAGCCACAGTGGGACATTGAGACCACTGTCTGGATACAGAACACTGACTGTCCCCTTGCTTTTGAAGGAGAAAGCTCAGGAGAGAGCTCACATGGAATGCTAATGCTACAGTCAAAGTCAGGACAGTGAAATTTTGGGACGGTGTTCCAGAAAGGAGACATTGTGTCATTGCTCTGAGATCCATTAGCATGCCAGGCTGTGTCGCATTCCCTATCGTTCTCTTTTTTAAAGGGACAGAAGAGACTTTAAACCTTGTAATATAGCAGACACCTCACTTTCATTTCACAAGTTAATCAGGAAACATGACTTACAGAACAGGAATTGTAATATGTGGATTTAAAGTGCCTGAATAATTTTTGCGCTATCCAGAGCAAACTGGGTTAGAGCTTTTAAGTGTGTTTCTCACTTTGTCCCATTCAGATTGTCATCTGCATACTGGGCAGATGAAAGGCCTGAACCTGCTTTAGGGCTGCGCAAATGTAACAGACAGACATTTAGTGTTACATTATGCGTTTGCCTGAGGCTTTTCTCTTCTGCAGTAATGGGGAGTCGTGCTTCTCTGTCTTTTGATATATGAATGACCCTCTTTTTCATTTTTCATCACAACCGTTGTGCTTCTGTTACAGCTGTGTCTCGTGTCTGGCCGTGTTTTAAATCTGTAGCGCAGCACACACAGCATTTCATGAATAACAATGCACTGCTACTATTCCTTGCCCTATGGGAGTAATGGTTGGGTGGGTACAAAGACTCTGCCTATTAAAGTGTCCTGCAACCTGCAAGCATAACTGCCAATCAGATTTTTCCTCATTTTTTAATGCAGTAGCATGTTTTATTCTGTTTGTTGACCTGCTGCATCATTTTCAGCCATGACTTTGGAGCAGGATGAGTTTCTTTGGGTGTTTGGTATATATAATCTGCACTTACATTGATCTGTACTTACTACATATGATTATTAGGTTTAAACAGTCTAATGAATTAGTTTGTTAGGGCTGTCGCTCAATTTAAAATGTTATGTAAATGGTAATTAGTCGAATTAATCATTTTTGAATAATTTATTTTGAGGAAAGCCCCTACGTGAAGAAGATCATGTTTGACATTACATTATTGTTGCAGTAAATCAGTCGAGTAGTCTATACATTTCTTTAGCGGTTATTTTTGCTATTTTGTAATATTATTTACGTGTATTTGTCATCATGAGCGCCATATAAAACAAAGCATCAAGTTAAAATCAGATTAACTTAAAAAAAAACATAAGTGTGGTGCGCATTGACTTACTGCAAACTAAAACATGAATACGTTTTTTTCCCCATTTTTTCACTTTAATTTACTTTTGTAGTTTTATATTTACATTTTCATTTTAGTTTAATTTTTAGTTAGTATTTTTTATTTTTAGTAGTTTTGTTTATATATTTGTTTATATTTTTTATTTATTTTATTAAATTAAGTTAAGTTAATATATATATTTATATATGTTTTATTTTTTAATACAGTTAACGTTTATTTAATTTTAAGTAACAAAAAGGTTTTTTTTTTGTTATTGAAGTTAACTCTAATAACCCTGACCTGATTAAATGTGTAAATTAATTTATTTTAATAATAAATGTATGTTTTAATAACTATTCATTTATTTTATTATTTATTAATTTTACATTATTTTATTATTATTGCAAGAATTATAGTAATTTCATAGTTATTTAATGTTTATTATTTATTATTTTCTATTCATATAATTCAGATAAGCTTATTATTTTGGTGCATTGTTCAGCTGTCTTGTCCTTAGTTCATGTATGTTTGTATGAAGTATTTATTTAATATATAGTCATTTATTTCACATATAGCAATTGCTCTCAGTTCTGTGATAAATGAGTTACAGACACTAAGCACCAGATAATTCAGTTTCCTAAAGCCACAAAATTTGTACACCAGTTCCTTACTTCTGTTGGCTTTAATACCACTTCAAAACTTTCCAATTAACTTTAAATTACCATTCTAAACATTCTTTAATGCCCCTTATTCTTTAACCTCTTCCAGTGTGCTCTTAGCAGCTTAAGTATACAAATATTGCCCTCGTTAGGGGCCTTAATTCTGCTTGTGTTGTACCCTGCATTGTACCAGCCTAAGTAGTACCCTTTCTTTCCTTCCCCTTTTCTTATGACCCTTCTCCCCAATTTCTCCAATCAAGAGGCAAAACGTGTGCTGGAGGACAGTAATCTGCTCTTCTGCTCTCCTTTATTTCCATTTCAATCCCTTGTTCACAGCTGGAACTCAACTGCTTTGCATGCTGATGAAGAATGGATCAGCCTGATGTGGGGGAAAAAGCACAAACAGACAAGAGGAGGGAACGAGGGATTATGGGAGGAGTAAAAGAGAAGAAAGGGTAAGAGAACTGAGGAAAGAAAGAGAAAGAGTGTATTTGTTTGTATGCTTTTAAAAAGCACTCTGAGAAAATCTATTATTTCCATTTATAAACAGATCGATTGTTCTTGTATTTTCCCCTTTTCTCTTTTATTCCTGCCAGTGGCAGCGCTCATTTTGTGGACTGCAGTGTGACGTAATCTCTATCGGGAAAAGTGAGAGATGCTGAGTCAGATTCCCCATTACATTAGAGCATCAAACATAATTATTCTAGCAGGAAGTGGTAAGCAGTGTTCACTATGACAGAATAGTTGATCTATTGTTGATGACGACAATGAGATGGTGAGGATGTGAAAAAAGCATGTGAGTCATATTGTTTGGTAGTTGTAAAGAGATGACGTGTTGAAATGTGTTGAAATATGTATGTGCTCCCAAAACTGTTGAAGAGCTGCACCAACATAAATATACAGTGGCCCCCCAAAAATATTTTGACACTTCAAGTAGACTTAACAGAAATTCTTTAAGAATGTTTTTTTTCCTGAAACATTTTTGCAGTTAATTTTAATGATCTGGTCCCAAGGTGATTTATCTGGATGTATGAAATCAGTTCCCCTCATACATACACGGCATGTACATCATCACATTTACTTTATAAATGTAAGTTATTTATCTTTTTGTGAACAGTTTAACCATGTATATAATTTTTTCATGTTTTTAATTAAAATATCATATCAAACCTGTTATGATTATCTATTGTCACATGTTTCTGTTGAATGCTTAAAGGGATAGTTCACCCTCATGTCATTCCAACTGTAAGATATTTTTGATGAAATCCGAGAGCTTTCTGACCCTGCAACGCATCTACCACATTCAAGGCCCAGAAAGGTAGTAAGGACATCGTTAAAATAATTCATGTGACTTCAGTGGTTCAACTGCAATTTTATGAAGCTACGGAAATATAATTTTTGTGCGCAAAGAAAACAAAAAATAATGAATTTATTCAACAATTTCATCTCTTTCTTGTCAGACCTCGATGCGCATTCACAACAGTACCACAACACATCCATTCCTCTCTTTGCAAGGCGCAGAGCATGTCAGAACGCCGTATCCTGTGTCAGCAGCACCACACATATGCGTCGTGGTGCTCTCGTGAATGCGCAGCAGAAACTGACACGGAAAAGAAGAGTTGTTGAATAAAGTCGTTATTTTTGTTTTCTTTGTGCACAAAAAATATTCTTGTAGATACATAAAATTACAGTTGAACCACTGATGTCACATGGACTATTTTAATGATGTCCTTACTAGCTTTCTGGGTCTTGAACATGTTGCGTTCCTTTCTATGCAGGGTCAGAAAGCTCACAGATTTCATCAAAAATATATTAAAGTGTGTTAAGAAGAAGAACAGAGTAGTAGTTCCCCATCTTGACCATTTTGCAGTTTCATATCACTTTGGCAATTTTAGTTATTTTCACACAAATAAATATGATAAATACGGAAATTAGTATATAAATTACAATTTAAATTGGACACACCTCTCTCTCTCTCGCTCTCTCAGTTTGTGTTTTTTTCTAAACACACAATGGTGTAAGAAAGTAGCTCTACACACAAGATGTGTTTATGTGCTTACTGCGGAATAACTGACTGTTGAATTATTGATAATTAATGCACAGCCAAGCTGTGACTTAGCTTCACATTGTGGCTGTATTACCACAATGTGCATGAACTTTTAATAATTCGTCATCTAACGTCATCCTTTAATGCTTACTTAACTGTAAACCCAACTAAAGCATTTGAAATGCGTGTGCGTGTGAGAGAGAGAGACGGAGACTGAGCTCTTGTAGGGGGGGCTGACAGACCCGCTTGCTTGATCAAAGGGACAGAAGCAGCTCAAACCAACCGAGCCTGATGAACACACTCACAATCACACACACACACACACACACACTCTCCCGGGATGCTGCGCCTCACCATATGCTGAATATTGATTATGATTCCTATTGATTTATGCTCCTGTACCTAAGCACTAAATGAAGTCTCAACCCTTTTCAAAAAATTACTGCAGTGAGCACACATTACGCTGTCCATGGCTCTTGAAAACAGTAGAGTTTCCTTTTAACCTGAATACTGTCATGTTTTTGCAGATCTCGGCAATCCAGTCAATCTGTTTCTGCCAGTGGACACGAGTGAATCAGCTGCTAAGTTGATTAAAGGAGCACGTGGGCATTCCACTGCACCGCCACACTGGTCCTGATGAGCGGGCATGCTGGGAGCTTGGCAGCAGAGATCATAGTGCTAAATCACGGCAGTGAGGGGGGATCGGTTGCTCTGACTGCTGCAGGCTGGGATTTCCAGCACTCTCTCTCTCTCTTCCTTCTCAGTCTCAAACCTTCATTTATGCCAGCGTGTGTCATAGGTTCTCTTCCCTGAATGCAGCGTCATCAGCGGTTAATAAGATAATGGCCATCATCATGAGTAATAGAGGGTGAGAGCGAACTGGATGGAGATGGAATGATAAAGAAAGGGCTTTTGGGTGATGGAGAAAGCAGAAATGAGGATAAACAGAACAAGGAGGCAGAACATAGAAGGAGATTAAGTTAAGGAAATGGGGACGCAAATAAGATTGTGAGAAGAAAACTAGGCTAAAGAGAGCGATGGGCAAGGATTAGCACGCTGGTTGGGTTGATAAGAGCAGAAGTTTGTGTGTGTGCTGGTTTGGGGGTCTCCTCAAAGGAGGAGGCCACTCAGGGGAGGTGACATCAGTGGGGTTTGGCACTGAAACAGGCCTCACTGCACACAGATGGGGCCCCAATATGAACCAGCTAACACGCACAGACAGAAGCACAGGCTAATGGATGCACAGGTGGACAAACACTGCCATGATCTGACTCTAGAGACAAGAAATCTGAGCTCAGAGATGTAAATACGCACTCTTGTTTCTGCCGCGTACTGCAGTGGTTTATTCATTGTGTGCAATTGTGGGAACTTGAGCTGTACTGTAGGTATAAATATGTTTTGATGTGCCCGCAGATCAGTCTTTGTGACTTATTGATGCATGCACTGGCTGCCTCATTAATATGTTTCATAAGTAAACAGTCATGCTTTGGTTCATCCATAATTACCTCTTAATTCATTCCATGGAACTTTTATTATTTCTGTTTAAAGTAAGTTGAGGAGTTTTTCACAGAATTCGCCTTAAGCTCCAACACCCCCATCTGTACTCCAAAGCACACACACTTTTTCCTGACTCTGTGCTCAAATGGACCTCAGGCGTGTTGCAGGCGTATATGTGTGGAAACAGACAGTGCTAAAAATGGATAAAATTCAAGGTTTAAATTCTCCAGGCATGTTGTTTCAGCGTATGAATATTTCAATATTTTTCAGAGATAAATTATTTCATTTATGGAATTTAATGTGTGGTAAGTTTTTTAAGTTTGCAGTTGAATTTTGAGATATAAGAGGTTAACATTTATACTCACAAAGTAGGAAGACCTCTTAACATAAGAGGTTAAGTTGGCTGCTATGTTTGAAGTATGTTACCTCTGTTTTAAACACCTTTACCTTTTATGATTTTCTTGTGCAAAAAAAAAGGAAGAAATAAATAGCATTTATATTAGGGCTATCAAATTGATTAATCGTGATTAATCGAATCTATAATAAAATTTAATGTTTGCATAATATACGTGGGCGTACTGTGTATATTTATATGTATACTGTATAAAAATACACACATATATGTATATATTTAAGAAATATGTAATATATATTTATATTGACATAAATCATATATGTCTTAAATGTATAAATGTATGTTTGTGTATTTACACATAAATATGCACAGTACACACTGTGAAAAAATTACAATAAAATGTTTTTATTGTTTTTGAAAGTATCTTCTACGCCCATCAAGGTTGCATTTGTATGATCATAAATACAGTAAAAACAGTGAAAATATATATATATATATATATATATATTTATATACACACCTTCTAACATATGTGAGTATTAAACAAAGGCTTTTATTAGGTGCATTGTTTCACAGGCAATAATTTTTAAAACCCACAGTTCTTTTGAGTGAGTCATCTCAGTTTACAGTAAACGTAAATGTCTTTGAGCAGAGCCGTATGAATCCTGTTGTACACTGACTGTGCTTAATGAGGCTCTTCTTGAGTTTCCATCATGAAGTCTCAAACTGCTGTGTTTATTGAGAGCATCAACGCTTTCCATGTCTTCCCCAGTTGCTCTTTGACCTCTGGGATGAGTGAAGGTCAGTTCACACACATGCAGCTCTGATCTGTGTGGTCTGTAGTTTATGATAATCAGCTCTATGTGCAGAGAAAGATGTTCAGTCAGGCTGTGGGCAGAAGGAATGATAGGCTGTATTGTTCTACTGAAAGCTCCCATGAGGATGAACCCTGCAGCTGAAATGTCAGCACATCTACCCACGTGCCAAACCGAAATTACTGACACAAATATGCAAACTTTTTGGGTACGACACTGTGCCGCCATGGTGACAGGGTGTTATGGCTAGATCTAAAGGCTGGATATGTAGCTTGTGGGTTTACTATGGTGGCAGTCATTCCTGGAAAGCAGAGCAGAGTGAGGATCTGTCCTTGACTAAACCCTCAGCTGCAGGAACCTTGTACAGCATCACCCTACACAATACAGACAGTAAATCAGGGAATGTAAATGTTTCATTATGTTATTTCAGTGTTATGTGTGTGTTACTCATTCGTGCTTATGACACTTTTCGGTAACCAGTGTTTTTTTTTTCATTGTTGTATGGTCTAATTGCCATAATTCCTAATATTGCTGTCAGGTTACTCATCCAGCTAACTGACCTTCCTGTCTTATATCACACCTCATAACCGCTCTCATATTTCATACAAACACACCTGACATCATCTTATGATTTTGATTGTATTTAAAATGACCTCAGTGGACTTCACCAGTAATATTTCTGCAGTATTGTTACTGTGTTCATCCTGTTGCGAGGCTGATTGTTTTGTATATTTTAATGGACATTTTTTCCATTTTTTAATGGACATTATTTGAAAATAGACTCCAACAGTTTGATCAGGACCTCAATGTGTATTTCTGATGTTAACAATATTGTGCATCTTACAGTGACCAAGAAGGTTTTTTTCCCCACAGCATTTTTGCACTAGTTCATTTAGACTATGAATAGGTTTTTAAAAGACATTTTAAAAAGCCAACTCTGGTAACAAGATTTTTTTAAACCCAGCATGTTCTCTGTATTCAGCGGTTCTACCAGAAAACAAAATCGCAGGAATACTATTTAAGATCAAATTGATTTGGAGAGTAAACAAAAACTTGCCTGAAAAGATGTAGGCAAATACAAACTAGAAAAAGCGTGTGAGAGCAGTTTAAGTAACAATGTATAATTGCGAGAATAATATTAAAAAGCACATTAAATTCAGTACATCTACTCTGTCCGTGCTCCCTTTGGTCTGTCTTTACTCATTCTCTGCTGATTTACTTGCCTGGTGTGCAGTCCTCTTTCCTCTCCCTTAAGCCCCAATTTATCATTCTGTTTCTCTCTTCTCCGCTCCTCTGTTCTGTATCCCCGTTGTTCCCCCAGGCCCCATGCTAGTCACACCCTGACACAAGAATCAAAGAGTTCTTCTAACCTCTTCTCTCCCTTTTCATCATTTTATCATTACATCCCTCCATCAACCCGACATCTCAGTGTACTTCTGATGGCATTGTTCCCGAGGAAAATGACATCTTTTGGTGAAAATCACACACACTTTAAATCACCAGAACAATCTGGGTCAACATAAGGCTCTGATGTTTTCAAAGAGCAAAGTCTGGGCCGTGGAAAGGTCACAGAGTGGGTTTCAGTTACTAGTATGTTCTCTTGTCCAGGCTGAGACTGGACACCTCACAACCCTGTGCCATACAGCAGCTTTGACAGCAATAACTGCTATTAAAATAACTATAAAGAAATGTAGATTTACCTGGTTTTCCAAACCTGTATAATTTTTTTTTCTTTCCAGTGGAACACAAAAGGAGACATTTTGAAGAATCTTTAGAAGAATATTTCTGAGTGATCCATTCCTTTCAATCTTATTATCCAATTCACATATTCAGATGGCAAGTTGTGATTAGTCACATGAGGACCAATGGCATTTGGGATCAATAACATCAAAGCAGTTTGAGATGATTGAGCTTCAGTGGTGGTATGATTATTAGTGAATAAAATGTCAGTCTGTATGTTATTGCATGGCTTGTGTTTGCACACTACTTTTTTGTGCTTTTTTTTTATAGTGAATTCTGTCCAGTGGAGTTTTCTCAGAGGAGGCGAAGGAGGCAGAAAAAAGTATGAGAAAATTACGTAAGAATAAACACTAAAACTCTTACCTCCCTTGTTGAACTGATTAATTTGGAGTGCTGTGAGTTTGATGGGGGGTGATCAGAAAATAAAAAAATAAAGTTGCACAATCTCTCTGTAGTCATCAAGACAACTGTATAATTTACTTTTCAGTAGTAAAATAGTTTTAAAAAACTAAACTTAAAAAATATTTATTTTCTATTTATTCTGTTTATTTTATTATTATATATTATTTTATATATATTATATTATTATTTTATTATATATTTGGGAATGGGATCTGGAAAGTTGGAGGGCAGCCAGTGAGGATTTTGCCTAATGTCAGAAAACCTCCACATTCTACTGATTTTGTCTTTTTGGAGCATAACTATTGTAAACTATCTCTACTTTCAAACTAATACGTACTGTAGAGTTGTGTGAAAATTCATATATTTTCTTCTGTATTCCACCGAAACAGAAACAACATGAAAACTTGAGAGTGAGTAAACGATAATAAAATGTTCATTTCTGGGTGAACTATATCCCTGTAGCAGCCAGTCTGTTTGTATCAATTTGCCTTATCTCTGATGTAGCTGTTACTGGAAAATGTTTATTTTTTATTAATTTTCATGAAATTTCCCAGAGCAAGCCCTTATCAGTACTGCCGTTTCTTGAAAACAGGCTTTAACTGATGGTATTTGACCCCTTTCTCCTAAAGGATACTATGACTTTTTCCTAACTTTCTCTGCATTGCACTGGATTTTGGGCATTGGAGTGAAGCAATGCTTGTGCATAAGCAATGTCTGTGTGGACTTTGAAGTGCAAAGAGTCACTTCTGGTGTTACGAGATGAGCAGTTTAATACATTGCTGTGCTGTCATGACCCAAGAATAGCACAAAGTTACAGTAATGACAGCTGAATATATCACACCATATCCTCTCTATCCAACACAAAAGCTCCACCCTCCTGTCTTCTCTCTCCTCTTCTTTCATCACTTTGCCCTATTCCATTTCCCAAGCCTCTCTCCTCTTATCGGGTTCGATAACACACACACACATAGGGTTAGATACATATCCTAAAAAAATATATAGCGTACACCCCACTCTCACCCTGAGAAATGTGAAGCAGCTGTTCTGCTCCAGCTATCCCAGGAACGCCTGTTTGAAACCCAGTGTGAACTGAGAGACCAAATGGACACAACTGAATGATCTAAACCAGTGGAAGAGTTAAAACTGTACTACATCCTTGTCAATCATAAAACAACTGTATTTTCAACATTAAAAGTATGTTTTATTTATGTTTACCAATATGTTTTGTACAAGAGTAAGTTAATTCAGATTCAGAGGTCATACCAAAAAGCCTTATTGGATTAATTTAGTGCCTTCAAAATTAAATCGAAACACTTTTTTTCAATGGATCGCCCTTTTTAATAATTAGCCAAATAACCTGTAAAAATCTCTCGTCTTTTGGCCGTACAGTACATTCCAGCAGCACTTTACTCGTTTGGGAAGGGAGAGGAGAGTAGAGGAGAGGGGAGGGGCGCACGGTCACCTTTTGTGCAAATATATCAGCCAAGTCACCATCCGCATCAGATTTCTTGCGCCAAGAAGGACGAGGAGCGCACTGCACAACTGCGAGTGAGCGCGACAGCAGAGCAGAGGGCGAAGGAGCTGTACCAAGACGAGAGGGTGCAAAGAAACACAACGACGCGACGCGAAACACAGCCGCCAAGTTGAGACGCAACTATGGAGAAAGCGATGTTGGGACGGTTCGGGATTTGCTGCACTTTGCTTGTTGTAGCGCTGCAAGGTAAGTAATAATTACAATGCTTTAAAAAAAAAAAATCTTTTGACAGATTTTACTAAAAGCCTACGTTTTTTTCTGTTAATCACAAGGTTTTCTAGTTACTTTGTGAGTATAAATGTAAATTGCATGTTTGAACGTGGAGTAAATTAAGAATAGGTTACTTTTCTGTTGGTTCTTGGAACAACCTGTTACCTTGGAACCTATGGAGGATAAAAGAGCGCAAGTGTCGAAAATAACTTTGGGGACTTACGAGACATTGCGCAGAAGACGTTTTAAAACATTTACTTAAAATAAACAGTTTTTTTGGCTGTTGGTGTCTTTGAGGGTCTCATGTTTAAGTCAGGGAATGGTTCAAGGGTTAACAAGCCGGACTGGTCTTGGTCTTTGAGGAGGGGAGGGACGCAGTATCGCCGGACAGACGCGCGTACTTTCATCTGAGTTCAAGTGTGAGGCTGCGGAGAATCTAAATTCATATCACGTCAGTATAATTCTGTGTTATTGAAACGCAGGCTAAATGTACGTATTATAATATTTTTTATTTTAAATCAATTGCGAAATAATGGCATAAAATAAATTAAAAAATTATAGTTTACTCATTATCTGAGGTTTACAATTGGGTTCATAATATAATTTAATCTATAACATTCAACTATTTTTGGACTTTTTACAATTCATTTAAAAAAACATAAATTTCTTGTGTAGATATAAATCTATCCTGTACAGCCTATTGTTTGGGTACAATTATCTTATATAGCCTACAATACAAATAGCAGAGTTAAAATATGAGTAGCCTAGAGTAGTCTAGCACTTTTCAACATAGTCGAATCAAGTTGTACCTCCGTAATATAGGCCTAAATCAATTTGTTAAATGTTCAAAACATTTTTTTTTCTTTAGCCTGTTTTATTCATGGATGGAAAATAATATCTGTTTTTAATATTCTGTGAGAATTTGTGAACCTGCTCTGAGCTATCAAGTCCATTGCGCTGTAACTGTCTGCGGTTGAGCTGGTTGCGGTTTTGTTCTGCTTTGAAGTGTTTGGCTTCCTTTGACCAATGATTTTTCAGCACGGAGGAACTGTGGCCCCGCCTCTAGCTCCGCCCATTCTCCCTTTACCACCTTTCTCATGTATTATCACTTTAAAAACGAAGCCTAAATGCAAATTACCGCGTGTGAATCGCGGATAAGTTTATTTAGTTTTATCACCAAATTTACATGTTATATCTGGCGATTTGAATTTAAGTCAACATTAAAAGTCTGCATGTTTTACACTTAAACATGACTGACTTTGAGTGAAAACACTCAAATAAAGAAGCTCTCTCCAAAAAATAACCCTCCCAGGCAGACATTCTTTACCATCCCAGAGGTACTTGCGTTTTATCTTTCTATCTGCTCTTAAGGCTCTCTCGCTCCCCTCCCCTACTTTGTATCTGGCTCTTCCAGCATTCTCACCTTCTTTGAGTGCTGCGGCTATCTGCAGTCTTTTTTTACCTACCTATCTTATCCCTCAGTGCCCTGCCTTTCTTCCGTTGTTTGAGGCTCTTCTCATGTCCAGTGTGAAAATACGTGTGGAGCAACAGACAGATGAAGCGTTTCTTCTGATGAGCTCACTCAAGGCTCCAGGGTGCTGTGTTTGGGTTTAATACACTGATCTGTGATGCTGCTGTTGCTCTGAAAGCAGGTCCTCTGAGATCTTCTCTTCTGTAGCTGTTTTTCCCCTCTCTTTAACTCGAACGTCATTAAGAATTTACTCATTTTTGCATGTGCTTTAATTGGGCCGATCAGAGGATCCTCAGTTTGATGGCAATCTATCTGATGGCCAGACTGCTCTGGCAGTTTCTAGTATCATACCACATAATCTGTGACTTCTCAAACTTAGCAAGGTTGAAAACTGCTACACTTCCACAAGCCCCCCAGCTTCTTTTCTTTGAGTGCGTCAACAGGAAAACCTCTTTTAATGACTTTATCCTCTTTCCGGGCATAAATTTCAATTGATCCCTAGCATTTAACTGCCAAATGACAGCTGCTGGAACTCTGCCTGTTCATTTCAATTTGTTGCCTACCTCTCCCCGAGGTACGCCAGCCTCTGTTAGAGCTTTCATATAATTTGCCTTATAATGGAAGTCTCAGTGATTAGCATTTAAAATGGTTCCCGTCCAGCCTCATATTGGAGCCACCTGACCGTGTTACTGTAACCACAAGAACTGACACCAAAGCAGTACCCTCCCAGATGACATTTACAAAATATTATTTGCATTTTCAAGCCACAGTGGCATATTCATAGGAGGTATCAGTGCAGCACCTCTGCGACTGTGCACGTTTGATCGTGGTGGGATGTCAGAAGGTGGCGGAAAGAATCATAGAGACAGCTTGTCAGCTGAGTTTAAGAAGCCTCGCAGAAACAACGCTCTTCCCTTCTTTGTCTATTTCCCCTGCTCATTTCCTTGCTTAAATTTTCTCCTCAGCAGAACCTCCCCAACCGCAGCGGCATCAAACACAAGCGCGCACACACACGTCACCCCCTGCAGCCGGCAGTAATTATTATGGAATTAGGAAGCTTCAAATTAAAACCCGCTCTTTGTGCTGGGCCAGCAGATAAAAGCCAATCTGAGGTGGCTTCTGTGAGCTCAAAGCTCCTAAAGATATCCATCACGCACACACCTGCGCATGAATCTAGTCACGCACACCTGTGTGTGTGCAGCATAAGCCCACACGTTGTGTAACTGTGCAAACCCAAGGTGCTTATTTGGCCAGTGATGATGGTAGTGGTGGAAAGAGCCGGTAAAGTGTATGATTGGGCTCGCTTGCTGTGGGCCCCAGTCTCTCGTATCAGCTTTGTGATTCATGCCCGTGGGGTGGGGGTCGGGGGGGTCACTGCTTGGAATGAGAACCATTCAGCAGGGACAGGTTACATCTCGCCCCCTGACTCTCCAACCCCCCAGATTCTCTCTCTTTCAATCCCGTCTCTATTTCTCTGTCTCTCTTTCGTTCGGCACAGATGGACATGCAGGCTGCCAGTGAAAGCAAGTCACGCAACCACAACACACTGGTTTTAATCCAAGATCACAATATGGCACTTTGCTGCTAGACCATAAAGCATTTTTTACACGGCGATCACATTTTAATGGTTTGACAGACCCCTGATACTGTAGCATGTGGCAGTTTTTTTAAATTGCATTTGCACTTTTTATCAGAGAAAATGCAATTTGATTTTTCAGTTGCGTCTCTTCATTGCTCTTCACAAGTCCTCTCCTGCGGCCTCATGGGATGCTAAAGTGTCCATTGGATGTGCTCTTCTCAATCTAGCTGGAAGTAATAGGTCATTTGTTTTCCTTACTGTTCCCTATGTATACTGTTAATTCAGACATGCTATTCTTAACATACTGTATAAAACAGAAAAGTACGTATATTCGTTATATATAAGAAACTCTGATAGAATGAAAGCTGAATGATTCGTTAAATACCTTAAATAATAATCAAGAGCTTTTGGGCTTGTTTTAATTATTTGGAGACCCATCATGAAAGCTTGTTTTTGGATTGGCAGCAGTTCTTTTGGCAGCCGGTTTGAGGAAAGCTTGCTGCTCACTGCTCTGGCACAAAGTAGCAGCAACCACATGCTTACTCAGAAAGAAAGATATTTAGCAGTCTGGCTTTTCATCTTAATATCATCTAAGCCAGTTTCTCCTGATCTTTTTTTTTTTTTGCCTTATGTATCTCCACAACCCAATCTAGGTACAAGCACCCTCTCATTGACACCAAATCATAAATGTGTTACTTTTTAAACTTTTATAATGTGTAAGTTGAGGTTCATTTAATATTGTTAAACATTATGACGATAACATTAGGTTACGAAAGATTACGGAAAGTCGCTTTTAAACTAAAAACAATCAGTTAGCTTCCTCTTTAAGGAGACACCTGAGCTTTGTTTTGTTTGACAAGTTTTAAAGGGGTCATATGATGCGATTTAAATTTTTCCTTTATCTTTGGAGTGTTACAAGCTCTTGGTGCATAAAGAAGATCTGTAAAGTTGCAAAGGCTAAAGTCTCAAATCCAAAGAGATATTCTTTATAAAAGTTAAAAGTCAACCTCTCCTACCTAAAACGGCTCGTTCTCACACGCCACGCATATCTACGTCACGATGTGGGAAGATTTGCATAACGCTTCCCAAATGTTCACGTAAAGAAAGAAGGCATAACTTTTATTCTCGCTGTAGTATTGTTGCTGCTGCCATCGCCGTTGTGGAGATGCTGTGTGTTTCATTGTGAAAGCGAAACTACTTTGTTTGGCCATCCAAAAGAGGACGAAATCTGCTTCGTCATGCCTAGAGCTGAACTGTGCTGGTCGCTGAGGAAATACATCAACTTCATGCTGTGGATCGCCGGATCGGCTTTCACCATGGACAAAGTGGAGTCCAGCCCAGGGTCGTCACATGTGGTAGCTTGCTGGCCGCTCCTTCGTCAAATCCGCCAGCCGAGCCGTTTTCAAGCCCACTGGCCACCGCTAATTCAGCCCGCAATCCGTTTCTCACTCTAGGCTGCCGGCTTTTGCTCAGTTCCAACTTTGCAAGGACAGTCTGGCACTTCTGACTCACAGCCTGTAAGTACGTTTTTTATATTTAAAGAATTTGCCACTGATGATTCAGATGCAAGTTTTGAGCAGTGTACAGTAGTGTTTGTTTTTTGTTGTTTCTCCAGACATGGTTTTATGTTTACGCAGCGTGATATGCGACGCAATGTGTAAAAAGACAGCATAAGTCATTATAATCAGTTATTATGTCCCCACTGGATGCAACAAATGCCTCGCTTATAATGGGTTTTATTGGTTTTGTCTGGTCGTGCTGGGACAGACGGTATGACTGTATGTTAAGGGGCGTAACTTTTCCGTCACACGCTTGAAGTATTTGGCCAATCACAATGCACTGGAAAGCTGGCCAATCAGCGTACACCTTGCTTTTCAGAATGATGAACTTTGTAAAAATCAACGCGTTTCAGAAAGGAGGGACATAGAGGTACAACAATAATGTACATTATGTGGAAAATAATGTGTTTTCTGAACCTTAAACCGCATAAACACATTGCATTACACCAAATACACAATATAATGTTCTTTTTAGCAACATCATATGACCCCTTTAACAGTTCTGATGGTCATGGAGAACCTTTATATATCAATTATAGAATTTTTTATATTAAGTTTTTTAAAAGGTTTATTAATGCAAAATCAAAAGCTTTAGCATAAATAGAGGCCTACCTGCTGTTGTATTAAAAAATAAAATAAAACAAAATTCTGCCAGCATTCCCTCCCCTCACTTTCTTGTCTCCAGTGATTGTTTTTTTTTTTTTTTTCAATGCAATCATAGTCAGTGAGGTTCAAAATTGTTTTAGACCCCAATGGCTTTCATTAAAATGGACAAAAACATTCCTCTTTTGTGTTCTGCAGACAAAACAAAAATGCGCTGTTTTGGAAAGACACGAGGGTGGGTAAATGATGAAAGAATTGTAAATTTTTAGTGAACTATGTGGTTTCAAAGATTTCAGTCAGGTTAAAGTTTTCAGAAAAACACACGATTGTTTTGGTCCAACTGAAATTGTACTTTTGAAGTACATGTAAACATATTGACTGATCTGAGCCACGGCAGTTCAGAAGCTGCTGCAGATGTTGCACACTCAGACAAAAACACACACAGAGTTTTAATGCTGTGGATTAGCTCTGTCTGGTTTGCTTCTGTGTTTGTTAGTCTCTCTCTTTGTTTTCAGTAATGTTTGTGATCAGTGGGTGACCATTGATGTTTTGGGTGAGTTATGGTTGATATTGTACGTGCTCCAGCATAGATAACTGAGAAGTTGACCGGGAAGACAGACAGTGTGTCTATAGATTCTGTGCTGGCAGGAAAAAAATTAATCATGCAGACCCACTGAGCTCTTTCACTCAGAATTTATAACCAGCACTACTGACAGAGTCATTTCTTCAAAAAAGAATGCAGTATCCCTCCATCACTCATCCCTTCCGTCTGCACTCAAGCCCCCCCACCAATCCTCCCGTCTTTCATGAAATCTGGGCCCTGCCCAGTCCTTCAGTGTTCAAACACTCTGCCCACACTATAAAGTATCCAGGCAAGGCAGAAACAGAGATAGAGGAAGCCCAGTAGCCTTTGATTTCAGCAAGGCTGCAGCTTCAAGGCTGTTATTAGTGGCATACAGGAAAAGAGTTTGTGGATACATTTTGTGCATGCATTATGGCTATATTCTGTAAAGGATGTTGAAGTGGTCTGATACTAAAGTGGGGAGCAGAAGGATACGAGGCACAGTGAAAAGCTGCATCTGTGTGTTGGGCTATAGTACTTTGAAGAATAGGCGCTTCGGAGGCTCTTTGGGGAGACGAGGTTAAGAGCGGCTGATCCATTTAGCTGTGGAGATCGGCAGGGTGATTGGCCGACGCAAATCCTGAGGCCTCTCTCAGGCATTCCTAATGGATTCAGGGCTGATGGGTTTCCTTTTGGGGAAAATATTGCTTTTTGGCGAGGAACTACGAGGTCATGCTACACTATCGTCCATCTTGTAGTACATTGCCGAATCTCCCCTAGCTCTAATATACACGTATCGATTTGGAGATGGACATTAGTTGTTCTGAATTGATTTGTTTATCCTAGCAGTGTTTGGGGATTTGGCTTACAAGAAATGATTCATCTTGACTCACTTTTACAGCTTGTTTTTTTGTCATAGGTGATCTGTTTTGTGGTTTGATTAGGGTTGGGCAATAAAAAAATTACTTAAAAATCCATATGTAAATAAAAATTTTTTTTTACAATATATTTTTCTGTATTTTCACATATTTGCCTTAAAATATGTATATATTAAAAATATTCAAATATAATATAACATTTAAAATTATTTATTTAAAAAATAAATAATACATTACAAATATTTAATTTTTTTCACATATTTGCCTTAAAATATATTATGTTTTCAACTAAACAGCCATTCAGTAGATTTTAAATGTTTATTTATTTTTTAATGGACAAATCATAAGTAATCAACTTATGCTTTGCACATATTATTTTACTAAATGGGCCTACTATAGACTGCAAACAAATTGTTGAATCAGAGCTGATTCACAGATATTAGTCACACTTAATTCTGACGTCTTCTGAAGTTGAATGAGCGTTTAGAGTTGTGAGACAAGGAATCTTTAGGAAACACAATGGCCAAGTAAAGCAACAATTTGTGATGATTTTTAACACTGGTAAAATCGTCACAAATACGTAATGAACATTCAAAGTATATCACAGGCTGCTCTCTTGCTTTTGGTGTCAGTCATTTGCTTCATATCTCAGTTGGACCTCCACTGCAGCTGGTTTAAGCTGTGCCAGCTTTACCTGATGTGCCTGAAAACACAGTCGTGTTGAAACAGTACTTGTTTAAGAGCTCTTCAAACATCCCTTTCCTCACACAGACTATGCCCATTGTCCTCTTACTATCAGCTGGCAAACATTCCCTGGAGAACAGTCTACTGACGCAAGGGAGAGAAAAGCCTTTATAGCCCTCAGCTTACGGCTGTTTGGTTAGTCGAGCGCACCCCTGGGCTGAGCTATTCACTGTCCCGCACTCGAGAGACCCTTCAAGATGTGGTCTCGCTGGAGATTAAACACACACACACACAAACACTATTTGTGATCCTGACCCTTTGTTTGCACTCGCTCTACCTGAAAAATATACACACAAATAGTTTAGTGTGAGAAATGTGAAAAAGTGCTTTTATTAAACAAGTTTGGTTCTTGTTTGATGTTCACTTTTGTATCACTGTTTAAATATTGTTGGGGGTGAATCATAGTTCAGTGGGTGAAACTAAATGTCCAGGTTGTGTGTGTGTTTGTTTCCGGCTCTGATTTATCATCAGCAATCTCCTTTACAATCAATTTGCACAGCGTGTGCCTTTAACATGAAGGACACTTTTTCCTTGAGATGGTATTTTGCAGTTTTTTAATCTGGTTAATGGTTAGCCAAGCATTGTTAACCTCTTCAACAAAAATGGTCACTGTTTGACGAGCCGCATTGTTGTTTTAACGATGCTTGACCCGTGAAGCACCACAAGACCCTCTGCTGAATTGAAAATTTCCTCACATAAATGGATGAACTGAGTGCATCTGGACTATGTTTGTGTCTTAGAGGCATTGAATTGCACGAATTAAAGATGCTGCCGAGGAACAAGGTGGTGTCTATCTTCAAGTGCTGGTCATATTCAAAGTCATGTTCACACAGGTTTTACAACATACGGGACAGCAGAGTGTGTGTTACAGAGACAGAGGAGGCTGTGGGGTTTGAGGTTGAGTAAAGCGAGAGACACTCTTCTCCCGCAGGTAATCACCTGGACATGTGATCTGACACCCAATATCAGCGTGTGAACGGGGAAGCCCCAGTCTCAAATGCTCAAACCTTCCCCAAATGTCTGTCTGACTCTCACAAACACACAATCCCTCTGGCCATGTATGTTGTAAAACCTGTGTGGACATGACTTTGAATATGACCAGCACTGGAAGTTGTTATATAGCAAAGAGCTGAAGATTCAAATTACTAACTTTTTGCTCTCGCTCATTAAAAAATCACTTGCTTAAGCAGTATGTTTCTTGTTTTCTAGTGAAAATATGTAAACATAATTAAAACAAGATATAAGATTACATAAGATTTTTTTTTCCAGAGTGTATACACACACACACACACACACACACACACACACACACACACACACACACACACACACACACACACACACACACACACACACACACACACACACAAGCTGGGGTCAGTAAATCTTTTTAATGTTTTTGAAACTAGTATATGTTTGATCAAAAGATACAGTAAAAACAGTAATACTGTGAAATATTATTTAAATTATTTTTATTTAAGAAAATATCTTTTAAAATGTAATTTATTCCTATGATGGTAAAGCTGAATTTTTAGCAGCCACTACTCCAGTCTTCAGTGTTACATGAGCCTTCAGAAATAATTTTAATTTGCTGATTTGGTGGCCAAATAAAATTTCTTAATTTAATACCAGTGTTCAAAAAAACATAATTTATTTGAAATATTTAAAATTAAACATTATAATTGTCTTTGCTTATAATGTATGTACTTAAAACGAGGAAAAAATTGCCAAGGAGAATTTGCAAAGAGGGAATAGAATAAACTTAGTTTAATGAAAATAATTTGACAAGTCTTATGCAATCTAATGCAACTTTGCTTGTTTAATTGTATCTGGTTTTAAAGATGTTTATATATCTTCACTGGAAAACATGACAAAGAAAATGATTTTGGGTTTGCTCTTTTTCTCTCCCCTTCCTCTTTATCGAAACCCTTCATCCCTGTAGATTAGCGAGTGCTCTGCTTTCGTTTGTGGTTAATGAGTGTCCCTGGCTGATAGCTAATCAGGAAGGTGGTCTGATGGACCCCAAGGAGCGCAGCGCCAACTCTAATTCTGTTGCCTTGCTGATTGACACTCAGCTTGATAATCATATTCAGGCCTGCGGGGCCCCGGCATTGGTTCCCCCTGCATAATCTCAACCAATCAGTGATTTCCCTGTACAGTACTGGCCTTACTAGCCTGACTGACAGCTAGCATGGCTACACTTCCTACTGAGTTTCAGGTTTCGTACTTTGTCATTTGTTAAAGGTTGTAGCCATCCATTTGCTCTGAAATGAAATCTTATTAATGGCCAGTAAACAGTCTTGGATGTAATTTTTGTTTCGCAGAGAACACAGATGAAGTTTGTAACATTCACATTATGCTTCAACTCCGATGGGAAGGATATTTTTACCAGCGCTAGGATCTCAGAAGATCATAATATACCGGTTTATCGAGTTTGAAGAACTAAAATGTAGCGCAATTGAAAATCTTGTTATGTATTATCAAAGGAAATGGGCTTTGTGCGATCAAATTAAGCTTTCATGTGGGCCAGTAATTTTTTGTTTGCTGTCTATTCCTCACAGAGTCCAGAATCTCTTAAAAGACAATTATGCAGACAACGGTGGCATTTGGCTTATGATGGATTAGTTTAGTTCGTTAAAAACACAGAAGCTCATGAAATGGTCCTGCGCTAAGACACACAGGGCTTTAACTCTTTAAGACGGACTTAATTAGACTGTTATTTTGGGAAGAGGTCGTCACGCTTTGGAAGATAGAATCTGTTGGGCATATGTTTGAGGGACTTTGTTGGTGGTGTTGGTGTCTTTGGTCCTCCTAGTGTCCCGTATGGGGTGTGGAACGCCCGCTGACAATGACGGCTGTCACTCCCCACCTCGGCTGAACATTTTTGGGACAGCGGTCAGTCTAACCCCTGCGTTCCTTGCCAAGTAACCATGGCGACGGGCACGTGGAATTCCCTAGTCAATTAACAGTCGGAGTGGGAGTAGAAGTGGGCGTGTGGGCGCATATTGACTTGTGCAGTGGGGAGGGCTGACAGAGGGAGAACAGAGGACACATGTTCATTAAAATCATCCATCCTGGATCAGATGGTGGATCTGGAGATTTTTCCCTCCCTTTTTCTCTCCTAGTCTCTTTGAAATGCTTGTGTTGCCGGTTTGGGAGTGTGATACTCTACCTCAGTGGGCTGAAGGCAACTTTCTCACACTGCTCTGCCCTTTCCTTTGTCCTTCATTCATTCTCACTTGCTTTGTTAGCATCTCTCTTTTTGTTTTGGGGAAGCCCCAATTGTCTCTGTTTTCTCATCTTTTTCGTCTTTTTAGCTGCTCAGTCGCTATACGTTTTAGACAGTGACGTCATACAGTAAAATTAGTGAAAGTCATACATACAAACCAGTTTTATTAGAACACAGAGAATAAAATTCAATAGAAGTGATTGTCAAATACAGCTCATCATGCAGTTGAAAATTATAATTCATTACTTTTTAGTTCAAGTTTGGGGTCAGTATTGTTTTTTTTTTTAAAGAAATAAAATTTTTATTCAGCAAGAACACATAAATCGATCAAAAGTGACAGTAAAGATATTTATAATGTTACATTTTTTTCAAGATTTCTCATTTCAATAATGTTACTTGAGCACAAAATCAACATATTAGAATGATTTCTTAAGAATCATGTGACACTGAAGTCTGGAGTAATGACTGCTAAAAATTACATTTTGCCATCACAGGAAAAAAAGTATAGGCTTACATTTAAAAAAAATAGTAAAAACAGTAATTTTGTTTTTGATCAAACAAATGCAGCCTTGGTGAGCATGATAGACTTCTTTCAAAAACACAAAAAATTGTACTGACTCTAAATTTTGAATGGTGGTTTATTATTATTTATTAATTTTAATTTGGTTATGTAAGGTCCAGGGCATCTAAATCCATATCTTCTCACTTTCTGTCTGCATGTGGCCTCACACGCACACACCCACATGCTCTTGTACCTGTGCAGCAGTTAAAGGACAAGGCTACATTGTTAAGACATTCCTGGGGCTGCTGGAATGCAGGTATTAATGCGGAGTGATTAGACACAGTGAGAGAACGAGCGCAGAGAGGAGGGAGAGTAACAGAAAGGAAAAAAGAAGAACAGAGGGGCTGGATTGGGGAAAAATGAGGGAAGAATGGAGTGATGGAGTGGGACAGATTGAGGTACAGAAAGGGAACATACTGCAGAAGGAGAAGGAGAAATTGTTTTGAAGCAGAACTGAGGAGAGGATTCAATGGCCACATTGATTTTCTATACTTAAAGGGATAGTTCGCATAAAAAAAGAACATTCTGTCATCATTTAATGTTGTCATATTGTTCCAAAACTTTATGACTGACTGTGAAGGACAAGGCTGTACTTTTGCTATGCACTTACTGTATGGTGAATGAAAACTAAAGCTTTCAAGCTTCAAAAAATACACAAAAGCAATATAAAGTATCATACAAGTGGCCCATGTGACAGATTTTTCAAATCTTCTGAAGCCATTCAGCAGCTTTGTGTGAGAGTGCATGATAAGCACAAAACCTCTCTCAATGATTTGTTCATAAATCTGAATGGTTCAAATCACAGACACAGTGATCCAGTTGAGTTAACATCAGTTTTGGTCTGTTTCTCATATAAAGCCATCAGATGACTTCAGAAGGTTTGTAATGTAGTGGGTAAATTGCATGGACAACTCTTATGATGAATTCACAATCCTTTTTGAAAGCTCCATTCCCCATAGACTGTAATTGTATGGAAAGTCCTAACGTCTTCTTTTATGTTCCTCAGAAGAAAAAGTGATATGTTTGGAATGATATGTGGGTGAATAAATGATAACAGAGGATTCATTTTGGAGGGAACTATCCCTTTAAGTTCATGTGTTGACTGTGTGAGTGTCAGGAATGTGTTTTTACTGACAGAACTAATACTGCATAATACTGTATGTGTTGACATTGGAGGTGGAAATGTGTGTGGGGGTGCATTTCTATCAATAAGGAGCTTGAGAAAATGGCCTTTTTCATTCCAGAGAGGAATTTGGATATAACTGCATTTAAAAATAGGAAGTGGAATGCCTTGGAGGTCCCAGCGTAATGATAGCAGTACCAGCTGGTATTCGGATCTGCCATGGATCTGTGTGTGAGAAAGGGAGGATGAGAACAGGCAGGGAAGGCGGGGGTTGCCTGTTGGTGCTTCCATGGTGAGGGCCGCATTGCCAACCAATGTCAGCCGTGCCATCTCTGCTATATGGCCAGGTGGCATCAACCAGCAACATGTCTTGGCATTAACTACAGCACACTCCTTCCAACACACAAGGTGGTGTAATCAATGTCAAAGTCAACCTCCTCTACCCATGATCTGCCCTCACCCCTCCTCGAATCCCCACCCATCTCTCCATCTGCTTCCTGTATGTGCTGGGCAAATGGGTTGAGGTTCCATCTAACATTTGTGGGAGTCCCATATCAGAAATGTACCAATTCCAGAAGCTTGCTGTTCAGAAATATTTCCTTACCATAGCTCTTAGTAAGAATATACTAAGACACATTTAATATCAAAACTCAATTTTATGACGCGTGAATGGTTAATTTAAAGCTGAAGTGTGTAATTTCTTTGCAATTTGTTACATTGCATTTGGTTTGTCTCATCTGCCATTGGTGGACAAACAGATAATTCATTTTATTTTTTTATTTTTTTAATAAAAAATATAATTCATTCTTGTTGATTAATTCATTTTATTTTTTTATTTTTTTAATAAAAAATATAATTCATTCTTGTTGATTTAGTGAAATCTTTTTAGATAAATATTTACTGTAATTTAAGTTAAGTCTGCTCATCAAAAATCACCCCTTTTTAAGTCATTTCAGAGCAAATGCATAAATATCTGTATATACTGAATATCTTTACAATTTTGGAAAATATTGATGTTTCTACAGATTACTTATGGCATCAGAAAAGTTATTTGATTGGAGCACTAGTTAATTAACAAGCAAGATTGTGTACTCTATCATTTTCTTATTGCATTCCTCTGACTCTCTCTTGATCTTTCCAACTTTGTGAATCATAGTTTAAAGTGTTGTGTTGAGCTCTGGATGGAGTGACAGAGAGGGAGTGAGACAGCTGGACACTCATGGCTCCAAAGATCAGCTTACACAAACTGGCATGTCTGGCTGCAGTCTCCCTTGTCCCTTGTCTCTTTCGTTCCACTTCTCTTATTTGCTCAGACCATTGCTCTGTTTCAGTCAAACAAACTCCCTATACACACATGGTGTTATGTGTTACGGTAGAGTTGTCATCTTGTGTTGGTTTATCCAGAATGGAGCTCAAGCCTGACATCAAACACACAACTAAACAATGAAGTCATGAAAACAGAATGAAACTGCTCTGGGGCAGTAACCATGAGCCCCTGTCTACAAGCGCGCGCACACACACACACACACACACACACACACACACACACACACACACACACACACACACACACACACACACACACACGCACATTCAAATGGAAACATGTTTTAAAGGCATGACTCCTCAAGCCCATGTCGTGTTATTCATTGATAAAGAATGGAGCGGATTGCACATGGAAAAATCTAGAGGGTGCAGACTGAGTGACAGACAGGCCGAAACTGCCCCAACACCCTGCCCCCTTCTCTCCTTCTGCACCCCCTGTTTTTGAGGTGACAGATGGCTGTGTTTTTACTCTCTTTCTTTTCTTCTGTCACTCCGGTCTCTTTTCTTCATACCTGCCTGGACATGGACCCTGTCTTCTCCCCTCTCCAGCCTCGTAAAACCCCCACCTTTAGCAATCATACTAAAATCCACACTTTACCCAAGAGTTAGGACACAGCCTGGGGCAATGCAATCTTCTCCAGGTGTGTTCTCTAAGATGGGAACAAGCCTAAGATGTCATCTTTGTTTTGGAACATAGTACACAGTAGCTGGTCAAAGTTGATTCAAGCTAGTTATTTGTTGACAACCTTAAGCTGTTATGACCAACCAGAAGAAAGTTTGTTGCTGGCCCAAGATGGTCTACCAGCTTGCACCAGCTAGCAGTGTTCTAGTAATGATTAGCAGTGTTGTCATTATTAAAAAAATTTAAGTACAAAAATTACTAAAACTTAAATAAAAAAAAATATATATATTTAAAGCTAAATAAAAATATATAAAAATTAATAATATAAAAGCAGATGACAAAATTACTAAAATGTAAGCTAACATTAAAATGAATATATAAAAATAAAAGCTGATTCAAAATATTAATAAATATTTTAATTGGATATACATAATACTTAAACATAATACTAAAATGAATAGCTTTGACAAACTACAAACCAGTTGACAAAAACACAGCTACTACTAACTTACATCTGAATATGAGGCCATGGTAGAGGAGTTGTGATGAACTGATGCTGGTAGGTCACATGAAAACATGGTGGATGTAGTATCGTCCCCTTGGAATTATAAGGTTCTATCTGCATTCTGAGTAGTTTTGAGATTTTGTGCTTTAAAGTTTTTGCATTCCATTCGACTGTATAGATATAACTTTGTGGTTTATTTAAATAAAAAGTCCCAAAATGTACAGAACATTAAAAAATCTATCACATAATATAGATAAATTGTCACAGAATAAGTATATGTGAATAACTCGATTTTGACAAAAATGTCAAATGTCAGATAGAACCTTATAATTCCAAGGGGACGGTATGTCCAAATTATATTCATACTACCCATTTTCATACTATATAGAACTATATATACTTTTTAATGGTGGTGAAGTAAGTTTCAATCCAAACATAGTACCGACTAAACAGTATGCAATTTCAGATGCAGCTAAAGTCTGCATAAGACCCTAATGTGGCTTAAGGTGCTTGCACACTAAGTCTGAAAATCGAACCTGATCTGAATTTGTTTATGACAGACGAACGTTTAGGAGGCAGTGTGTAAATGGGATTGACACAATGTTGTGTCAATCACGTTTACACACAAATAAAAAAAATTGGATAGGGTTCATTTTTCTGCATTTTTGCATCCATAGCAAGCACTTTCAGAGGTGTTTTGACAACTCAGCACCAACACAGAAGCAAAAGCCAAAACTGTATGCCGGTTTCAATGTCTGGTGCGCACCTTTCCGATGCCATAGTTTGGTGCATGTGTGTCCATACCTTAGACCTACTGCCAGTCTCTGTTCAGGAACAATTGGTTCACTGAAATTGGTGCTCTTCTTTTAGATATGTGGCTCTAGTATTGCTACCAAAGCGTAAAAATCCTGTAGTAAACTTTGAATCACTCAGGATAATCCCTTTTTAAGAAGAGAGAGGACAACAAAATCACCCTCACTGCTTGAAGACTCCATTTCGTATTGTTTTGAGAACTTTTTCACAACAGATTAATTAATACGCATCAGACCCAGTATGCAAGGTTTCTGTGCGTGACAAATTTTTAGGATGACGAACATGAAAAAAACGCATATGAAAATTTCGTACTGTACAAAGTGTACAAAGACCTTTTGGATTAAAATGTCTCAATTCGGCATTATGAACATGGAAAGTTTTTTTTTTTTTATTATTGTTGCACATAATAGTATAAGATCAAAGTATACACTGTGCTTTTTGGAAGCTAATGATTCATCGTAGCATTCAATTATCCTATTAGCCTGCTAGCCCAACCTGTACACACACACAAATGTTCAGTTCTACATTTCACACATTCTAAATGTTTTACATATTTTTTTGTGTTACTGCTCGGGTATTACAAACAGCTACCCCCAGGGGTCCTCGGCAGATTCTTCATGACACAGTAGCTCTTTAGGGATTTATTGGCAGGTCTAATAGAGCAAAGAAGGACTAGTTTCCATATGAAACTTCCCTCTCCCTCTGCCACACACTGATACAGTTTCAGTCACCTCATCAGACTGTGTTTGTGTGATGTTTAGCAGATAAACTGTCTTTTTACGTCAGATGTGTGCGTATCACCTACCTCACCAGTCAGACAATGAGTCAGCGCCGAAGAAAGAAACAGATTACAACACACTCCTTTAATGTTTGTTTTTTATCATGTTTTTCAAATACTTCTCATATTTGAGCTCTGCGTCGAACTTCTTTTGCGTTTTAAATGGTATTGTGTTTGCATTTGTGGAAGGTTCTTCATTCTTAGAAATTAATTTCACTAAGGAGGATTCGCGCCCATCGATAGTGTTGTTTATTTGCATGCTCTGTCTGCTTTATAGTACCACTGTTCGGAATTATGCAAATCAGGTAACATGGCACAAGAACTGAAATACTGCAAGCGAATGTGGCGCAACTGTTTAGCGATTTCACCAATCTGATTTTGGGTGTTTGAATTACAAAAGACATAATAGGACACAGAGGAGGAAGCAGTAGCCTCTGTTCTTATCGCTTTCTTTCACTCAAGGTTCCAGCTCACTGCTCTTCACTACGGCTCTCTCCGACTAGCCCTCCTCTTATCTCCACATGCCCGAGGTTCTGTCCATCCTGCCAGAACAATTGAGGCAGAGCAGTCTGTGTTCAATTTCATCCATTTTTCATAGCTTTTCTCCTCATTGTTTTCCTTTTACAATTAGATCTCTCTCCCACAGTTGCTAGAAGCCATCGTTTTAAAATGAATTCATTACACAATGACTTTCAAGGGGGTTTGCTTTAGGGGTTGGAGGGCTGACGTTTTGGATGGCTGCCCCCAAACATACAAACGACTTGTTTTGTCTGTTTAAGCTTTTACTTCTGAACGGTTTACATATTTACTTTTATATTCACTTAAAGTGTGGTTTGCGATCTTACATTTTTCATCTGATGAAAAATACAAAGTTTCAATTCAATAACTTTCAAGATGAACTTCATGAGTCAGTTGTGTGGTAAATGTATTCATGGCATGCAATTCCATTTAGCTTACACGAATGATTTTTAGTCCCGACTGGAATTTTATGCTGCATTATTTTAAGACCACCCCAACTTTTGATTTTTCATAGCCACTGAGGGGATTTAAGCTTAATTTCCTGAAGTCAGACCACCAAAATGTGAAAATCCTCCCTCTCTGTCTCTCTCTCTCTTGCTGTCTTTCACTTCCTCTCTCCCTGTCCAGCTGGAATTCTGATTAAAGTGATAATTTGTCACCTGCTGCCTGATGATAAACATCATATATACTTTTTAATCATGCAATGCTGGTTCTTCCTTCATGTCTTTGTTCTCTCTGCACTTTTTGTCTTTATACTTATCTGCTTCTCAGCAGACCATGAACTCCTGGCCTGTCTCTTCCCCCCCAGTCCTATTCATGCCCGTGTTTATAAGTCTATTTTGTGGGCGTATGCATTATCGGCAGTTCTATCAGTGCGACGAGCTGTATTGTATCTGTTTTTATGTTGGTGTCTTTGAGGCAGTGATGAATTAGTATTCTAGCTAACCTTGAAAGTCAGACATCTGATTATTGTTCTGCCCTTGTCGGCACGTACATTTCATTATTATGCCACACTTTTACATGGAATAGACCTTAGAGTAGTGCCATATTTAATTTTTGAGTGTGTTCAATGTACTGTTTTGTTGTTTTACAACATACAGTTTGTTCAGCTGATGAAATGTCTTTCTGAAAATAAACTTCAAAAGACAAAACTCCATATAACAGTTTTGCAAGTTGTGAAATTACATGAGCTTGGACCTTTATATAGTGCATGGCATTGTAAAGACTGTAAGCCTTGTTTACATCCATGTAAAATTCAATATGAATCTAAGCTGATTGGTCAATTGAAGCATACTACCATCAAATATTTGTATATTTTGGTGTTAAACATTTGTACATTTGAAAATTGTACATGAATGTCTGAGTCAGATCTGAAAGTCAAAAACTGTGATGAAGTTGTGTTTACTGACAACAGCAGCACTGGAAGGTGGCGTGAGCAACAAGCACGTCCCAGAAACAGAGGAACCTCTTTGTATGACCATAAAAAGAGAGAAAGATGCAATAATATGTACATCCGATCCTCATATCACATCCACAGCCTTAAGGAACCCCTGTCTCCACATCCGACATTGAGTGACGGATTTTAAACAGCTATGAGAGTGTGTGTGTGTGATTATCTCAGTCTGGGATAGTGTCATGGATTCCATGTGTGGTCCTCAGCAGGATGTTTTATTTCACCTCCCCTCACTTTTTGTATGTGTGTGTGTGTGTGTGTGTGTGTGTATGTACTGACACTCCATTTTCATTTCCATTTTTGTGTTTACAGACTTTTCTGGCTCTGCTCATTAATTATAGGCTCTATCCCTGACACTCTTCACCCCCCACCCCCTATTCTATCTCTCATCTATCTAGTTCCTGGCTCCTGCAGGTTGAGACGTGTTATGTCTGAAATGCAGATAAGGGCGAATCTGCAGTTTATATAGCAGATCCCAATCTGTACCACTGCTCACCCAGGATGGGCTGTGCTCTGTTGTTAAACTTCTACAATGCTCTTGCTATTCACTAAGACGTAGGTGTTTTACTGCTGATTTTGGAAGGAAAATCTTTGGAATTCAATGGAATGGATTTAAACCCTATGACTACTAGCGGAAATCATATTTAGCCAAAATAAATAAGAAATAAACACACAAGTGTGATGCTTAGAGCTCATGATGGGTGTGCAAAGTGTGTGGCTTCGTGTGGAGTCCTGCAGCCACAGCTTCCATGTGGATCTACTCATAACTGTTCCATCTTTGATTTTTATAAATATTATAGTTAACATTTTTTAAAACATATATTTCATCAATTTCTTCCACTTTTCTTGATTCTCGAAGCACTCTGTGGCCTTTTGGTGAAGGTTTTTGCAATATCGTATAGATCAGTCATGTGGGGTGTCATATTATTTGTCCTTTCTGTGATGACTTAACTCTGAACTCTGCTTTATAACCTCCAGCAGTGTCAGATTGAATCTAAAGCGATCAATGAGGACAGACCTGCCTGTGACCTGACCCCACCCTAGACCCTCAGTCCTCCATCCCGCCTCTAAGGGGACACACCCTCCCCCATCTATCTCTGTCCCCTTAGTGACCATCCTACGAAGACAATTACCCCCTGCTTGTAACCTTGTTGACATTCCATTGTTGTCCTCTCCGCCCTTCAAATTTTAGGGGTTTTCCCACCGGATTAAAAACAGGAAGCATTTATTTCTTTCTAATTTCTTATGTATGTATAGATATAGCTGAACTCTGTTCGTGACAGGGATGGAAAGGGCAAGTGAACGTGTTGGTTAAATGTGTGTGCGTGCTAACAGACTGATAGATGCCAGGTGTCCCATAATTAGTCAGATTAGCTTTGAATGTTCCACACAGATACACAGGGGAAATGCTTTGGGGGGCTACTCATGTGTCTGCACTCGTCTGTCCTATTGGTTTATCTGTGTCTCAGTGCTACAGTCCTATCCGTTAACATCAGTTTGCATGGAATTCAAACATCTATACATTTATGTATGTTGTTTGTGGAATGCTGCTTCTCACATGATGCAGATCACAGAACTGACACAGGTAATGAATGCATGATAAAAACACATGTCCTAGTGCAGATAATGCAAAAACGCACTGTACAGTAACATGATCACATGTTTGTATTTAACATTTGAGTTTGTTATCTTATGTGTGTGCATTACATTTAGGCAAGATGTTAAAACAAAAGGCCTTTCTGGCGCTCAACACTGACATAAACACAAAGTAATTTTTGTATTATGTCGTTAATAAGAGTACATGAGTAGAGTAATTCGACAATTTCCCTTGCACACTAAAAGCATTCTGTAATCAGTTCACTTGAACACCGCTCCAGGTTTTCCATTTCCTCTTTATGTCTTGCTTTGTTTTTGTTCCTCTGTAAATTTTTTCAGTCCATTTTTTTTTGTTTTATCAAATATCATGGGCACCAGACATATTATCTAAAATCATGTTTGTGCAATTTTCGTACATTTGCGAAAGAGATGCATTATTAAAGTGAGGAAACTGCTCCATTAACACTGTTTAACCTGTAGTGAGTTTTTGCTGATGTACAATTCCATTATAGGCTGTTAAAGTGGTAAGCTTGTGATGGAGAGGTTTCGAAACAATTTTAGAGTGAGAGACAACACAGACATCTACATTTATTGCATGGCAGTCTGGAATTGTTCATTCTGATTAGTCAGTTGCAGCATTCTGCAGTAAAATGTTTCATAACCTGTACCATAATATTTTGAAATTTAGTATACACTAATCTACCTGTTGTACTGTAGTTCTACAGTGTGTTTCTTGCAGCACTCTGTGGTCTATTTTTCACGTAAAATGTCTGCACGTACCCTTCTGCGCCTGTGTGTGAGGTGTGTTTTAGCATCCTCTGTGCTAGGTGACCCGTTGTTTTAATTAATCAAAGTGGCTCACAAGACCTTGACAGCTTGGCGCAGACTGGAAGACAGAAAGTACAGTAGAAAGATGAGGAAAGATGTGAATCCATGCAGTAATTGCACAGGAGAGAAGAAGTGGAATCATTAAAGGTAGAGTGTGCTGCGCTTATGGGGATAAGATGGATTAGCCGTCCATGAGCTGCATCGATCCTTCTGTCATACTCTCTGACTTGTTTACACACTCGATGCCCTGAGTTACAGAGCTAGAGACGTGCCTGTAAGACTGTGACTCGTTACCCTCCACTTACTCACGGTCATTCAAGCATTATAAAGCTAATCCGCCCTAATAGGGAAAAGAGAGAGAGAGTGAAACAGAGGGTATAGTAGTGAAGGAGAGCAAGCAAAATAGAGGGATAAAATGGAAGAGTGGTTTGATACTAGAGGCTTAGCGCTGTGTTTTTGCTTTGAGACACTGATAACCTGTACAGACAGTCCCGGGTGATGATGTCATGTCATGTTTTGTCCCGCCAGTCTAAACCCAGCCATAATCATATATAAATCCCCTCCAAACACTGAAATACACTGATAAAAAAAAAATCACTCTGGAAAGGAGAATAGGAAGGGCACTAGCAATAAAGTGCAATGGTACTGTATTACCATGTTTTGTTTCGTTTTTGAATTAGTGATACCATACTAATTCCATGGTATTCTTTAAGTACCTTATATTTTATATTCTTTAAGTATATGGCTATTATTTCAGCTGATACTACGTACATGTTATGTTACTGAACAATCACAATATCATATTGGCCGATATTATAAATCTTTACTCTATTGTTTTTTTTTTATTTTTTATTTTTTATGGTGTTTACATTAAAACATATTTTTCTTTTATGTTCATGTTGGAGTCTTAAGTGACCCAATGCAGTACCAAACCTGTAACTCATATGAGTTTCATGATACATTTTCAAAGTGAGGTGAAAATTTATTCTACTATCCTAAATGCGTGATTTTATGGTTAATTGTGTATTATTTGCATAGAGCTTTTTCTTGCTACCTGTTTTCAGATCAAAACATTGTAATGTAAAACAAAAATGTTTTGATACTATTTGTAATCTATATTACAAAATCATATATTTTCACCTTCAAATATTGTCCATATCAGAAAAGTGGCCATATCAGAAAAATTATGATTCTTATGTTGTCCCCAATATATTGTGCATTCAGACTGAAGTCCCTTAGTCTCACCATCTGATAATATCATTGTACCACGGCACCACCACAGTATACTTTTTTTTGCAAAGGGACTAGAAAAATTCTTCAGATCCGCAACAGAAGAGTGAGCGAAACAGTGGAGAGGAAAGATGAAAGTGTGTGTAATGTGTGTGATTCTGACCTTTAGCCCTCAGTATGCTGTTAGCACTGTCAACATTGTAAACAAACTCACTTTATACCGGAGACAGGCTCAGAGAAAAAAAAAAAAAAAAATAAGAGCGAGAGGCAGAAGCAGCAGGAAGAAAAGAAAATCTGGAGGGAGAGACATGAGGCAGAGAAAAAGTGAAGAGAGAGAGATTGAAGAGAAGGGGAAGGGGGAGAGCACGGCAGGTGCAGGACTGACTGTAATAGCATTGTGCTGGAAACAGCAGGACACAAGCAATCCCTGACCTGCTCTTCTACTCCTCTCGCTCTGTCCTTCACCCTCTATCCCCCTTATCAGCCCTCCGTCCTCCCTTCTTCCACTCCTACTCTTTAAACTCGCCCTCAGATTCTGCTTTACTCCATCAGAGCTGAGATTTACACAGCTCAGTGGATCTTACTATCTGTTCTTCACACACACACACAGACTGCGGTCACTAAAGCAGCGGGCCTCCGGTAAGTAGACCTCATGAGATCGCCCTGGTGTTTTCACGGGACTGGTTTGACAAGACGACTCTTATTCTACTTCACCATGGAGACGTGCAATGTTACGATAACACTCTCTCTTAATCCTATCGGATTAACACCATATCATTTGATTAAATTTTCGCTCATGGCTGAAGCTGTTAATATACGCATTGCAGATGTAATTATGCATAGTCATTTGACGTTTATCGCTCGGGCCACAACAGATGCTCATTTTTTTATATGCTTCCCTCATTTCCTTCTTTTCCCATTCTCACCAACCTGGAAACGGGAAAGGAAAACTACACCAGCTTAACTATATGCTGGTTGACAGGGAAGCAGGCCTGGGGATGTACAGTCAAACATCAGCAGCCTCAGGGATTGGAGTCATTCTCCCTCTCTCCCTCCCTCTGCTCCTCTCTGCTGCCAAACCGAAGCTCATTAGAGGAAAAGAGATTCCTGACTAAATAGAAAGGGGCTCCTGCCAGACTGGGTGAAAGATGAGGGAGAGAAAAAGAGAGAGAGAAAGAGTGTAAGATTGAGGACAAAATTCTTAATTAAAATGATTGGCACTTTTATTATTTTATATAAATATATATATATATATATTTTTTATATATATTAATATATATATATATGATATGCTATTTTATATATATATATATATATATATATATATATATATATATATATATATGTAAACCCTGGTTAATGTATAAATGTTATTTATATACATCTTAATAACAATGTTTTAATAACATTTGTGAAATATCATCCTCCCAGTTTGACATTTTGTACAGGTTTCCACAGACGTTGAAACTAAACACAGTGCACGAAAGTTTCTGTGACTGTACAGACCTCATGAATATTTGATGAGGCATTGTATCATTTATGATTGGCTGTCTAACACTCTCGCGCCGCATTGTTTCACACTGTACAGTTTTGGCAGTGCAATTCAGCAGAGTTTCATACCCCAGGGTTAGAAATGCTGCCAACCCGCTTTCAAAATGACAGATGTGAAACATTTCTGAACCCAGTGTTAAAACTGGCTTTTACCACAAGGTTATGTGTATTGTGTAAAATGCTACTAAAACAAAATGTGGCATAATCATTGCCATATCTTTAATTTGACTCAAATAGATTTTCAGTTCTTCTGTGTTATAAAAGAAGAAGTGTGAAATGAGTTACATGGGCTGAAAGGTTGCAGTTCTTTTTGTTTGTAGGATCTTCCTCAATTTACAGTAAAGCTAGTAAAATTTACTTGGACTGGTGTGTATATACGGGGTTTGTGTGCCAGCCACCCCGCCAGTCCCCCCAATAGCCCCTCCAAAAGTCACCCGCACCATTGTCCAGTTAATAAAGCACCTGAGTGTGAGAAATGTGCTTATGGAGGGAAGGAGGGTGAAAGAAAGAGGGAAAGAGCAGACAAAAGGAGAAGTGTTAACTGAAGTCAGGAGACTAGAATTAAAGCTGACATGTGCAGCAGAGGGCTGGAGGAGGGGACGTGTTTTTGTGTGTGGCCTGCTTGAAAGACCTTCGTTTGAACTTGATAAGTTCATAACGACCTGTAAGAAAACCGAGAGAGGAACTAGTAGAAAAGGACACCTTTTAATATCTCAATTGTTTCACTAAAGCACGGAGGTTAAAAGAAGGACAAGTATTGTTAATGATTGTTGATAATAAAGAAAAAATAATTCTTCTTTAATTAATTATTTCTTCTTATGAAGAGAATTCAGGAGAAACAACAAGAGAACAAGAAAAAGTTGATACTTCAATAATAGATAATTGACAAAGATGTCTGGAACATCTAAGGACGTTGAGGTGTTTTGATTTAATCTTTATTTCCATCCCTTAGAAATGTATATCCTGCTAGAACAAAGCTCTGTTGATCTGGTCTTATTGAGCCAGCATAACCCCATTTTCTTCTGGTTATCTAAACCCTAAACACACCACTGTGTCTGCTCAATATTTATAAATGCAACTTACTATCATCCCTCAGAGAAAAGCATGCTTCACAGAGGGAATGCTGGGACAGAGAGAGGGAGAGAAAGAGATGGAGTGGAGAAGTGGCTCTGGATGGAGAGAAATAGAGTGAGGGGGCAGCGCTGGCTGTCCTAACCCTTTTAGCGAGATTAACTCGAGCCGTAATGTCTCTCTCACATGGCCCTATGATTTATCTTCTGACTCAGCTCTCTCTCTGCCTTTTTTCCTTATCCTTCTATCTCAATAACGATTTTGGGTGGTACGGAAGAGCCTGCATTGTGTATGCGGCAGCTGTAGCATTAAAACACACCAGCAGTGTGGCAGCACTCGTACAGTAACTGTCAGTGCTGATACAACCCCTTCATCCACTCCCACTCCACTGCTGTCAATCAACTTATTTGTTTTATTTCAGCCTGCTTCCATTTTCAGTTTTTGTTCCATCTCTTTCTCTCTCAGAGCTCTCCTATTTAATTCAGTTCATTTTAGATGTCCATTACTGGCTGTTCCACCATTAACTGCAATCTAGCCAGACTGATTGCACTGCCAAACAATGCATATATCTGGCTCCTGCTTTAGATGCTCAATTTTTGCTAAAATAAATGGGGGGAGTGCAGACAAGCACTCAGTTAGGGCGTTTAGACTCCTTCCATTTAGACATCTCTGTTTCTTTTTATATTCCCCTATTTGCATCCATCTTTCATTGGGTTTTTGCACTTAAATGTAACCGCCCAACCCCCAATGTGTACCCCATTTCCATCCCCAAATTTTATTCTCACGTTCAGCTTGGCTCTGGGAACTGGAGTTAGGAATACGGGGCTGTAATTGCACTGCCTGGGGGCCGGTGAGGTGATCGGGAGAGCAAGAGTTGTCCCTCAGCATTAAATATTAACTCTTTTTTTCATCCCTGCCTCTTTGCTGACATGCCCTAATAAGAATCCCATCTCTTCATTTTTGTCAATGTCATGTGAGTTTCATTCCAGTCCCTTAGAGGCGATTTCAAATTGAGTTTCCCGAAACGAGTAATTTGAAACTTTTGAGACGGGCCTTAAGATTGCGCCCCATCCTTTCTAGTTGACCACATAACAAACTACAATCGGATTTATATGACATACGTCATATGTATTGATAGAATTTGTGTCAATTCGGCAAACAGATACGCTTCTATATTTAGTTTTGTAGTGCAAGCTCACATTTCTAAGATAGAGCGGGGGTTATTTTCCTCTCTTAGGCATTTGAACCTACTTATAAACGAAGTAAAAAAAGAATAAAACATCAGCTGTGTTGGCTGCAGAGACTAAATGCACCAGCCTATCTAACCAGACTATAAATTATAGATGCAGAACAGTATCAGATAACTTTTAATATACCCTGTACATAGATGTAATGTAGGATGATGAAGTGCATGCTTAATAAACTCTCATCTTTTATTTATTCATCGTACAGATCATCCTAATGCGATCTGCACACTGCACTGTGTTATTAGTTTAAACGTAGTTTCCAACGTTTCTTTTCTCTTTCATGTCGTGTAGTTGTTGGCGCCGGCCCTCAGATTGAATTTGTTTGACTCGTGACGCTGTTGTCAGGACGACTGCAGCAGCAGGGTGGAATGCCAGTAGAACAAAAGACTGAGCGTGACCTGACCTTGTAGCCTACTTCACACTGTTTATCCTCAGAGATCAAGAGACGGAGACTCTTTACCTATTTATAGGAAAACTAGAGTTTATCATAAAACATGTCATCTAGAGAGCATGAAAGGGCATGCAAAATATTGACTCAAATCAATATTAAATTATGTTTTTACCTTATTATATTACATTCTTGCTATTTTTATGCACAATTTATCAGGTATTCCAGAAGTTTCTCCTTTAATTAACATTGGATGGAATCATAGTCTGAAACGATTAAATAATGTTAACAAATAGCAAAATAATTACTCAGATATTGTTTAGCAAACTCTCTGGATCCATTTTAGGATGAAATGCACACTTTTTACAATCCAGTAAGTTCCCGATGGATATGGGACAAGATGGAAGTCATGGAAGACATGTTTATTTCCTCCCTGGATATTCTGTTTAAAGGTAAAATTAGTAGTTCTTTATCTAGCGTTAGCATCAGTGTTCTGTGTGTACTTTATGTAAAGATACCAACAACTTAGGCATAACTACTCAGAATTTTCCCGGTCATCAAATCTCTCCACCTTGTGAATGCCATACTGATGTTATGCTTCGGTTTTGTCTTTGTGTGACTTTCTACCTTCTGGCTTCAGGACTTTTCTGCTTCTTCGTCAGTTCAGGTCCTTATTCTCCCATTGTCTTTCTCTTGACCCTCTTAAAATGATTGTACACCATCCAGATGACTTAACAAAAATTAAACTTATTTTTAAATTAGCACCAAACTACTGAATGTGCCCTTGATTCAGAAATACATCAGTTAACAGAAGTAAACGTGTTGCAAAACAGCAATTCACAGCCATTTTAACCAAGCAAAGGTGAGAAAAAGGAATGGGAGGAGATTTTTTTTACCAGAGTGAAGTGCAGAGAAGTGTGTAAGGCTAGTGAATGATGTGAAGCATTGCAGGATGTTTAACAACCAATAACATTCCTAAATCATAACAGCATGACTGTAAATATATACTCTAGTGTCATTTGTCACAGGTCCGCGGTCCCAAAATGAAAACAACACCAGGGAGAGATGCATGAGGCGGAGGAATGTGGCACTCGGCAGGAGCTAAAAGATAAATTCCCATGATCTTTTGATGTCCTGTTTTAGCAGAAGACTCTAACCACACACCATAGTATGTAAACCTCAGTCAGTTAAACCTAGATGCTTAACCAAAATTTTTGAACCTCAGTTTTATGTCAAGAAACAGAAACAGATGTGCTTCAGATACGACCACTTTCTGCTTGATGGAAGTCATGCACTTGACTCAAACAGGAGTTATCAATTAAGCTGAGTAAAATATATTGATCTTTGAACGGAAGCTTGAAAATCAGAAAGCCCCTAATTCTTTAATGTCTGCGTTTGTTGTTTGTCACTGGTTCACACACTTCAAGAAGTGTATGGAGATGCAAACAATGCTCTGAAGGCCTGACTAGGGTAACTGAAGTTCACACGGTTTCACGCTGTCTTAATTTGCAGGTCTAATAGATGAGTATGGGGAAATGGAAAAATTTTTTTTTTTTTTTTTTTTTAAGTATTACTAAGCTACGATCAACTAATTGGTAGGTTAAACAAAGTTGACTTTTTAAATTTTCCGTTTTGCTTTTAGCAATTTCCTGCAACCTTTATGTCATATTATTACTCAACTCCAGTTTCACTTCGTCTGTCTGTCTGTCTTTTTCTGCTCGCCCTGCTCTTTGCCTTGTGACTGAGGGTGTGAGAGAGCCAGCAGCTGCTGTTGGTGCTCTTGCACCTGTTCTTGTCTCATCACAGCAGTGATGACTGATGTCAGGACGTACATGGACCCATCATGTCCCTCTCCACCCTCTCCACCCTCCACATCCATTAAACACACACACATGCTCACAGCAGGCCTTCTTTATCTACTGTTTGCTCATTTTGTATTTGGCAGCTCATTTGAAGATGTCAGGAAGGAAGTTCTAAATTTGCCACCCATTTCCTGTCCTGAAGTTAGTTTACACTTTATATTTTTCTTGAAGTCCTGTGAGTCTGCATGCTGAATATGATTATATTAATCGGTTTTGTTTTTATTTTGCACTTTTATGGTGAAAAAAAGAAAGAATACTTCACCATGGTTGTTCTATATATTCTTAAAATGCTGAAGAAACTAATGACCACTTTTCCATATGATAAAAATGTCAAGCTCAAATATGAAAAAAACTTTATTTATTTATTTATTTATTTTAGACTTATTCATGTACTACTCTATTAGGTGTTTATTAATAGTAATACAGTAAATATCTTTATATTTTCAGTATTTTTTATTTTTCATTTAAGTTTTAGTAATTTGTTATGTGCCTTTTTTATTAGCTTTAGAATATATTTATTTAGCATGATTTTATTTACATTTTATAATTTTAGTAATTTATTATTACTGAAATATAAACTTATTTCAGTTAGTTGTCAAAGCAACATTTCTCACTTTGATTTAGGTTTAAGTTTTCATCTAATATTTAGATTTTATTTCAACAACGAAAACAACTTTTATTCGTTTGTTTTAGTTAACAAAAGTAACAACATTGCAGATAGGTAGTCTAAATCTTAAGTTCTTCTAAGTCTTATGAATACATACAATAACTCAAAAGGACTGCAATGTAAGTCTTGACATCTGCAGTAGTGAATGTCATCCAGCTGTAACTACTGATATTCCCACTTCCTTCCCACTCACTTGTATTCCCCCGGCAGTTCTGCTTCCTTGTTGCCATAGCAATAATGTTCAGCACAACATCATCACTGAAAATTACAGCCCTCCACAAAAATCAGCAAGGTTAACACTTTTCCTGTTTGTGTACATGTAGGTGGGTGGTTGTTTTCTCATGAATATTCATGCACGGTTTGTGTCTGAATGTACTTCTGTATTTAATTTAAATATAAGCATCTGTCTGCTTGAGTTAGTATCCAGAAGCCATACTCTGGGTATTTTTTTTTTTTTTTTTTTTTTTTTACTTAAAGCGGTTAAAGTTACTTATGGTAATTAAAATGATCTGCTTTTATAAGCAAATATAAGTTTAACGTTAAACCAGAGCTTATTAGAGAAATTAAAAGTAGAAATCTGAGTACATTTAGATAGATTCATGCTTAAGAAAAAAAGTATACCAGTGGGGTATGAAATAAAAGTTTAATTCATAATAAATTCTCAGAATTTTTTCTCTGAGAAGTTAAAGGTAATATCTTATGCAGTTTTGCTTCTCAAGTGAATTTATCCTTTTTTAACATATGTTCACCAGAAAATGTGAATGTACTGATTTAGAAAGTTGTATTTTGATATTCAGTCTCCTCTGAACAGGGAGGTTATTTTGAGGACTGACAATAATCAAGGTTGTCAATATAAAATGAAAGGCGTAAAAGGTCAAGATTTATTTTGAAAATAGACGCAAACTTAAAGTGACCAAGCAGATATAGAAAAACTGTAGAAGAGTGAAGATGCTTTGAGAGCAGTGTTGGGAGGACAGATTATTAGCTTATAATTTATTTATACTGTTGTGGGCAGCAATGTTCCTGTTTATGTGATTTTTTTCTACTATCATTAAGATCTTTGGTTTCATTTCCAACCGCACACAAACACTACATGTCAAATGCGCTCTAATGAGACACACTTTTCTCTCTCATAGTTCATAACCTCTGTGTGGAGCATCCAAACATACAGTTCTATTAAACTCATCCATTGTTAATTCATAGTTTTTTTTCCCCACACAGCATAGCTTTAAGGAGTGTGAGATACTTTTTTTTTTTTTTATCTATTGGCTATTTTGAAATCATGAGGGACTAGAATATTAATAAGCAGCTGTTACGAGCTAGACTCAAACATGCTTTGCCCATTTGAGCAGCATTCGGAGCGCATGCAATAACCACTGCTTCTGTTGTTTGAGCACTCAGAGAAAGGACTGATGATGACAGGTGTTAATGGAAAATTGAGTTTACATTTGAAGCTGTTGGCCATGAGGGAGCGATCACCTTTCCGCCTGTCAGATCTGTGTGTGTTTGTATGTCAGTGTGAGTGTACAGTATGTTCGTTCTGTGGAAAGGTACTGTATACACACCATTCATCTGTATAATACAACAGTTCCTCTGTATGTGCTTGTATGGCCCCAGCCAGAACATTAATGAAAGCAGGTTATAAAGTCGAGGGGAGAGTAAATTGTTAGATTAAAAATGGCACTGACTCACTCACTATTACTTATAGTATAGTATCATAAGAGACATGATGATTTGCGACAAAAACTAAAAGTAAGAAGAGAGAGAAAAAAAGAAAAGACATTAAAAGTTGAAGTGAAGAGGCAGCTGGCTCTTTTCACAGCGGCGTCTGTTCTCCAACTGTGTGTGCATGTGTGTGAGGGACAGTACCTTTGACTCTCCGTCTTTCTGAAATTGACTGGCCCAGTTCTGTCTGTAACTCTCTTGCCAGAAATTGGTGGCACTAAAATGATCCATCCGTCTGAAAACTGCCTTGAGTTTTCAGAAAAACTCAAAAAACTGCCTAAAGTTTTCAGAATGCTGTGTGGTGACCTGATGCGCTTCATAAATACTGAATGTTTTTGTGTGTGTGTGTGTGTGTACGGTCTCCTCTCAGTGTGATTGTCTGTCGATGTGTCTGCTGCTCACAGTGAGAACGTCTCCTGTCCATCTGCTTCATCACGCGTGCTCTCTTTCTTTCTTTAAATCCGATTATCTCAACCACTCGCTATCACTCGCACCCACCCGCACGTGCCCTTGACCGCACCCATCCAGCCCCTGCTGAGGTGGAGATTGAACAGAGGAGGCACTAATTGCCCTTTAATTGCCCCTCTGTCTGTCCAGCTGCTCCCCCAGGCAGAAAAGACGAGCGGACAAGTAGTATTGTTCAGATCTAAGCAGTGAGAATAAAAAAGAGAGGTGGAACAGGGCTGGGAGTTTTAAACAGATATTATTCTCTTTTTTTCCATCAGTAGCTTGCCTTCATAAAACAAAAAAGAGATCTATATAAAAAAAGACATCAAAAACATTCAGTGGGTTCCAGTTTTGTTTGGATAACAGTCACAAATCAAGCAAGGTATTTGCGATATTCGGGATTATTATTCTAAAGCCATGAAAAATATTTTTGTTATTTAAAATAAAATAAATAAATGTTAAAATACTTAAAAAAAAAAAAAACTAAACTTATTTTATATACAGTAGCTAGTTGCCAATTCACTTTCATTTAGTGTAACTTGATGTGCTAAAATAAGTAAAACTGAAATAAAAATTAATAAAACTATATAGGCATTTAAAAAAAAACTAATAAAAAATACTAAAACTTTAAAATTAAAATATTAAAATAAAAGCAAAATATTAATCAAATCTATAATAGTGTCTGAGTGATAGCAAAATAACTCTGGTGATTTTGTATTTCTTAATAAATCAGCAGTGATTTCTAATGGACAACTCTGCCCCATGAGACTTGCTCTGAGGTGATGTCATCTGGCTGTTTTCCCTGTCATGTGGACATTCATAGTGCCTCACCAGACAATAACGGACTTCTCAATATGTAATTTTTATATATTTAGAGGCACGAAACAGAACCGCAAAAATAAAGATTGTTTTAACACAGGTTTCTAAAGCACTTTTTTTTTTTAAAGTGATACGCTTTTAGGCATCTGTCTTAGAGCTACAAACCAGTCAACCAATTAAAAAGATCATTACATTTATTACATTACACACTGATTTATTAAATAGAATCAATCAAAATAATTACATAAGAAATTTGCTGAGAAAACCTCCCAAATGCAAAGTCCTTTATTTCAGAAGTGTCACGGATTAATGAGATAATGAATAAAATGTATTTGTTATATAAGCAATATAAAATGGAATATATCACAGCTGAATAAACTGCTAAGGCTGCTGATTTCGGACAGGACCATATAGAAAGTGATGGAGATGAACTTAAAAATGACAAAGTTTTTGACTGTAATATAGACTACAGAGGATGGGAGACCGAGAGTTATGCTCTGTAAATGTTAACACATACTGACCTTTGACCCCACTATTACATACTGAGGTCTCTGAAGCATTCTCTGTCAATGAGCAGAGAAATGTCACACCCACACACACACAAAACAACTCTATTCTACTGGGTTGTAGTGTATACACATAGTGCAAATCATTTTTTACTATCTTTATGATGTGTGCTGTCCATATCAGCTCATTTCATTCTTGTCGAGTGCTAATGCGGAACAATTCTACTAAAACAGTCATTCTGGATCTGACTGGTGTGTTTTGGTCCCTGTGTTGTTTTGATTCCGTTTTAAAGGGAAAGTAGCATTTTTTTTCCCAGTGTTTCGTCAGTCTTTTAAACTGGTTTTAACCCCTCAGACAGTCTGTTCTGTTTAACACATTACAGTGGTCATGAGCTGTTTGTTTTGGGATCTGTGGGAGTCATGAGAATCTGTTAGCGGGTGTGTTTATGTGTGTTGTCTATCAGCCAGAGGCATCTAGGGAAAAAGGAGGATCCTAGAAGAGATTATTGTCTGTCTGGATGCCACACTACTCCTGTGATGTTTCTAAACAAGGCAACTCCATGCTCATATTACACATACACACAAAAGGACTCTTAATCTGGGTTTCATTACACAACAAAAAGTAGTCTTGAGATTGGAAGTGTTTTGAAAAACATAAATAACTTACAGTATAACTTAGTTTGGTGGGTAGCTCAAAAATGTGCCACATTAGATTTAATATTTATTATTTATAGGTGTTTGTTTTTCGATCAGAGGAACTATGATTTCCATATAAGATTTAAAATGTTTGCTACATGAAAAATCTATAGTGAGTAAATAATCAAGGCATGTTTTTCATACAATTTTATATATACTACTAAATGACACTTTAAAATATATTTACGTGACATATATTCACACAGACACACACACACACACACACAAAAGTCTTGATGGTGATATAAAAGATGCATTCAATTCTATTAAATATTCATGATGTTTCCAAATTTGTTGCCTTCAAAATCATTGAAAATATATTGAAATATAAAATATATCCCCCAGTCCCACTGTGGACTCCCTAATATGCTCCTACTACTCAATTTCACGAGAGCAAAGGGTTATTGACACTCTTTTTGCTTTCTCTCTTGCACCTGGTTCTGTGCAGCTGGGCTTCATGTTTGGAGGCAGCGGGAACACAATGGCTGTTTCAGACTCACAGCGTGTGGATCATTTCTCACTGCGTGTGACTCCGAGGCTGCTGCAGTAAAAAGCCGTCTGGCAAATTATTATGAGTGTTGTTCACTGCCACCTTTCCAGTCCTCGATCCTTCCTGCCAAAACCAAGTCCAATTGTCAAGTAAAATAGCCATCATTGCTATTACACGTCATTTTTTGTCTCTTTTCACTTTTTTTTACAGTATGTCTGGCTTCAGTCATGGTCAAGGTGACTCCAGAGGTGGAAGTGATTAAAGGAGAGACTGCCAAACTGCCTTGCAGCTACACCACCTCTGCACCGGCCTCTGCTGTGGTCCAATGGTTGATTGTAAGCAGTCAAATGACTTTATATTATGAAAATATACCACTTTTTTCATATGATATCTTTTTTTGTTTTGCATTTCTTCTTGCAAAATGCTGTACTGCACTGATGTATATGTGTTTCCATCATCCTCAGGAGGTTGCAGGTGCAAGAAAACAAATTGCTTTCAAGTCTCCACAAGGTTTTGGTGTTGATCCAGGCACAACAATGACAGATCGTTTAACCATGGAAGACGACCTGTCCCTCACCATCTCCAAAGTCATGGTGGAAGATGAGAGAATCTACATCTGCCAAGTGTCCGCAGGAACTGTAGGGTTCTCTGAAGATAAGACCCAAGTCAAGGTTTTCTGTAAGTCTGACTGAAAATGTATACATAACATATTTATTCCCTCCTTATTAGCTGAGCATGTTTCGTTTGAACACTTTTGTCCACTCCTCTACGATTTCCATAAACTAAATGAGACATATGGCCGGCCACTTTTACCCCTATTCATTAGTCTTGGGTGTTGTTTATGAGTTTGCCCTGGGTCAATTATGGCTGTACAGATTGCATTTGACATTATTGATTAATAGAGTGATTGCACTTGTCATGTTTGATGGATGTCATTTTATAGGGTTATGAGAGCCAAAGAGCTCCATGTGCATGAAGCATTACACTAATGACCACTGACCTGAGAGCAGAGCTCCCTGTCCTTGCCCAACTGATCCCAAATCAGATGCAAAGCATTGGGAGTCTGATCTTACACTGAGAAAACATTTAAGGGAGGAACATTTAATCAGTGATGGGGTGAGGTGTGTTTTCTTAAGAGACTGCATGCTTGGGTATAGCTGTACTTGCACTGAAATTAAGTACCGGCACAGAAGTAAGATGTAAACCGTCAAGCTAGATATTCTAAACATGTTCCTTGTGTGTTCCAAATAATATAGAAACTAAAATAGATGTCAGATGTAAACTGAAAGTGACAAAGACATGTATAATGTTACAAACGATTTGTTCTGGTTCAAATAATTGCTGTTTATTTGAGTTTTCTATTTTATTTCTATAAACAAAGAATCATATTATCAAGGTTTCCGCAAAACTATTTTGCAGCATAACTGTTTTGATAATAGTGAGAGATAATAATGAGAAATTGCACCACATCACTGCATCTTGCCATCACAGGAAAAGATTACATATTTTAAAACATAGAAAACAGTTATTTTAAAATGTAATAATATTTAATAATATGTTATAATATGAATAAAAAAAAAATCTGTATTTTTGATCAAATAAATGCAGCCTTGTGTGTGCGTGTGTGTACGTGTGTATGTGTGTCAGTTACTGAAAATCACCTTTTCATAACTAAAATGTCATTTATTTCATAGAAGGTGAGACAGAAAGGTGGTGCAACACCATATATATATATATATATATATATATATATATTATATTGTATATTATAGACCATAGTCAGGGTACATGGTGTATTTATATCATGATTTGTAGAATATTTAATTTATCACAGTTTATAGATTTTTTTTAAATTACTTTGTGTGTCTCTAATTGGCCTGCATTATATTGTATTGAAATTTCAGCCCCCTGCTCAGCAGTTCATTATTTCTTTAGAGACCCTCCCCCAGCTATGTGTGATGGGGTCACTGATGGGGACACTTTATGAAAAACTAGACAGCTGTTTATGTGTAAGAGGGTGTAGGCTATGTGGGATAGTGTGTGTGTGTGTGTGTGTGTGTGTGTGTGTGTGTGTGTGTGTGTGTGTGTGTGTGTGTGTGTGTGTGTGTATATGTGTGCACACAGACTAGAGAAAACAGCAGAACGGACTCTTTGTTCATTTTCCACCCCAGACTGCATGGAGCGAGAGAGGCAGTAATGGCTGTAATAATTGTGAATGAGAGCAGGGGGACTGGAAAACAATGACATCTCCTCCCAGGAGACGAATGCTGCTGCCTGCTTCATGGCTAATGGCTGCACCAGAGGGACATGTCTTTATGTAGAGAGAGAAAGAGACATCCATCTCCATGCAAACTCACATGTTCTCTGCTGCTTTTAAAGTGTCTTTCAAACACATTTTGAGAAAGATTAAGACATGAGAGAAATGCTTTGGTTCAGAAAGATCATGTGGCAAGAAGAGAGACTGAGAAACTAAGCGCTCTTGGAAGAATGGCATGACTGCTAATTATATTAAAAATGATTCAGTTTATTTTTGTACCAGATGACAGCTGGGAGCAGTGATATGGTGACCTTGCGTGTGAATTGGTGGGTAGGGGAGAACTCACAGCTCGATTTGAAAAGGGAATTAGAAATGTCATAAGTTTAATGCATGGCTTTTTTATACACTTAATTTTTTCATGTTTCCATTTGGAAAATTTGGGGGCAAATTCCCTAAACAAGCTTTTGCACAGACTATTTCTGTTGTAACCAAACACAGCTTTGGACCCAAAAGCAGAACACAGACTAAAAATGATGCAAATAAAATGTATTTATTGCCAAAATCAAGCAACACAATCCATCTGTCATTTGATGTTGAAGATTGTTGGCTAAGGTGAACTGGAAACCAAACAGGCCATAGATATGTTGGTAAAGCAGAGAGAGTAGTTTGTTGATCTGGCATGGCAGGCAGAATGCAGGTGGAGTGAGGTCTAAAGCACAGGAGAAACAGAATCAGAACTCCAACAAAACACATAACACAAAAACTAGTCTAAAGACACTGGGAGACCTTAGCACAGCACCACATAGACTGAACAATCTGGCAGAAAATGATTGAAGACCCAGGGTTTAAATACTGGAGGCGGATGAGTTGATTGGCAGCAGGTGATTCACATTCAGCAGTCAGCTACAGAGAGGCGTGCATAGCCATGCCCCCGGATTCACAAACACACAAGCACAGACACGCAAAAAGGAAAAACACAGCTGGCCAAAATCCAGATCCCTGACAATTTTAGTGCAAAAACCTGATTCTTATTCACTAACTAGCTGCAATACGGTTTTAGCTGGGGAACAGCTTTTCAGCACAAACACACCTTTGAATGCAAATTAGGCTCATTATATTGTGCCTTATTCACAAAATTCAGCACAGTTTGCCTTGCACATTTAATGTTATGATATTATCGCCCACAGACAGCACGTAGTAAACTGGATTTCATTTAAAATAACTTTCTTTGAATCTCTATTGATCGTGGCAGCAGTTATTTATAAAATAATGATTAAATGATGAAGAGGAGCATTATAGCTAGGCATCCTGGCTATACATTCAGTGTAGTGTAGGCAAATGATTTAAAAGATCCAGTTATTGGCTGTCAGGATACCATATTTCTGACTTGATTTAAGTTATTAATGAACTTTTCTTTTCCTATCACAGTTGCTCCAGAGAAGCCAACGATCACAGGAAATAATCAGGCTATTACCGTCAGTTCCGAAACTGACACCTCCTCTGAGGTGAGTCTTGCATATGTTCTTAGCTGTATGTGATAGCTGTGAGCCTTTAAATGTAAATTCATTTTGTGCAAGGTTACAATGACTTAATGAAGTTAGAAAATCAGAAATTGTGTAACAATATTCAGCGTGTGTGGTATGTTTGTTTAGGTGGGCAAGTGCATCAGTAGGAATGCTTACCCTCAGCCTCGTATTATCTGGTTTAAAGATGCTACCCCTCTACCTGAAGTAAAGGACCAAAAGGAAAGTAAGTGCAGAATCAGAAAAGTGCTCAGAATTTGAAATTCCTTTAAAATCTCTTTTCTGCCCGTTGAAGTCTGAGAAGACCAACAATTTGGGATTTAGTGTATATATATCAGAGCATCTGCAGGATTTTTAAGATCAAATTTAAGACTTGTTTAAGACCTGAACAAATAAAATGAATCCCATTTGAGCAGGGTAGGGCAATGGTAACATTAAACTATAAAACTGACTGTAAAAAGCATGATTTATTGTTAAGATACAGGTTTTCACAACACACAGTCCCTCCATTTTCAGGGGCTCAAATGTAATTAGACAAATAAATATAATCATAAATAAAATGTAAATTTTTAATATTTTGTTGCGAATCCTTTGGAACTCATGGACATCAACAAAGACTGGGTTTGTTTGTGGGTCTTTCTGCCTTTAGGTTTGTCTTCAGCAAGTGAAATGCATGCTCAGTCGGGCTGAGATCAGGAGATTGACTTGGCCATTGCAGATTAATTATCTTTTTTACCTTCAAAAACTCCTAGGTTGCTTTTGCTGTTTGTTTTGGGTCATTGTCCATTTGTACTATAAAGCACTGTCCAATCAACTTTGCTCCATTTGACTGAATTTAATTGGATTTAATTGATCAAAATTGACAAATATTTACATATAACCAAAAAATCTGTTTCAAATAAACACTGTTGTTTATATTAATCCTTCTATTAATCTAGGAATCCTGAAAAAATGCATTAGATTCCACAAAGATATTAAGAAGCACAATTGTTTTCCTAATTGATAATAATAAGAAATGTTTCCTAAGCACAAATTCAGTATATTATAACGATTTCTGAAGGATCATGTGACACTGACAAATGGAGTAATTTATCTTTGTAATCACAGGAACAAATTATATTTTAAAATATATTTAATATTTCACAATATTACTTTTTTTGTGTGTTTATATATTCTAAAAGATATTTAATACGTCCTAATACAATACCCAAAAGTCCCCTAAAATAATGAAATGTATTAAGTACCTTTCAGAATATATACATGTATATTCTTTTTTTTTTTTATTAGCATAGTAGCATTTCGCTACTCTTCACAGACCTGTAGACATCTTCCAGTGAAGTTAATCTTGTTCCTCTCTCTTTCTCAGAAACATATATGATACCTAGTGTGGTGAAGGAAGCCTCAGGCCTGTACACCATGACCAGCACGCTGTTCATGCAGCCGGTTAAAGCCGATGCTAAATCTGTCTTCCACTGCACGGTGGAGTACAGCATGCCAAACAACCAGATCAAACAGGAGAGCTCCGATAAGTTCAACCTCTCGCTGCTCTGTGAGTCCGACGTGCACACACTCACAATGTGTCAACTCTACGCTCATTTACCTCAAACTCCTCATCCTGTGCTCTCCTCCAATCAGATTCAACAGAAACTGTGTTCTTCAAACTGAAGAATCAGGGGCCAGTCAAAGAGGGGGATGATGTGCTGATGGAGTGTGAGACTGATGGAAACCCTCAGCCAGAGTTTGAATTTTATAAAGAGGTGAGTGACCATTCATGCCAAATCACAACCAAATGATCTGGCTGATGATATTATTCTTACTCAAGTATTTACGTACTCACTCATAAGGACACAAGACTGGAAGGATTGAAAGGAACACTAAAAGTGAAGCGTGTCACTCGAAAGGATGCTGGAATCTATAAGTGTGATGCTCTGGATTTTGATGCCGAAGATGGTGTTGAACTTATGAAAACTCTTAGCTTAAATGTACACTGTAAGTATCAGTCCTAGACACTATAATAATTACAATAAACTGGACGAGTTGCTAAATAAAACATAAATGATCCTTTCTTATCTCTGCCCTCCTTCATTACCAGTACTAATTTAGACAAGCTTTACAGACCATCTCAATGGAATGAAAAAGAGACTACAATGAATAGCGTGATTAAATACAGTGGCGAAGGCAAATATTTAAATTGGGGCAAATGCTTCTCTTTCGTCTTCTTTTTGTATTGTTAAGATACTATTATAGTATTTGTTAATATTTTAAATTAGATTTCATTTCGATATTTTTAGTTCTAATTTTAAATTTAGTTAATTTATTTTTTACATTTTATGTGCTTTAGGTATTTTTTTTCTATTTAGCTTTCATTTTTTTTAATTTCAGTTTAAATTTTGGTCATTTTAGTACTTAAAACTATTTCAGTTGCCAACGCAACATTTGTAATTTTAAATGTTTAAATGATTTTTTTTATCTAGAATTTATATTTTATGTTATTTTAGCTTTATTTTGATTTTTCTTTTCGAAAGATTTTTAATAGCTTCAGTTTTAGTTAATAATAATGGCACTGTTTCTCATCATCGACTTAAAAGAGAAGAGTATCATTTGAAAACAATTTCAAGTGAACGATTGTTCCTAATTTTTCTGTAACACATTCACTCTAATATTGTAAACTCTTTAGTTCTTCCAACACTACAGTGACATCAATCAATATGTCAATTAAATTATGTTATCCTGGTAACATTACTTTTTAACTTAGAGCAACAGTTGCTAAGTTAGGATTGGTCTGTAATGTTTTAGGGCGGGGCTTAGCAAAGGATCAGTTGTTACGTTCAGGTTTAATTGATTTTTCCATCACCTTTGAGCTATATTCATTCTTTTGTCACTCTGTCAGATCTTGACCCTGTATCAGTGACTCCAGAAGGCCCATTGCTTGCTGCTAAAGGAGATACTGTGGAGCTTCAGTGTAAGACCAAGTCCTCTGATGAATACACCCTGCAGTGGAAAAAGGCATGTATCGATTTCAACAAGCCTCCATCCCCATGCCAATTTTTCTACTTCTACTGTGATGTTTCTCTCTCTCATGTATTTTTTTTTTCTCTCAATTATGTTCTATTAGTTCTTATTAGTTCTACGCTGTGTCCACCTTTGGAGTTTTCAGTATTTCAGTATTCAGTATTTTGGCAGATAGTTCTCCAAAAACGGAATATTCTGCCATCCTTTTCTCACTCTCTTGTCAATCCAAACCCATAGGACTTAATTAATCTTCCCCCGTTAAAAAGTCCAGGTAACCAACGTCCAATAAGGCCATAAAGTCTTTGTAACGAATCCAAATGAATCAAGTGGTTTAATCCAAGTCTTGTGATGAGATATGATTGCTTAATATAATGAGTAGATTTTATTTAGACTTATGTTCACATATAAACACACATACATAGAGCATATCACACATGAAAGATTGTGTCATGCTTCATGCACTAGAACAAGCAAACAAACTTCACAAGACTTGAATTAAACTGCTACAATGACTTTATAGCCTTTTCATATCTTCAACTTTTTGGTTACCTTGACCTTCATGGATGCACAGAAACCTCTGAGATTTCAAATAAAATATTTTAAATAGTGTTTCGAATATGAACCGAAGCCTAATGGGTTTGGAACGACACAAGTGTGAGTAAAACAGTGGAAATAGTGATCTCATTTGACTCAACATCTCATGTGATCTCACTGTATGCCACAGGACTCAAAGGAGCTGTCGCAGACGGGTGTGTTGACTCTCCAGTCAGTGACTCTGGCTGATGCTGGCGTGTATTTATGTGTCGGAGCTGTACCTTCAGTGCCAGGTCTCCGAAAACAAGCCAATGTCACCCTTACCGTCACAGGTACTAAGTGCAAACACAGACACACACAGCTTTATAGTGGTTTATCAGTGCAAAGTGTCAGTACAAGCTGTCATCAGTATCAAAGCAGCTCGCTTTCAAGAGATAGAACTAAACGATGGGCTGTCAACAAACTGTCGACGCTTGTTGTTATACCAGCTGCTTTCCGTAGTGTGGATATTATGTTTGGATACACGTAGGAGTTCATTGCCATAAGAAAACAAGAAAGTGTGTTTGTTTTCTGCTCAGAGTAACCAGTTAAGCTCAACTGTAAGTAAAAACACAATTCAAAATCTACATATAACATGATGTGAAACAATATTATAAACTTTTAAAGACAAACCTCTTAGGTTGTTAAACGATGGTACATTACCATCAGGTCAATAAGTCAGGTCATAAGTCATCTTTACCACGAAAATGAGAACAGATGCTGCATTCACATTCTCCTTGGAAGTTCCTTCTTTCAAATCATACTTACGATATGATGTGCGCTCGTGTGATTTCGAGTTCATGTTCATCTTTCTTTTTTTAATTCCCAACCAAGTCAGGAATATTTTTAGTGCTAATGCACCGTAATGAAGAGAAAAGAATGCACATTAGGTGTGTAATTGATGCTGATCTGCGTGTTTTATCATTCTCTTGCTGCCACAGAGGATGATGGGAAATGTTAGTCTGCTCATAAACCAGCTAAGTGAGTTGGGTTGTCTGGCAGTAAACAAAAATGCTTACAAACTAAATGGCACTGTCAACATTCACATTTACAGCTTATTATGATCCACAACAATTTGCTTCCACCATACAAATGTAATTTATACGCCCCCAACTCAGGGTGTAAACAAAATAACAAATAAGGTCCCAGACTTTAATTAAGCCGCTTGTGTACGTTCAACTTGTAAATACATTAATTCTGATAAGAATTACTAAATGTGTAAAGAGTTGTAGTGAGCCAAAGCTACAGTAGCTTAGCTAACTAATATGGGATGTTCTGGCATTAAAGAATGAAAAAGATGTTTTATAATAAGAAACTACATCAAAAGGAAACAAAAAATTGTCCTTTTTCCAATTATCATAGACATTTTGCTTCAAATCAAATGTTGAGATTCATCTTGGAGCTGTTTTATTTGGTTCAATGCAACGTCCTGAAATGGAGATATATATGGAGATATATATTTCCAAGGCATCTAACAATGTTGAACTAATTCCTATAATAACACATAAGCTTTTAAACACCTTGCAGTATGAGACATACTGTATACTGTAACACCAGGAAAGGTCTCATGTATGTTATCTGTGCCATTGGAAAATCCTTTCATTCTATAGTTGATTTCCTGGTTTTGTTCTATAAGCCATCATGGCATTTATTGTATTCATGAGTGTAGTTCACACCTCTTCCTGGTTTCCAAGAAAGAATAGTGAGGCATTCATAACATGTTCCATGAATTCTCCCTTTGTTCTGAACACATGGAATATGATATCATATGAATATGATGTTTTACTGAATCCTCAGATGTCAAAAGGTAGATGTCAAACTGGTAGGTAGGTTTAATTTAGAATCTTTGTCATCAATTGATGAAGGAATTTACACCTCAAAGACAGGTTAAAGTAAATGAGCTCAAATATTGGCCACTGATAATAAACATATGTTTTTGTTTTGAGGTGCACCTGAGATTGCTGCTCCACTGAATGGTTTTGTTGATAAGGAAGGAGGGATGGTCACTCTCAACTGCTCTGCTCTTGGTCATCCTGCTCCACAGTTCACCTGGAAACCTTCTGGCAAAGAGGTGCGTGAATGTGCTTCAAATAGATTAGGTTTGATCTTTAAATCAGAAAACTGCATTCGTTGTTTTTTTCATCTGTGTGTTTGTGTGTAGTCCGTGACAGTAGTGGGGGATAAGGTTATCAGCACAGTCACTCTTGAGGCCTCGGCCGCGGTTCTGAAGGATGGTGTGATTTGTGAAGCATACAACAAGCATGGAATAGACAGCAAGAACTTCAAGGTGTCCATCAAATCAGGTTAGTGCATCCTGCTCTTACAGACTATGTTGGGACTGGAATACTACACTCTAAAAATGGCTGTGTTAAAAATAACCCCACTGACAACCCAGTGCCGGGCAAATATCGGAACAAAAACACCCCAGCATAGATGCTGTATACTGCCCTCTGGTTTTTCATAAATCGGTATGAAGAACGCAGGGATAAACATTTCAGACAGTGCTTTTGTACATTGTCGCATGACCTCATTATGTTGTATGGTTTATTCAGCCAGTAGCAACCAGATATCTCAATTTTATAGGAATGCTGTTATTATTTATTTTTTTAGCCCATTTTGTGTAAAAATGTCTGATTCTTTTTTTTTTAACTCTTGTTATGTTACCTAATTGATATTCATGAACCAAACTATTCACACTGATACTATTTATAAAATGATTACCTGTTCTTGAGTTGCATATCCTTGTAGACACTTCTTTTTAAGGTTTTTTTTTTTTATGTTTTTGAAAGACATGTCTTATGTTCACCAAGGCTGCATTTATTTGATCAAAAATACAGTATAAACAGTAAAAAAGTAAATTTATTTTAATATACTTTAAAATGTAATTTATTCCTGTGATGGTACAGATGAATCTTCAGCAGCCATTTCTCCAGTCTTCAGTGTTGAAAATGGTTGGGAAAATACCTTTTTTCAGGATTTTTTTTTTTATAAATAAAAAGTTAAGAATAAGACCAGCATTTATTTGAAAAAGAAATCTTCTGCAATCAGTATCTCCACAGACTCTCATTTACACTCAAAATGTTACCCATTCTCTAAGTCTTGTTCTTTTATTTCCTCTGTACAGATCCAGACAAATCATCAAATCCCAATGCTGCTAACCGAGGTAGACACTTGTCCCAGCTCTCTCTGCTCCTCCTCTCCCTCTCAGGACTCTTTCCTGTACATACTCCGTGATCTAGCTTTCCAGCCCTTTTCACTGTATATCACGTACTGTTACCAAACACTGTGTATATTGTATATTGTATTACGTGTGTGATCTTTATGATGTCCGTCCTCTATTTTGTTGATGCTGCGTCTTTAACTTTTCCCTCATTTGGGACAATAAAGGATTCTGTTCTATTTTACTTTCCTCTCTTTCCTTCCTCTCTGTGTCTGGGTGTTTGTCTCTAAATACCGCCGTCCATTCATCCTTGAGTGTGCTGTCAAGTGTTTAGCTCGTGAGGTCACTTCAGCGTGTGTATGTGTTTGTCTTCATCTTGGTGATGGGCCTCGTTGTGTGTGTGTATGTGGGTTAATGGTAGAGTGTTTTTTTTTCCTGTGTGCTGTTCAATTGGACTCAACTTTCTCTTTCCCATAATGCTGCTCAAAGGAAACCCTGTGTTTAAAACAGGTCTGTATAACCCCTGCTGCTTTTCTGTCTTTGCGTGATAATAAAATAGTGCATGCGTATGCAATTGTCTGTTTGCTTACAGCTGTGAAATTGTGTGTGTTTGTATATATTTTTTTCAAACTGTGACCTTATTAATCACTGATTACTTGGGTCTCGTTTTAACATCGACAAAAGAAAAATTGCTTATTGTTCTGGTTTACTACCTCCCCACCCTCCTCAACATGCCTGTTCCCCATTTGTGGTCCCCTTTATCTTCGTCTCCCTCCCAAACTTATCACTTCTTCTTCTCGTTCGATCTTCTCAGCGGAGAAACAGCAGGGAGGTTCTAGCGCTGTCGTGATTGCCGTGGTGGTGTGCGTTCTACTGCTTCTCCTCCTGGTGGCTCTGCTCTTCTTCCTTAGTAAGAAGGGCAAGCTGAGCTGTGGGAAAAAGGACAAGAAGGATATGTGAGTAGCATGAACCATGATAACAAACGTTTGCAGGTCATGTGTTCACATTTCCATTTATTCACTTCATACATTTTGTCACTTTCTCCTTCCAGGGCATCTGGGGAGGTGAAAGGTGGTATTGTGGTGGAAATGAAATCCAGTGAGAAAGGCAATGAAGAGGCTGGTCTGCTAAACAAACCACATGCAGAACAGGTGAGGGGTCACAGGCAAATTTTAGCAAGGTGGTTCTCAACTGTACAAAAAAAAAAAAAAAAAAAAAGGTCGGGTGAAAAAATGTTCTATCATCTTTCAGCATAACAGATACATGTATGATGTAAATATATAATTAATCTGACCTGTACCCATTAAAATACATAAAATATTAAGTGATCATACTAAATTTTATTGTATTTTAAATGATAAACATTTCTCTAAATGATAGAAAACATTTTGCTGACAAATGGGCAAAATGGAAAAAATTGGTAAAGATTTAAAATGACAATTAATTAGTTCTTTAGACCTGAGCATGCACTGTGATCCTTAAAGGGATAGTTCGCCCAAAAATGAAAATTACCCCATAATTTACTCAACCTCAAACCATCCTAGGTGTATATGACTTTCTTCTTTCAGACAAATACAGTCGGAGTTATATTAAAAAAACATCCTCTCTCTTCCAAGCTTTATAATGGCAGTGAATAGGGGTTGAGATTTTGAAGCGTTGAGTGGCGTTCCAGCGGATGACGTAGGACGTAGGCATAACGTAGGCTCCAGTGAGAGCAGAGGAGAGAGCAAAACAAAACACTGGTCATGAATTAGAAGTGCAAAAATGAGGATTTGTAAAGAAAAATGTCGGAGGATTTCAGTATAGGTCAAGAGGAGAATTCCTTTTCTTTAAGCAGAGCATGGTTCTTGCGACACTAGCGTATTCTTACCGGAGCTTTCACTATGAGTACGTCCTTCGTCATCCGCTAGACTGCCACTCTCTTGTGAACGCAACTATGACAGTTAGCATAAATTAGAGATTACGGTTTATAAAGTTTTAAATATGGATATTTTTCTTACACAAAAGCATCGCTTCACTTCAGAAGGCCTTTATTAATCCCCTGGAGCCAACTTGAGCACTTTTTATGATGGATGGATGAACTTGTTTGGGCTTCAATATCTCGACCCTTTTCACTGCCATTATAAAGTTGGGAAGAGCCAACACATTTTTTAATATAACTCCAATTGAATTTGTCTGAATGATGAAAGTCATATACACCTATGATGGCTTGAGGGTGAATAAATCATGGGGTCATTTTCATTTTTGGGTAAACTATGCCTTTAAATGGACAAATTGTCTTTAATCTCAAAAATTGTATTACTTTACGCAGCTAAATGATGGCCAGTAAAAGCAGTGTGTGTTCATTAACAACCTTTCCACTTTCACAGTGATAAAAACGAAGTAAGAACAAGATCTCCAGAGACGTAAAGGATGGTAATGAATTAAGAGTGCTCTGATGGAGGAGAAGAGAGGAGATGGAGGAACGAGAAGACAAATTCATTTTAGCTGTACAGTTTTCTTTTTTGAAAGATTGTGGGAGGGGCTATGATGCTGAACTGAGGGTGGGTTTCAGTTTAGAAGTGGGAGGGGCAATAAATGTAAATCTGCCATTATTTTGATAAGGTAACATACTGTGTCCTGATTGTGTAATCAAGCCAATCTTTGTAGTACAACTCTATTAAATAGAGCGCAGCTTAATGCAGAGTTCTTCTACCTAAAACAAAGCAGAAAATTCACTGTGGACACTGGATGTTGCTCTTCATGCTGTGCTGCACCCTGGTTATGTCGATTAGTTCATGTTGTTGAAATACTGCAGTACAGCCTCTTTTTGCATTACAAACTGCACTGTGTACATTTGTGATTGTGAACTGCACACGTGCCATCACCCTGATTAGTGAACCCTACAGATATGCTTTGGCCATGATCTGCATGGAGCATATGGATGTGCCATTATACACACTGTCCAGTTGTTCCTTTCAATGCCTTAGATATTTTAGACCATGCCTGCATGTCCCACACCTGTATGTTTTGAGCTATAACCAAAAGCCAGAGGTGACGGGAAAGAAATAGCGTGTGTGAGAATCCCATTCAAACCATATATCTGAATGCATGGACCCATTCCGCTCAAGTCTGAGAGTTGTGGAGGAGTTACAGAACTAACTCAATCATCTCATTTCCTCTGTACTGCACTGAATTCCATTCGACAGCCCAAACATGTTCAAAGACTTTAACCTAACTCTGTAATTATTACACATGGGTTAGTAAGAGGACAGGTCTACAGGTCTTTTAAAATGCATCCTAATGGGATTAATCGTTCACTGTTTTTTATATAACTCCACTATTCTTTTTGGATTATTAAAATGTTGAGCGTGATTGGAAATGATCTACTCACTGAGCAGAAATCAAAATGAACATACTGTCCCAAAATACTATTCTGTTTGAAGTTTTTCCAACGCTATTAATGTCACTAAGTTTTTCATTATTTATATTTAGAGAAACATATCAAATTAAACACTTTCAGCCTTTTCTTAAAGATTAAAAGTTTTTGCGCTCTGTTTAGTTATGTGAAACCCCAAGGCTTCATACTTTCATAATTCACACAACAATGAATTCTGTCATCATTTACACATTCTCATTATCGTTCCAAACCTAGATAACTTTTTTTCTTCTGTGGAACAGCTTTTGTACATAATGAAAGTCAATGGAGTCCCAAACCAAACTGGATCCCACTGATTTTTATTGTAAAATAAAAACACTGAGAATGACATGAGGGTGAGTAAATTATGACATATCAGTAAATTTCCTATTTGGGAGAACAATCACTTTAAATTCTGAGAGCAAGGAGATAAAAATGAAAACTTGGTAAAAGTTGAAGGGCAGGGCCAGAACTTTTCCACTGCTGTCAGAGTGGAAATATTTTTTGTTATTTATCAATAATGTTGTCCATTGCCACTTTCACTTTGTTTTAAACCAAAAAAAATGAGTGAACATGGGGTGTAAAAATGATTTCTTTAAGCTTGTATATGACGTTACAGGTTTCTGTGTTTTGCATATATATGTATTTTGTATCTTTCTCAGTAAAAGCACACGGTTGTTCAGGTGGCACAGCTGGAACATTCTAGAATCACTATGTTGTTGGAAAACCCTGTCATTTTTTCCCCAGGCCCATAATGTTAAACAAAGCTGTGAGCCTTGTTATTTGCTTCAAATAACAGATTCACAATCTGCTGTTCTTTGAGTCGGGTCCTCTGCATGTCAGAGCAGCACCCAGGGACAGTTTTTCAAACATTTACACAATTTCTGAATATGGTCACAGACACTTATACAGTATACATACAGTGTTTCCCTGTACCAACAAAACAGTGATTGTAGAGTCTCTAAGCAGCAGGTTTGGTACAATTAGCTGAGGGTAAAAAGAAGACTGAGGTGAAGTGAGGTTTGGATTCCTTGATTTGGACAAGACATTATTATTTTTTTATCTACTGAGTCTTTGTGTGTAGTTGAGAGTATTTTAATGAATCAGTATGTATTAATTGTCCAGTAGACACATGGAACATGAGCTAAAATATCTCTAAAAATCTCAAACACTGGAAAATGTATGATGGCCCGTTTATGAAGGCCTCTCTTTTAGACTCCTCATAGAATATTTGTAACTATTATCTTGATGCTCTTTTTTACATTTACTGATCTCATTTTGCAAAATGTAGTCATATGTTCTGTCAATGTAATGTGTGATTTATAGTTATGGTCAATATTTGCATACAAGTTATTTGAACTCCCATTTTCTAAAATAATGTGTAACAAAAAAAAGTTTTCTTAAGAATACAGGTCTTAACTACTGAATGATTTAGCAATTTCGCTGGTTTTGCAAGAAATAAGAGTGCTGTTTTGAATAAGATGTCATACTTTATGGATGTCTGCAATTGTTTGTGCTCTCCAGGTATACTGTATATTTGTGGTACGCATTTGTGAACTTTGTAGCTTGTCTTCTTCTGATTGGAACTGTGTAGAGTTTATACTGTCAGACAACAACAACTACAACAAATCCCAATCTGTCTCTTTTTTTTGTGTGTGTTTAAAATTACTGTAACCCTCAGGTAACTTTATAATTTAAATAGATAAACCAGTTGAGTATGTTAAACATTTTTATTCACCTTCTTAACATTAATCTTGAGTTTCCCTTTGGGGTTTCAGTCTTTGTTCTCTACTTCTAATGACAGTTCAGATTTAATAGACATTAATCTGTTGGAACCGTCAGGTAAGTGACTCTATCAGGTATGATCTTGTTAATCATTAAATGATAATGCGATACCTCCGTAAGGAACTTCTACATGTAAAGACAGTAGGCTATTATCTTTGAGGACAGATACACACTTCTGAATTGAATGACATTTAAGTATGATCATTACATTATGTAATCAGATAGGCGTGGGGTTTGGTTATTTTATATTTGTGAGAATGAACCATCATATTTAGTGATATCCTGCTATAGGAACCAATTGCGTGATGATTGTGTTCACACTGTAGTCGGCAAGCATGGAACAACACAATGCAACATACCTGGAACGCTGTTTCTTAACTTGTTTAATCTTAAAACCAGGATTTGTTTTGTTTTTTCTCTGAACTGTGTGGTTTGTGAAAGTATGTAATTTATGTTGTAGAACAAATCTCAGCAAGGTCAAATCACGCTGAAAAACAGATGTAGTGCACCATACCTTGATGATGTACAGTATTTGATGAATTGTGAACGCTGGACACTTCCTACACATTCTCAAGATTGTGACTTAAAATGCAGGAAGCTGCCTACCGACACAGTATGTTTGGAAAGATGACACAGGCAATATGTCATCAAACCTTCACCCACAGCCTCGTTCATCCTTGCCCCGACCTGCCAGGTGTCAGTCAAGGTGTTGAAATTCCTCCTATGTTGAAATTTGCATGTAAGGCGATCATTTTAAAAATACATACTAAGCCAGATATACCATCAGGTGTGATTAACATTATTTGCTTGCACTGTCCATGTGAGTTTGAGGAATGAGGCAGAAGCATCTGTGGATCCCTCTTAAATCATTGATTCTGACAGTTCAATCACTAACAGGACCTCATTCACCTGTCAGACCAGCAGCACAGGAACAAATACATGTTAATGCAGATTGATATTGAGAAGACAATAAGGATGGAAAATTGAAAAAGAATTGAAATCATAATTGTTTCAGATAAGAAAAGACATTTTATAAGAAGAGAAAGGACGTGTTACAAAAGGCTGCAGCTGGACAAGATATGCACATGGAGAAAATTAGGAAGTATGCTTGGAGAATGATGTGAATAATAAGAGAGAGAAAGAGGGGATGAAAGTGAGTCAGCTATCAGATGCTCTCAAGCACATTGTTATGCATTTGTATTTAGTGAATGGAGACACTGATGTCTGGATCTATTCCATTGATTTAATGATGATTTTCCCTCATCAAAGCAAGTGGCTCTCCATCTTTCCCCAATACCGATCCACTCCGTACTTCTTGTTAGTGGGTGATTAAGATAGAGACTGCCATTTTGCTTTAGTGGTCCAAAATCCCTACCTTAGCATTAATAATATACTTTTATAGCATTTATAAATATTGTTAATTAACTTTTATTTTTTATTTACAGTTTTCATTTTAGGTTTAAGTAATTTAATATTTTATTTCAGCTTTATTTACTGTAAACATTTTAATAATTTTAGTTGTAGTTAACAATATCAGCACTGCCTGAAACTGACTTCTAACACTTAAAGAGGTACTCTCAGTTATTTTTTACTAATTAAAAAAGTACTTTTTTTAAATAAATAAATATGCCGTCTTATTTAAGGTGGAACTGATTTTAACCATGTTAAAATCACAAGACCAACTGAATACTGACTTTATCTCATTACCAGCCCTGTTATTGGGAACTCATAAGCATGAATGTTGAAACTGTATGTTGCTGTAACTGAAATGTCAGTTTTAAAGGGCACCTTTAAAGTTGAGATGTGTCATTTCTGTGCCACTGGGGCCACTGTGGACAGACAAGAAGCAGCAAGGCATTTTAAGCAATAAAAATATGTGCAGGAGTTACTGTGAAACTGAGGGCAGCTGTACGATCTGCCTGGACATGCCGACAGTCCTGCTGTTATACCAGCACAGGTGTCATAAAACACGGTGCCAGGTATGACAGAGAGTGAGAGAAAAGTTTATTACTGCTTAAACATTTGCATTTTGGGACAAGGTCATATTCTTGTAAAAAAAAAAAAAATCCAGTCCTTCTAGACAAAGAACAGCAATATGATGATTAAAAGCGCTTCCCACACTCTTTGTTCTCACAAGCTTTCATACTCTTTCCACTGACTCATATTATCATACCCACAATCCCTTTCTGTCATCGGAGGGAGTTTTGTGGCTTGATTTCATGGGGATTTCTCCTAGAATCTGCTAATTGCACATCTGTGTGTGTGCGTGCATATTATATGTTACATGTTCACTCAATTTGCTCTTTAATGATGCAGTGAACGAGACCTCCTCAGTTTGTCGTTATCCTCGGCCCTCCATTACAGCCCCTGCTGTGTACGGGTTCAGAGCAGAATGTTATCAAACCAACCTTGAAGATTAGCAAAATTATCTCGCTTTGCTACTTCAAGTGAGACTTTTTTTTAATTAGCCGCTTTTGTGATGAGTTTATTCTGTTTTAATTAGATTCTGTGACTGATGAGAAGAGATTTCAGTGACACCAGAACCAGCAGGCGAAATGAGGGTGTGTTATGGTTGTCAGCCTTTGGGAGGGAATTTCTCATGCATTAAAGGAGAGATAGCAGAAAAAGCCTTGACATTACTCACATAGCTGAGCCCTCTCTGTTTATCAGCACTACTTGTGCTTTAGTTCACTGCCGAGCACTCTGTCTGTCTCCCGAGGATGTACAGTATGTGTGTGCGTTCCTTCTATATTTCTTCCTGAAGAAAAAGCACATTATAGGAAGATTTGTTTTAGGATATCTCTACTTCCATTAGGATTATGTATAGGATATGTGATTATTTTCATGCAATAGGAGTGTGAATGAATGAATCTGTGAGTGATTTTCTATATCCCCTTGTTTAGTTTGCAGACCCTGTTTCCTCCTCACTCTTGAGAGTAATGGTAAACCTCTGAACAGTGCCTCTGAATATTTTTCCTAAAACAAGGGACAGGATATAAGTAGCTATTAGTCAACATTCTTTCTTCCAGTGGGTTTACAATGCGCATTGCAAAAACAATCCCTCGGGAGTATAACCTGTGGTTAAGTGGTTTATTTACAGCCTGATAATTATGTCCCTTCAGTCTCAGGTCAACTAATCATTGGTATTAATCTCGCTGTTTACACCTGGTATTAACATGTGTATCTCAAATGTGTTTCCAGGGGCCATATACATGACTCATAACATCAGCTGGGGTTATGTATGTAAGGGTCAAAGGTTAAGGTATGGATGTTAGCCCCTGCTGGTAAATGCTGCAACTACACTATCTGTTTATAAAAAGCATCTTTCTCAGGCTGATAAACTGACTTAAAAAAAAAAAAAAAAAAAAAAAAAAAAAAAACATTTTAACATTTTCCTCAGATATGTTTAAAATCCAAACAAAAAAGAAATGCAAATCAGATCTAGATTTCATATTAGCATTAGATGACACTTAGACAGACTGCAGCTATCTGACACAAGTAAGAAAAACTGGTCTAAGATCTTAAATGTAAGTTTTGCAAGTACCTTTATTGCAATATGTAACAATAAAGTTTTATCAATCTATGTGTCCCTCCGTCCATTATTTTTCTGTCTGTCTGTGCATGGAAAGTGCCTTTAAGATCTAAATTCCTGTAAGTGAATTGTAAGAGTAAGACAGATAATGTCTGTCAGTCTATTTATTTATTTATGATGCTCTTCTGTTAAAGATATCTGAATAACTGTTCACGTCAGGTAAAGTGTGCTTCGTGTCACTTGGGCTGTGTTCCACCCCAGGGTTCTGTAATAGTAATGCCATAAAGAGTGCTTTTAAGATTTGAATTCCTGTAAGTGCTTTTATAAACAGTTGATGACAGGTATTGTCAGTTCTTTGCACATTTTCATGTACTGTACATACTTGCAAATGGCTGCATTATTCATGCCTTTTTCTTGAATGCTTGTCTTGTTATGTTAGGTCTCTAGAAAATATTCTGGGTATTTTAAGTTGTTGTAAAAAGCGTGTGACAGGTTTGTTTGTCCTCAGGCTACAAGTTCTCTTTGGCGTGCTTTCACGGTATACACCAGACAAACACACACACAGGTGTTGTGTATAGGAAACTCTAGTTTTTTTTAAAAAACACTGAATGTGTATACACACATCTGTTTCTATAACTAGCACTAGCAATCGTGCCTTTTAGAAATGTATTTTCATACTGGCACACACAAGATGCAGCTTGTTCTACACAATACTGTGTTATTTTGTCTCATCAAAAGTTGCTTAAGTGTAAGCAAACATGCCGTTTAAAATGCAGTGCCAAAATTGACTCATCAATGTGTTGTGGTTCCCCATGTTTACTGGCAATGGTTCAAATAAATTGAAAAAGAAAATTGTTTTAAACTAGAAAGAAGGGGAGTTTTATTTGTACTCAAAATGTGAAAAGCTGCCAACATCGTCTACTGCTTTTGGTATGCAGTTAAATGGTGTCGGTTAAATTGGTGATGGATAAATATGTGCCTGTTGCAGCAGGAGACAGAGTACTGATATCAAAATGGTCGATTTGAGATGTGAGGCCGCTGTTTTCATTAAAGGTCCTCTTCACCTACATTTATAGTAAAACTGTTTGATCCCTCTGGGTCTCTCTACCCTCTACCAGCAAAAAGCCAACTGAATGCAAAACAGCACGACTGAGTAGTTTATAATTCCACTCAATCCAGAGGTGAACCTTCATTTTCCATTAGATAGCTCATGCATTTTTCTGAATTTTTGGAATTATGATAAATTCTGAAAAAACTGTAAATAATAATAATAATAATAAGGCCCTAGGAAAATATTAAATACTAATTGTTTTCATTTAAGACAATAAGTGTTTGTATTCACTGTTATTTATTAGTTATATAGTTGCTATTTATTCATTTTTAATTAGCATTTCTTCTTTATATTTACAGTTTTCATTTTAATTCTACTAAGCTTTAGTAATTTTGTATTGTGCTCTTGTCATCTTTATTACTTTTTGTATTTTTAAATATTTCTATTTTACTTAATTTTTATTTGAATTTTAATAATTTAAGGCCTACTTCAATATAACTTAGCCAGGGAAACATTTCTCTCTTTTTCATTTCATTATCATTTCATTTCATTTTATTTTTCTTTTCTTTTACTTCTCTTTCCTACTTTCTTTTTTTCTTTCTTTCTTTTTTCGAGTAACAAAATCGACTGTAATAGTTTAGTTAACAAATTACCACTGTGGATTAGGCCATAGACTCCTGCAGTTGAATTTGTGTAATTTAGTTTGCAGGAATTTTATTTCTTCACTTATACTACCTTCACGTGCTATCGGAATTATCGTAAATATGAGTTTCCTAATTGGAAATTTAGACGTGAACGCATCTCAAATCGTGTTTACTACTGGGAAATTCAGAAATAATCCAAATTGGGCTGGAGGGAACAACCATGCAGCTGTCAATGCTGTTCTCACAAAAGCCGTACATCCCTTTGTTTTGTTGCTAAAGTAGTGCATTTATAGGCTAGATTTGAACAATAATTCGAAGCATATTGTATGTTTTATACGCAGTGAAATAAGCATGTATTTGAGCGAAATACCAGAATTGTCAGCAAACTGCACGTGTTGCGTGGTGAATGTTTATGATAGTCAACCAATGGGATGCTACATTTTATTCTTTCATTTTATTCTTTATTATTCTTTATTACTTTAAAACTAAACAAATTGTATAAAAGCAATATAACACTCAAAGTTGTACTTTTCAATTTTTTTTATAAAAGTAGAATAGAAAGAAAATAATCAAAACAAAATGCCATTTCTGTGTGGATTGTGCTACCAGCACGAAAGACAAGCGTGCGTTATCCACTTATCACCAAATTATGTTGGTAAAGCTTGAGCTTGAATGAATGCTGTTATTATGAAACATGGGTGTACACTTGAGATCAATATGGTGGCTGTTGAAGACTCTAGATCACTCGGTCAGTATTAAAAGCCCTTCAATGAAACCATTAGAAGAGAGAATCAGCACTCACTTAGCGGCCTGAGGAAACAATGGAGGAGGGAGGGGTGGCATGGAGCAAATGACCACAGAGAGTTTACACAACCACATAATGAACAAAGAGGTGGGCAGTCTATATGCAATGCAAAACAGGGCTACAGCACTATTATACTCTAGTCACTGTTGCAACCGTTTAACATACTGTAATAGATCTAAAGTGAAGCATATGTGTAATTAGACAGAGGGAGAATACAAACACTGCACTGTAGCTGATTTAGATGAAATGAGAGAAGGAGAGCAGATGGAGAGAGAAGGTAAAGTGAGATGAAAAAGCACTTTGATACAGCAGAATGTTTTATGGAGAGTATTTACGCACTCCTTTAGTCTGAGATGGCAAAGATGAATATAAAGAAAAGACCATTTATACTGCAGAAGCATTTACTGTTCATGAAAATCACTTTCTCGCTGTAAGAAATGTGTTGCTAATGTGCTTCAGTTTATTGTTAAAGACCAGATAGCGGGGGGTTATATTTGGGTAGAGAAAGATAAATGGAAAATGAGAAGTAGAAAACGTGCAATGTGTGTGTTCTGTTGAATGATGTCCATCACTAGCAGGGGAATGTGCGTCCTGGTACAGTGTCTGCTTTCCATCTCGATTTTAGCTTCAAATTCAGACAAACAGAGAGGGATTTCAGTAAATATGCGAGAGATTGTAAAAAGCAAGTGCACTGGTCTGTGTAAATGATAATAACAGACATTATATAGATAGATTATAGCAAACAGAGTGATAGAAAAAAAGAAAATTCAGAAAGAAAATTGTCTAAGAAGGTACAAAAAACAGAGACAAAGACAAAAATAAGTTGTTGTTTTTTTGCCCCACTGCCAATTTTTGGCTTGTTTGAAACACAGACTGAATACAATTTTGTTGCAATTTAATATTTTGTTCAGTGATAAAAAAAGAATAAATGAATTCTGAATTCTGTTTTAAGAATAAATGTAACAATAATAAATAAATGGTTTTTTACTAGAAAACAAGAAATAAAAATAAAGAAGTAATTTGCAGCCTATTTGACTGTTGAAACAGATGCACCTATTGAAAGACAGATGAGGGGAAAGGATGGAGAAGGCCAAGAGGGATCTGTTTGGATGCGTGATGGGTGGAGAAGAATGAGGTAGTGAGAGAAAGAAAACAAGAGATAGATGACAGTGGAGGAAAGACAGATGGCGGAGTGAGTCCAGTTTTGGTAGAAGAATTAATGGACACAGCTGTCACTTCTCTCTCTCTCTCTCTTTGTGTGTGTGTGTGTGTGTGTGTGTGTTTCTCTGTGTGTGTGTGTGTGGTGTGTGTGTGTGTGTGTGTGTGTGTGTGTGTGTGTGTGTGTGTGTGTGTGTGTGTGTGTGTTTGTTTGTTTGTAAGGGAGATGTATCTGAATATTAGCGCCACTCTTAAGATGAAAATTTGAAACATTTGACTTCAATTATCTTACTCTCTTCTGTTAGACGAATCCATTTGTGAGATAAAGAAATCTAGAATTCAATGTTTGAACATAGAGCACCTGCTGGTAGATGTGGTTACTACACCATCTGGGTGCAAAAAGCATCTTTCTTCATTGACTGCCATTTACAATTAGCCACAAAATATAAATATGTGTAAATATTTCATTGAATTATATTAGATGTAGAACCAGAAGCTTTATTTGTTTGTTTGTTTGCAGTCTCTTGTACATTTGAATTTGATTTATATATTTTTTTGCCTGTCTGCTGACTGTTGTTGTTGTGCCATCAGCCAAACAGAATTGCTATGACTCCATAATAATTACTGGCATGCATTTACTGCTTAGGTGATTACCTTAAACACCTGGATCTGGAACTGAATGCCCACTGAATACTACAGTGGTCCTGCGCCAGCCAATCAAGTACCATGAATAACAATACTAACAAACACAGACCAGTGTTCTCAGCAAACATCCAAGGAGACCTTTAGATGACTTAAAATTATTTAAAATATAAAATAAAAAAATTGTACAGGATTAGAGGATGAACAGGATGATCCACCCAAAAAATGAAATTTCTGTCATGATTTATTTACCCTCATGTTGTTCCAAACCTGTATGCATTTCTTTCTTCTGTGGAACACAAAAGAATATATTTTTTATAGAATGTTGGTAACAGTTTTGTTTCCCATTTATTTCCACTGTAAAATACAATGGAAGTCAGTGGGCACTGAAATTGTTTGGTTACCAACATTCTTCGAAATATCTTCATTTGTGTTCAGCTTGGGAAATTACATTTTAAAAATTTGATCTAGACTTGGAAAAGTTTTTTATAATGAATGAATATAGTTTTTTTTTTTATTATTGTTGTGCCAAGATCTAAATTTTTAAACTGGTAGAAATTGTGAAATATTTTTTTTAAAAAACCACTGCATCTTAAAATAATAATGATTATTTTTATTATGATAAAATGATAATGAAATATGCATACGCTGCCATCTAGTGCCGATAAAGAAAACAGCAAAGATTTGTTAAAACATTCTTAGGTCATGTATTCAATACTGTTTTTTTTTTTTTTTTTTTTAGTGAGCTTATTAAAACCCAAGATTAATGCAGTTCAAATCATCAAGACCAGAGAATAGGCTGCATGTGTCTCTCTGCGTGTGTGTTCTCATGTACGTGTATGTGCCTCATGCAGCATTAATGGCTTTTATCAAAGTGAATTAGGCATGAAGGATAGAAAAGCTGAGCTATCCCGGTGGACCGCGCATCAATGGAAAAACGGAGAAATGTAAAACACTCGCTCAACACCTGAGAGCAGAAAATTAGCCTGGAGACACTCCTCCAGATAGAGAACCCATTAAAGAAAGGACACATTAGCATAATTTTCTGGTTATTTATATATTTTTCAGGTGTGAAGAGAACGTTTTCTTTATACAATCATATCGCAGTGCAGTCTCAGAGAAAAAGAGCAAAATCGATGAAGACAGAAAGAAGGGAGAAAGATGTGCGTAAGAACAGATCTGTGAGATTCTCACAAGGCAACATCCGTCTGAAGTGTTCTTGAATTTGGAAATATAAAATACTGTGACTAAATCTAAATATAAGACTTTATTTCTGTTAGCCAAGCACAGTATGTTCCATAACATGATTCTGTATATTGTCAACACATACACTCACTGCAGTGGCCCCAAGAAGTATTTAGATGCTTAAGCCACACTTAATAATGTATGAATGTTATTGCATTAAATATAAAATGTCAACATAATCACATTTATTTTAAAGGAATGTATTGCAAACACTCCTTGAAGTAAAACAGATTAAGAGTACGTTTGAAAATTAAGAGTGAATAGTTGGACATTCTGTGGTTGTCAAACATTAGTCTGTGTCTTATTGTGCTAGGGCACCTGTTTGAACCCTGGGGGAATTTTAAGGGTCATAATCCACTGCTATGGCAGTCATCTCCTGCTGTGTGTTGTCCTCTCCACTCAAGCCAGTCTTCCCTAGATGCATCACTGTGACCTGAGCTCTCGAATCAGACACAGAGCAGCCATTAAAGAGTTTTAACCATCTGGACAGAATGTGAGGTTAAGTGAGTAATAAATGTTACATGGACTGTATTTACATTTCAGGTGTGTGTGGGTGTGCATTCTTACTTAATATTTAAGAGAAAAGTTGTACCCAGAACTTTGAGCTAAATTTGAAAACCTTTTAGGAATGTCCATATTTGTGAAAAATGGTATAAAAATTAAGCAAGTAAAGTAAAAAAAAAAGTAACAATGTAGAAAGTTTTCAGGTAGGGTTTGGTAATGGATAAGGATCAGGTTATATTACTTATAGCTAGCTGTATATAAAATATATATAGTGTGTGGGTGTGTATTCTGGAGATGTCCTCATTTGTAAAAAAAAAAAAAAAAAAAAAAAAAAAAAAAAAAAACAAAGGAACAATGCAGAAAGTTTTCAGGTAGGGATTGGAAATGGATAAGGATCAGGTTATATTACTTATAGCTAGCTGTATATAAAAATATGTATAGTGTGTGTGTGTGTGTATTTTGGAGATAAATGAAAAAAAAAATATTTTTAATGTGAAAATGTAGAAAGTTTTCTGATTAGGGTTTAGGCTTAGGCTAATTGCACTCAAAAAATCTTTTAAAGGTGACATTGTGAATTCTGAGACACAGAAGTCTGTTTTAAATTTAAATGTGCATATCAGAATATGATTTTTTTATTATTTATAATATAATTGTATTTTTTCATAGTATATTTATTATCTTTACAGGCAGTTTGTATACTGAAGAAAAAGTAGGCATCACTGGTATTTTTCTGCCTTATTATTCATGAAAGGCTGGCGTTGTTTTGCTAACAAGATGGTCAGTAACATTAGTTAATAATTAAATGTCACTGTTGCACAATTTTATGAGAGTACATTCATATTTGTTTTTCTTATCAGGTTTAATCAATGCGTTTAAAACTCACTTGTGTCCAAACACTTTTTGGAATCTATTATTAAAAATATTTAAGATGTTTAAAGAACTCTTTCCATTGTGATAATGGCACTGACAGGAGGTCTGAAATAAATCAAATCTTAGGTGGCATGGTAGTTTATTTTGTTTTCGAGGTGGAAGGTTGTTGGTTTAAATCCCTGTAAACTCTTTTCAGCTGTTGCCCTGGAGCAAAGTACACTGCCTGCTGTGTGCCAAGACTGACCCCTTTCTCTTTGTTTGTGCAAACCTGATGATAATAAATATTTAAACTTAAAAAATCAGTGCATGGAGAGCATGACTACAAGGTTCCAGCATTTCATATGGGGCGAAGCAAGTAAATAGTACTGACATAATTTATTCACCGTCATGTTGTTCCATGACTGTTGTTTTGCTGTTCTGGAACCTGCACAGGTTTATGCCCAAGTTTTTATTTTAGTATTGTGTATGCTTTACGTCTTTAAAACAGGAAATTCTAAACTATTGAATGCTGATGATACTTCGCAATAATATTAAGGAGCACAACTTTAATATATTGATAATAACAAAGGAAGCAACAAACCAACATATTAGGAAGATATCCGAAGGATCATGTGACACTAAAATGTGTTCTGAATTCTCAGAAGTAGCTAAAACTTTAAAACAATTATTATTTTGAATCTTTTGAATGATACTGTATATAAATCTTATTTAAGAAGTCACATAATGTTCTGTAATGCAACCCTAAATATATAAATAAAACTAATTCTCAGTCTTGAATATCCTTTTTTTTTTGTTCACAGATATGTGGATTTGCTGTTTCATTTCCAGCGTAGTTAATGGTTGAAAAAGCTAATCTGATGTTGCATAATAATTATTTGTTATAGTTTATCAGTTTCAACAATGTCTGATGCCAGATGACTGATGTATAGATTTATTTTGTGTGATTTTTACATCTACCATTTATTAAACCAAGAACATCAGCTCATGATACCAAAAGGTCATTTCATTCAAAAAGCTCATTAAACTGAAATTCCTCAATTATAGTCAGTCATGGCAAATTGTACTTATTAACTGATTAAGCAGAGAGAGATTGTTTGTATTCAGTCAAAAGATCTAGAGTAAACAGTTGCTAATAACGGTTTTGATCCCGCTAAAAAGGCTTATATTTGCAGATACCGTGGAAATGAATCCAATTACAAGTAATTCTTCATGGAAGTGTTCAAACTTGCATATTTTGTAGCACATAAGCTTCCAGATTATTGGTATTTAGAGTTTCCATATTTTAGATCTGTTTGGTATCACTTGTATAATGGCTCATAAACAACTTCATTTTCTACAAATGTGGAGTTTTATTGCAATTTGCTAATGCTCATGGACATAGAACCACTAAAAGATGATATAATACAAAGATTTCTTTAATCTATACAGATGAACTACAATGAAACAGTCGATGAGTCTGTTTTAACCTGGACGATAGAGGGCGCCAGGTAACAGTCAGCAGCAAAGGGTCTCTGATCTTCATCCAAAAACAGATTGTGGTTGAGCATTATATTTGATTTTAGCCCAAAACTTGACATGATATTTATCCACTGATGTGTGTCAGGGTTTTATGTGCTTGTGCAGTATTTTTGACAGGGCAAAGGTAACAGGCCATTGGAGCCAAGAGTTCAACAGTCATGTTTTCACCTCAGTGCTGTCTTCTTCTGGGATTCATATGATTGTAGTTCCAGGCTGGTGATAGACTCATGACCAGAAAGAGATGGAGTTCTGTTGAGGTGTGATACCATGTGATTTAAGAGCTTTCTTGAGGGTACCACATGTGGTATAGCTGGTCATTGAAGATGCCGGCGTAGGTGCTGACTGCACGAACTGTATCTTCATACAGGTTCCTTGATGAGGGAGGAAAGAAAAAATGTCAAAACAAAATGGATCGGGAGTCTTCATTTTCAAGGTGTCATGAACTTAATCACTCTCAGGCCATCAAAGATGTAGATGAGTTTGTTTCTTCATTGGAACAGATGTGGAGAAATTTAGCATTACATCACTTGCTCACCAATTGATCCTCTGCAGTGAATGGGTGCCGTCAGAATTAGAGTTCTAACAGCTGATAAAAACATCAATACAATCCACAAATAATCAAAACTACTCCATTCCATCAATAACATCTTGTGCGGTGAAAAGCTGTTTTGGCCAAAAAAAAAAAGTCCATAATCCATAATATGGATTCTTTAAGTCAAAAATCACCTGTTGTCCTCTCACTTTAAAATTCACAAAAATACTTGTTTAGAACTGTTTTTGCTCAAACAGTGCTTGATCTGTCAATATTTCTCTTCTGATTCAGATGAAATGACTTTTTCACACAATGGTTGATTCATATTGTAACCAGAAGTAACGGGTTGAAGTTAAAAATGCCTTGATGTTTACTTCTTACAAACACATAGCTTTTCACTTCACAAGACATTAATTGATGGGCCGGAGTCATGACAGTTACTTGTGGATTATTGTGATGTTTTATGAACTGTTTGGACTATGACGGCACCCATTCACTGCAGGTGATCCATTGGTGAGCAAGTGATGTAATGCTAAATTCTTCCGATGAATAAATAAACTCTACATTCAACTTGAATGGCCTGAGGGTGAGTACATTGTCAGTAAATTTTCCATTAAATCTTATTATTCTCATTACACATCACATGTATTGTAATGGAAAGCTACACGTGTTCCTGTGTGTAAAAGCCCAGAAGGGAATGTTTGCAAGTACGGACTTGGGTAATGTATAAAATTAGATTTACTTGGCTTTCTCGTTCAGCTTGTAGCCCTTGATGGTCTCAACATAACCGCTGGCAGTGTCAACACTCTGGTCGTAGTAGGACTTAAGTGTGTCCACCACAGTGGCAATGGTTCCCTTCTCCTCCTCAGCTTCCCTGGGCACACGGAAGCTCTCCGCTCCTGCAGGGGGCGAACCAAATTTTGAAGGTTCATGTTTCATTGTCATTTTAGGTTACTTCATTAGCAGCAAAGCAGATATAATAATAATCTAAATTGAATATGTTTATGAATGTGTCTGTCTGTACATACCCAGAGCAAGGAAAGCAATGACCGCTGTGATAACCAGTAGCTTGTTCATAATGACAGGTCTCTCTGAGGGATTTAGTAAAGCACTGGTCAGATGACAGCAGCACAAGTGTTAGAATATAAAGAGGGCATTATTATTATTAATTTTTATTTTATTTTTTAGTGCATGCAGTCACTTGGTAATCCATTGATAGGCTATTAAAAGCATACTGTATATGCTGTTACACCAGATTATCCTTTTACTGATTAAACACTTTTAGTGCCATAAAAAAAAAAAATATTTGTTGTGAAAAAATAATGATGTTAAAGAAATCTGCATGTATTTTATCTGTCATATTTGCAATAACATTGAAGCTTGTTACAAAACATACTTAATCCAGCAATATTATGTGTACAGTCATCTATAAAGACATACATCATGTGCATTTTAGGAATTAATCAGGTTTATGTATAGGTGCTAAACAGTCAAGAATCAGAGAATCTGTCATAATATCCAAACATTTTTATAATGCCTTTAATACAAGAGGGAAAATATGGTTGTACTCACAGTTTCTCCTCAGCGGAAAGTGTGTCAGACAGGTTAGCGGCAAAAACTCTTTGGCCTATCTTATATATGGGTACAGATTTATTGACTTGATATCTCAAGTGGCAAAGTGCAACAGATAAATGTTGTGTGTGTGTTTGTGTGTGTGTGGATGTGGGGCTGTGTTTTTTTTTTTTTCTAGTGCTTGTTGTAAGATAAGGGACTAAAATGAGATTACCTGTTAAAAAAGTTATGGCTCTTCACATAAATAGACATACTAGTTGATCACATTAAACAAACTCAACTGACTCTGATCAACAGTCTGACATTTAAGATGAAGTGAAACTCATATATGGGCTCTTAATATGATAACACACTTGTAATAGCGTCTTTTATATTCTGTTCTCCATCTACCAGCAGACAGATAAATGCTCAGAGGCTCTTGTCTTGCGTAATTGAACTGCAACACGTTTCCAAATAAAGTCCTAAGTCTGTTTCACCAAATACACGTCAGCCTGTTGAGGCTATTCAGGTTATTCTTGCAAAAGTGTGTGTGTGTGTGTATCTAGATCTTTCTTTGTGTCTGTACAAGATGGGTCGTTTTTTTAGATTGTGAAATCAATTTCTTCACTAACATGAATACAGTTTATTTATAGGCACCTATGGCACCATGAAGAAGGGATAGTTCCTTAAAGCAAGGGATAGTTTAAAGGGATTCATGTCTTTCCAAACCTGTATGAGTTTCTTTCTTATGTTGAGCATAAAAGTAGATATTTTGAAGAATTCTGGTAATCAAACAGTTGATGGTCCCCACTGACTTCCACAGTATTTTTTCCCTACTATTGAAGTGGGGGCCAACAACTGTTTGGCTCTTCAAGACAAAAATGCAAAGAAAACAAAAGTAATGACTTTATTCTCTCCATAATGGAGGCAGAGGGTGAAGCGGAGGAGAAGAATTGTTGAATAAAGTCATTGTTTTTGTTTTCTTTGCGCACAAAAAGTATTCTCGTAGCTTTGTAAAATTACGATTGAGCCATTGATGTCACGTGGACTACGTTTCTGTGCCTTGACCGTGGTAGTTCCCTTGCTGTCTATAGAGGGTCAGAAAGCTCTCAGATTTCATCCAAAATATCTTAGTTTGTGTTCCAAAGATGAGCGAAGGTCTTATGGGTTTGTAACAACATGACGGTGAGTAATTAATGATAGGATTTACTTTTTGGGTGAACTATAATTAATAATAATTATTAAAAAGGATTTTGGTTGGTTGGTTGAAAAATGTTAAAAATTTGTATAATGATAAATATTTTATATATGTACTGTACTGTACTGTGTATTATTGTGTGTGTGTGTGTGTATGTGTGTGTGTATGAGAGACAACAAGAAAGAGTGTTATAAACAATAAACACAGTCACTCGTATGAACCTCGGCAGGTGGTTACCATGGTTACCATTAAGAGCTTCGATTTTATCTCCCACATGATCACTCTAGGTAAAACACTCTTGTTGCACACTTGAGGGCATAATTTTTTTTAAAAACCATAGGGAGAGATTCAGTCATTTAGATTGTTCTCTACCTTAACATTTACACACTAGGCTGCTAAGATGCTCTTTATGGTTGCCTTTGGCTTGCTTAATTAAGGTAAAAAGATCCTTAATATTCAGTAGTATTACGGATTTGATTGCACTGACAATATCAGCTGAGAATAAAACTTGAACTGAATTGAGCTGTATGGTGACTCTGTAGAGCTGCTTTACAGCTTAATCAAATTCATTTTATAATTGATGAACTTTAGTTATTGAACTAAACTGGATCAACACTGAACTCACACTGAATAATAACAACAATAATAATAATTACAGCAGAATTTGAATTTGCCATTAAATGAATGAAGCTTGCATCGTTGACATTATTTTCCTCTTTATTACTGTGAATCTGCTTTGAAACAGTGTAATGACTTGACTTGTTAACGTTGCTAGATGGTTGCATGGGTGTTCTGGGAGGTTGCATACTTGCAGGTCTCTTTGACATTTTAAATGTTGTGGAATTTTCTTTATTCTTTTTAACAAAGGGTGAAAATCATGTCCCGTTGGTAATAATATATACACCACCTCTCCTCAATGAGCTGCTGGATTTGAAACATCATTTATATGGGTAGTACAAATGCAGTAAAAGTTATGCTCCGAGTTTTAATGATCATCATTAGGGGGATGTTCGCAAAGTATGAGCAAATATAATAGTAATATTTGCCTTACATTATTAGTAGCAGTTGTAGTGTTTGTTTTATTCACACTCTCAAACAAAGCAAAATTATTATTGCTCTTAAACTACTATATAACTTTTATAAAATTGCAGTAGATATGACAGAAGCTACATTTCCATGAACTGTGATCCAAATAACTAAAGGTTATGAATCTAGTTATCAGTGACAAGCAGAGAATGAGTAGCTATGGTGGCTTTCTAGCATATTCTTTGATTTCTGTTCTGTTGAATTGCACATTTCTTAAGCATATTTGCATTTTAGTTCATATTATGTGAATATGTACATTAAAGAATGTAATTCTTGTGTTCAAGTCAGACCTAGAGAGGAACTGTCAAGCTCATCATTGGTCATTACACAAGGGTGGAATGCACTTGCAAACAATGACCTTTCAGGTCTGGAATAAACCGTTTAAATAAATACCTTACATTATGTTGACATAAATGTACCCATGTTTTTGTTATGCTATAGTTAACATTTTAGTTCATCACAATCAATACTCGGGTTTGCATTTTCCAGATGTTTTTATTTAGAATGGGTCTTGTTGTTTCTTTATGAGGCACACAAAATCACATAATTCATTCTCTATTAATGCTGGACTGGGTGTTATTTATTTTTCCTGCACTGAACAGAATGGTATCAAATACACAGATACAGTATATACATGCAAAATCTGCACCAATGTGCTGGACACACAGCTGTCAGATAGTTTCAGATTCAGATTCATTATTAAAGCAATGAAAATACATGTTTGCTGGGTCGAAGGAGTCAGTGGTTGATGAGCTGCAGACTCTAACCGTCATGAGGCAGGACGGTATCCAGCACTGGCTTGATGTTGGTGATTACTTTGTCCAGGTGTTCTCCAACGTAGGGCCGCAGATAGTGGCCATAAGCACCAAGAAGAGCCAAGCGAGCTTTGTCCACAATAGGCTCGAGATCACTGGCCAGACCGCTGGAAGAAGCACACAAAACATAATAGATTTACTCACACAGAATAACTGGACTGAACATGATATGCAGTAAGGGCTGGGATGACTAGCTTGAGGCAGCCCTCACCCGATAATTTTCATGGCGCTTTGCACTCTTGGCCTTTTTTGCAATTCTTCCAAAATTTCTTTGGCTTGTCCTCCTGTTGGTGAGCCCTCTAGTGTTGGTTGAATTGCTTCTTTGGCCTTTTCCCAAGCATTGATGAGCCTCTTAAAGAAAACTGCCTTCAGCCCCTCATATTTCTCCACTAACTCCTTGTCAGGCTCGGGCCAATCCTGTGCCCAGACACACACTGACACTACAAGAGGAAGAAAAGGCCTTGAGAATGATAGAAACGAGCCATGTGCCCATCTTAAACCACATGTTTACCCACATTTATTGAAGAGTTCCTGGTTACTGTGTGTATGTAGTCTGGTTTTATCATGTGGATTTGTGAAAAAGAATAGTTTGGACCAGATAAAGGTCTGCATGATTATGTGTGTGTCTAGTAAATCGCTGTTGCCCTTAATATCGCTACATGCTGAGATACCACTTACATGTCAGTCATTCCTTTATAGAATAAATTCAGGATAAATGGGAGTGTCTTTTTTGGCAAAAGTGTCCCAGTTCATCCTACAAAACTAAATGCAAATAGCCTGGTGACTTTTCTTATTTTACATTTGATCACTTCAAAACAACTAAATCTGCCTCAAATTTCCAGTAAATTCATAACCTGAGCAAAAAGAGATGAACATGCCTCAGGCCTGCTGTTCTATTATGCTAATATGTCTTATTCTTTTTTGCAGTTGTGCACCAGTTAACAAAGAGAGACAACATTTCAAGAACTAGTTTGTACCTTGGAGTGCAAGAATGAGAGCAAATGTCAGCTTCATCTAGGAGAAGAGACAGAAATTTAGACATGATATGCTTGCTGAACATGCCAGTGAATGTAAACATCACCAATTCTCAATATTTAAAGTCATTTTAAGTATGCACAAACCACAGATTTGCACATGACTGCAAAAACAGTCATTAAACATGTTTAGTGCAGTTTTAATATAGTTTTTGCATTAAAAAAAATAGAGAGAGAATGCATTTTAATTTTCTTTAAAATAGCGATACATTTTAAGTAGTTTTATCATTAAATGTTATTGCATGCATGTATAAGAGCAACCTGGTGAAGACTCACTTTACCTTGTGCTAGTGAGATTCCTGTAGAGAGAAATAAAGGACTGGAGTCAACTGCAGTGGCTGAGTCTGCAGTTATATTGTCTACCGTCCATCCCTATATCTGCCTGACCACTTGACCAAACAAACGTCATCACACACATTCACTCAATAACTCAAAATCAATCACACACTCTTGCAGCATGTACACACACACCCACGCGGGTGGACCTACTGTTCCTGCAGGGCAAACATGTACACCATGGTTTGCCCGCTCAAAGTCCACTGTTCCCTTTGTGTGTATTAATAAGGCATTAGAGGATACTTATGAAACCACTAATCAAGAATATTCATGTGCTCTCTGTGTTCGTTAGAAAATTAAAGATGCATTCAGGATAAAATGCTGAACAGGAACTTTTATATAAAGAATCCTAAGGTGCATTCAAAATAAGACCCCAAATATAACGTTCCCCATCCCACAATTTAAAACCATTTATAATTTTGGGATATAGTATAGTATATATTTACGTATATGCACAAGGACCAATTTTGGCCGTAAAGAAAAAGTATGATATTATGTAAAACTCTATGATTGGCTTTTGTATTGTTACTGGTCCAATTTTCACCATTAACAAACCATTAACTACGACCTTTCCCTCAATAAACTACTAATTTGCTGGTGATTAATAGTTAGTAAAGCAGTTTAGGTATTGGGTAGGATTAGGGATGTAGAATATGGCCATGCGGAATATGTGCTTTATAAGCACTATTAAACCATAAAGCCAATATGTTAATAATAGGCATGCTAACAAGCAACTAATTACTAGTGAGAATTACTCCCTATACTAAAGTGTTTCCAATTATTCAAATATAATATGATTCAACATCATAATCATAAAAGCCATCTGTTTTAACAGGAAGTTTAATTCCATATGATAATTATGTGTTTAAGATGCAAAGAAGTTAAAAATAAACAAGATAAATACATAATTGTATTATATCATGTTTTCGATGATTTCTAAGCAGTTACTGTTTAATATTAAATGCTCAATGCTCTATTTATTTAGCAAGAATAATTAGCTGCCGAATTTATATTTATATTCCATAATATATATATATATATATATATATATATATATATGGAAACGATTTACCTTTTTTATTAACTATATCTTTTTTCTACCCACTTATAGAATAATATTAGATTACGTCAAATTTATTTGCAAATTTCACAGTGCATATTGTTCAGAAGCAATATTTAGTTGCTTACAGTTAATTCCAGTTAATAAGTGTGTATCTTCTATACACAGAATTACAGAAAACAATCAAATAAACATATTTTAACCTATTCAGCACTAAATTGACTGATTGTGCTCAGTCAGCCGTTTCATTTGTGAGTGCCAGAATCAATGTACATAAACTAATGAGAGTTAAGCAAAGGCTGTCCAAAGGTTGTGAAAAACTTTCCACATGCCAAATTGACAGAAGCAGACCCTAGTGAACCTTCCACTTTGGAAGATAACGTGTCTAATCTACAACCTGTGAACCTATTTTCTTATTTTTTTCATACTATTAATTCAATTAAATTATTTATTGCTTACGTTTATTTTCCAGCTTTTTTTGTCTTTTGTCTTCTTCCTTAAGTTTTCTGTTTACTTCATTCACTCATGCGTTTCTCATGCAAAGATTCCACAAACCATTTTTGCAACATTATCCACGTTTATTAATTTGGTGTTAAAAGGAAATATACAGAAAAATGATTGTATTATTAATTTATAATCTTCATATGCATTTGTGTATAGTGTTATTACAATGGCATTACTACACATGAGATGATTTGGTATATTAATTCCACAATATCTACAGTGCCCTCCTTAAGTATTGGAACACTAAAGACACAATCCCTTTCTCTGCTGTGGAGTCAAGACATTTGCAAATATGATTAAAAGATGAATATGCGATAAAACTATAGTATGTCACATTTTATTATTGGGTCTTTCAACACATACATTTTTTACCAAATAAAAAGGACAGCAATTTTAGAGTTCATCCCACTGTTTGATGTGAGCATAAGTATTGGAACAGCTGAATTCTAGGCAGATGTAAAAGATTAAAAGCTAATATTTAGTTGCAAATCCCTTGCATGCAATCAGAGCAGTGAGTCTGCAACCCAAAGACATCACCAGACTCTTGGTTTTATGCTTTGAAATACTTTTCTCCAGCCTTTAATGGAGCCAATTCATTGCTTGTTTTGGGGAGTTTCTGTCTTTAGTCTCCTCTTCAGCTGGTGAAATTAATGTTCCATCTGATTTAAATCTGGAGATTGATTTGGGCAATCTAAGACTTTACATTTCTTTGCCCTGATAAAGCCCTTGACTGAACTGGCAGGGTGTTTTGGGTAATTGTCGTGAATCCAATATGAAGTGCTTTCTAATGAGTTTGGTAGCATTTTCTTGAATATTGGTAGTCAAGATGATTTTGTACCCTTCCAAATTCATTCTGCTGCTGTCATCATACATTAAGTCATCATTAAAATTAAGAGGTGCTGTTCTAGAGACAGTCATGCATGCCCATGTCATGACACCACCTCCACCAAGCTTTACAGATGAGGTTGTATGCTTAGGATCATTTGCAGTTCCCTTTTTTTCTCCACACTTTTGCTTTCCAATCACTTAGATAAAGATTAATCTTTGTCTCATCGGTCCATCAACTCAGTTACAAAACTCTACTGGCTCACATTTGTGAAGAATCATGCCTTTCTATTTTTGGTGCTGATCAGAGGTTTGCATCTTGCTGTGTAGCTTCTGTAATTCTGTGTCAAATTCTCCTGCGGACTGTAGATTGACAGAGCATCACCCCAGCTTTCTGGAGGTTGTTTGTGATTTTACAGACATGTATTTTAGGGTTCATTTTCACAGCTTTTATGATTGGTCTTTCATCAACTACTGTTGTTTTTCTCAGCCGATCAGGTCGTCGTTGGTTACTGATGTCATCGGTAGTTTCCAAACTCTTGATTTCTCTATGCCCTTTGTTTTTCCTATAGTTCTAATTGACTTCCTCTTTTCCTTTAGCATCCAAATTGCTTGCTTTTCTTTCAGAATAGGCTTCCTCGTCTTCATCCAGGTTTGTGTGTGTCATCGTCGAAAGCAAAACTTAGAATGCAGAAGCAATGGCTATAACTGATAAGACACATTTCCTGCTTTTAATATCTGAAGAATTAATGCAACGGGACACAGCTGAACACTTAGAAAGACCTGTGAGGCAACTGTTCCAATATTTATGCTCACATCAGATAGGGAGATGAAACTCTAAAAATGCTGATCTTCTTAGCTGGTAAAACATCTTTGTGTTGAATTACCCAATAATAAAATGTGACATTCTGTAGTTTTGTCTCACATTCATCTTTTAATCATATTTACAGATTTCTTGACTCAGCAGCAAACAGAACAATTTTGTCTTTATTGTTCCAATACTTATGGAAGGCACTGTATATCCTGAAAATTGGGATTGCGATTGGTCCCTGACGAATCGCTTTGCTTATTGATCTTCAGTTGATCTTAAAGTAGGCATTCTGCTTTTCACTCTCTCCCACAGGGAGTTTGCACGGTCTTTTGCCCATTCCATGTAAGGGTCAGTTACAGGTTTTAGATGTTCCTCATAGTACATGCCAGCAAAATCAGCCACTGTGCTGCCAACATTTAGAACTTTAGTCTTTGTGTCCCTGTAACAAACACACAAACAAACACAGAAGTAGAACAAAATGTATAACAAAATGTTCACACTTGCAAATGCATAGGGTGCAATTTATGTAAGAATGTAGCAGTTAATGAACATCTTTAGCTGTACCTGTACACTTGCTTTGCTCTTTCAAGAAGTCCAGCATTGTCTGGAGCAGGAGTGGGCAACAAGTTGGATGATGCCAGACATGCTAAGGAACCATAGATTTAAAGATTTAGAAATTTGTTGCATGATGACAATATTTCTGTTGACATTTTTAGATGAATAAATTTAAATCAATAAATAAAGTATATATGCATATATAAAGCCAGACCTTGCAATGTCACAACCAGAGCAAAGAAAATCAATCTGGACATCTGGAAGAATAATCAACTGAATTAGCTATTTGGTGATGATAGATCTGGAATTGCTTACACGTACATTATTACAGTAAACCTTTAGCATATATAGTAAATATGTACCTTTAGAGATAATGCAGTAGAAGTAAATGTAATCTTTTTTTCTTCAGAAGAACTATCAGCTGGATTTCAGAGACTTTTGTAAAGCTCACGGTTGTTTTTGTGATGAGCTTGTCTATGGTTCAGAGTTTTCTGTGAAGAATGATATCTTGCTGCAGTAAAGCTGTATTTAAATCAATTTACATTCTGAGAAACAGGTCACACATCATTTCTGAGCAGGCACTGCCTGCTGTTTACTTGGAAGAAGTGCAAAAACAACCAATTTCAGAGTTTGCGAAACACATCTTTACTATGTATCAGAAATGTTGGGAGAAAAAAAAAATAAAATCATATATTTTAGCAGTAGTTTTGTTTGTGGGGTGTCTACATGAAGGTGGAGCTAGGGTCTGACTTTATAACGACTATACATATGCACTTAAAAGGTAAATCTCTCTCTCTATTACTTTATTTTAAAAGAATGATTCCTGTTACCAGTTGCATTTTTTTTTCTGACTTTTAGCACAAATCGAGAATGTCTCAACCTTGATCCACTGAGGCACTGAACAGAAAAGCAAATTTACATTTGTTGCATTTAGGCCAGAAAATTCAATAGTGGGATGCAATTCAAGGAAAAGGGGTCCACTCGACTGCTGAACTGGGTAGACTGATATTTATCATGTGAATGTACTGATCATTAACTGAGGACAAACAGTGACTTTAACCTTATGTGGTCTGATGTTAAAAGCCCTTTGACCCATGACTTGCATTTGACTTTACATACTGGTATATATATTGTATATTGATTGATCCTTTATTTTTTGTTTACATTGATGATGCATCTTCATTTAAGCGGTTGACTGAATATTGCTGTTTATTTGCTTTTTCTTTTAGAAATAAACTACCAAAACTGACTTGATTTCATGAAATGATTTCATGTAGCATAATGTAGTTAGGTTGATACAAATAATAAATATGAATGCAGATCATTTATATTCAAAATAGTTCAATTGTCAGTTGTTGGACTGTTAATGTGAACTCATTTTAAATGATCAGTCTGGCAAATGATACAAAACAAATTGGTTCTGTGTTTCACTGTTTATTCTTTTGAAAAAATTCAGAATGTATATTTTGCATTTTTCCCCACGATATTTAACAGCATCCCACAAAATTGTACAGATCACACAAATGACAAGGAGCTCATAACAGTTTTTGAATATGTACTGAACTGTAACAAATGCACCAGTTGGCACAACAGGGTGGGGGTGGTATCACATATCACACAGCAATTGCATGATTGCAGGGAAGAGGGTAAGGTTATTGGTTTACACTTTAATTGAAGGTTTCAGTCATTTTCTGCTTAATTTGCTCAAACTGCTCAGTAAACCAGTTCCTGCCAAGACAAAAAGACCAATTCATATTAGAAAAAGCTAACTGGCAGTTAGAAAGTAAAGCAGCTTCTATGCCAGTGCAAAAATAACATCAACGTCCTGATAATACATCTTATAAATATAAAAATATGTAGCCTATAACATGTAAAGGTAATGCATTTGTGTGAAACTAAAAAAGGTTCATTATGATCATCTTACTTGGTTTTAGTAACAAACTCGCTCTTTTCAAGGTTTTCGAAGGTGCTCTTGGTCTTCTCTGTCAGGTCATCTGCAATCGCTTTCACCTGGGTCTGGAATTTGGTGAAATGCTGCTCCAGTGTAGGCTCCTCCTGGGCCTCTGTTTAAATATAATTTAGTTGACATTGTAAATTCCTAAATCTCATTTGTACTTATATGATATTAAACAACTAAGAATATTCTTGAGAATATTCAATAGTTAGTATGCTGCAGAAGCATCAGAGGGAAGAGTTCACCTGTGTGTACAGCAAGTACAAGCATCAGCACAGCTGCAGCCAGGTACAGTTTCATCTTTGCAATCTTTCCTGTAACATACGGGGAATAAAACGCGATTAGAGAGACAGCGATGGTAGACAATTGTCATTTCGACTGATTTAGGGTAAAATTATTTGATGACGTTACCAATAAATGTAAGCCTATAGGCTTCGTCACATCCAAAGAGTCTAGACAGGAACTTCGAAATATATTTTACTAAATATATTTTATATGTATCATAAAACTATCTGCTTTAACAAAAAGTTGAATTCCATATGATAATTATGTGTTTAAGACACAAAGAAGTTCGTTTCAAAAATAAAAATAAACAAGATAAATATACATAATTGAATTATATCATGTTTTCGATTATTTCTAAGCAGGTACTGTTTATGTTAAATGCCCAATGCTCTATTTAATTAACTAGCAAGAATAATTAGCTGCCGAATTTACCGATGATGGCAAAGAACGACGCCTAGATGTCGCTAATAGCCTACACTGCGTATTTACACTGCCTATTGAACGTAAGACAAGAACGTTTATTCTATTGTTTCAGTGTTTGCTAGATTCGCCTCGTACTTAGTTTAAAGGTTTGTAAAGTTATCACAACAGGAATAAATGTAAGCTGTCATACCTTTCTTGCAGTCCTCAAGAGAATTGGGTTGAGATTGTAATGCTCTACAGATGGCTTGGCCCTTTATAGCGGCACAGAGCTGACGCAGTGTGATAATACCACCTCTGACCTATCAAGACCTCCTGCGATCACTCTCTGTCCCTCTCTGTTGATCTTCTTTCTATGTTTTGCTATATCACAAATGGCTATAGTGAACATCTTTTAAAGGTGAGTAATCTCTGTTTGCCATAACACCTTTATTCCCAGAGATTCTGTTTATTTGTTTCTGGAAAATATACATTAATGCGTTCAGTGACCTTTGAAACAACAATAACAGTCACAAATGAAACAATATTACAAAACAGTGGTTATTTAACTTTATCTGGTACCCTGGTGGCCTGGACGGTACAACGTCCATTCATTCATTCATTATCAGGGATTTTACAATTGGTTACGTGCTCTTGTCAACACAATTTTTTCAGAACTATCCTAAAAGTTGAAACAACAGTATCTGTGGACTTAATTAATTAAATCATGTTCAAACTCTAGGAAAACTCAGTATCTGCTTCCTATTTTTGCATATTAAAATTGTGCTAATAAAATAACCATAAACTAAAATTGGAGAGTATATTGTGCTTTACTGGTAAAGTTAATCCAGATAAGAAAAAAAGGATCTAAAATATTAGTTCCCATTATAGTTGAGAGTAGTTTCTTTTGTAGCGTTTCCACCAAAATTACCCGGAACAATTGTACCAGAAACTTTTTTTCCCCAGGAACTAATTTCCCCCCAGACCTGTTGCTCTCTGCGTTTCCACCGCGGTCTGAAGTACAGTGAAGATTAGGCAAATAGTCTGGTGTCGTAGGTCTGCGCGCGTTTCTCAATACAAAGTACGCAAATTTCGGAAATTCCGCAAACAGCAGCGTAATGTACTTGATAACATCATTCAGCTCGCCTTGGCTACTTCAAATTTCCTCACTGTATATTTACAATAAGACGAAATATATCAAACACCACTGTCTCCTTTCGTTTTCATTTAAACATAATAATAGTCGCAGAAATGTACTTAGTTCAGTGAAATGTGTATATAGGCCTACAGCCTACATTACAATTAAACGAAATATTATATCAATTGCCTCTTTTTATTTTCATTTTAACATATAGCCTAGATAATTTGAATAAAGACCAAAGATTACCTGTTAAATTTACCCAAAACGAATTATATTTTATGTTTAACCACTAAAGAGACATCAGAGCCAGCGTCAAATGTCAGAAGGACTAGCCGAGTCGGGACTGCTCTAGGCGGATACATGAGCACTGAGCTCCCTCTGATCGCGTGGAGCTGATCGTCTCCGAAATCAGCGAAACACTTTTTTTTATTATAAATAAACCACAGATTTGAGTTTTAAACAACTACATTTCATGACACAATAACAGTTATTATTTTTAATAACAGTTATTAATATTTTGAGAATTATCCGAATAAATGGTGGTTGAAATCACAATGCTGCGTAAACTCAACCAATCAGCATGCTATGAGCTCTAGTGTCGCGCCAGAGAGTTTCGGGACTTTTGGAAGTGTTATATCTCGAAAAGGGGGTATTTTTGTGTGTGTTTTTTTTACCCAGAACTTTATTTAGATCCTGGTTCCTGCGGTGGAAACACACCGAGTACCAGCCCAAAGTCCCTAGTTCCTGGGTAAAGTTCCAGCGGTGGAAACACAGCTTTTGATATCAATTTCATTATCATCTATTCAAAGTCGTCAATAATGATTGCATTACACTATTCTGTGTAAACATTGCTCAAACTGGAAGTAGTGATTGGAGGAACCTTTAATCTGTATAAGAGAGAACACACCATTTCATTGTATCTAGGATCTGATGCCAGTTGAAAAAAAAAAGAGAGGAATTAAAATGAGCTCATATGACGCTAGCTAAGCATCCGCTCACAATCCACTTTACTGTCCATTCCTTACCATAAAACTAAAGAGGATCTTTTTCCCTAATGAAGGTAGTATGTGATCAGTGACCATACTATCTTGTGTCTTCCTGGATACAGTGCTGGATGTCTGAACATATGTGCAAATATTAACCTTCGTTATTCATTCGCAATTTAAAACAATCTGTATTTGTGGTTTTTACCACACAATGAGTCAATCTGGAGGCGGGTAACTTGGGCGTTTTTTTGACGTAATGGTACACTGATTTAGTGCACAGCTCTTTAACCTTTTAGCCACATCATAACATGAGACAGAAAGTCTGGATTTGAGCTATAGAGTAAATTAAAGTTGTTTATTTCAGTTCAGTTTCACAACCTTTGCCTCATTCCTGCTGCTGTCTGCAAACATAACAAAGATGCATGAGTTTGGTAACTGCTGATCGCCTGCATTGAAACCTTTGGATTCTAGGTCAGGAAGATGATTAAGATCTCTTAACCTTTTATTGACCCAGTGTCATGCACTAGCCTTCTTAATAGCATTATAAATTAAAATAATTGTGTGTATTTATGAGTGTTTATGATATATGCTCTGCTTACAGAACCAAACACATCACCGCTATGCTGTAATTTTATTGTTAATGCACTTCACTTTTGTGTTTTTCATGTCTGGTTAAAGTAGCTAATTTTTATTTGTTTTTACACTGCCTATTATTATTATTATTATTATTATTATTATTATTATTACTGTTTTACTGTGTTTCATTTAAATTACTTCTTTAAAAACATTAATATATATTACTGACCACAAACGTTTGAACAGTAGTGAATTATCAAATTCACTACATATATTTCTATTTATTATAATTGTATAATAACATTCAAATTCTTTATGTGTTGAAATAAGATCACAAAGGTCAAAAGTTACAATCTTGATACCACTGATCATAAATCTGTCACACAGAACTGACTGTGTGACACACACACACACACACACACACACACACACACACACACACACACACACACACACACACACACTAACTCAGCAGTTCGTTCTGGGCAATGGCCAATGACCTGTTTTTTGGGGTTTTTTTCTAGGTCAAGAAGATCTCTCTGCCCTTTTATTGATTTTTATTTTTGTAACTTTTTTTGCTAAATAACATGCTTTCTTTTCTATTGAAAGACTTGATCATGATAGGAAATGCTGACAGTGAAAAGCTGACAACATGCAAAAGTGTTGAAAGCGTCTAGACTCAAAAGAGGGGAAGTGAAGCTCCATGCAAATGAGAACATCATGTTTATGTGGGATCACGCCGAGAGTCAGTGATCTGCAGTTACCTCTGCTCACATCTGATCACTCACAGTCTGTGGTGGTGGGGGCTTGTGTCTTTTGTCAGTAAACTGCAGTCTTTGTAGCAACTTTCTTGACAAAGTCTTGCTAACCACTTACAGATTTCCTTCTCATGCATGCATAATTTGCCACCTCTTTTTCTTTCAATTTCATATACTTAGTCAATGGCCCATAGCCTTTCATGTAATGTGAGAAGAGAAAGGCTCATCAGTGTGTCTAGTCAGCGACATGCTGTGCCATCTCAGGTTCTTTGTTTGACCTTTAAAACAAAAGGTGTGTGTCAACGAGAGTAATTCTTAGTTTAAGAACATTTTGAATTTGTAAAAAAATCTAGGTTTGCTTGCCTATGACAGGAAATGTTAGCTCCTCAAAACAAAAACTAAACAAAAACGGACATTTAATTGTACAAACTTGAAAATAAATAAATCAAAGTTTAAAATGAGTTAGTAGGTGTGTCGGAAAATGGATGAGACATTTTAATCTCAACAGGAACAGGAAAGGCCTGGGCTTTCAGTTATGATATAAAGTTTTTTGCAGATTTTGGGTTCTTTTCTGCCAGACACCTGCATGATTGAAAGCTGGAGCTTCAGATGAGGACACAGTTTGATATTAAAAAGGAACATTGAATGTTGTGGTATTTCAAGCTAACCAGGAGATTCATCAGTCTGTAGTGAAGAAAGGGACTTTTTCTTCTTGGAACAGGGGGAGTAACCAGAATTACGACAGATGTTTTTTAGGAGTGACACTCAATAACACCTGGTTATGTAATCTTTCTTTTTTTCTTTCTTTCTTTCTCTTTATATACAAATAAAGCTGAGAATTTGAGTTAATTTTATTTAGTTGTTTAATTACTGTTTTTATATGTTTATATATTTTTATATTATTTTTTATTAGTTATACTGAGATTGGAGAACAAAGAACATTAAGAACTTGCAGTCAGGAATATAACAAATGGAGTTTACAAAGACTGAAACTATAAATCTTTCCCAAATTATGAAAAATTTAAATTCAAAAAAGAGTGGGATCTACTGGTATAATGTACTTCTGACTGCTAGACAGATCAAACTCTGGCAGCTGTGATTGCCGGAAAAATTTAAAATATATGGTATATCAACATTTTAGGTTATTTTAATGAAAAGCCATCAAATGTGAATTGTCACACAGAGAATTCTGGGAATGACATTTTTCACTGTAAATTTTAGGTCCAGTATTTTATGAACTATACCAATAGATTTTTAACTGTATAAGGAAACTTAACATGAACTAATTAAAAGGTTTCTACCGTATTTTACTGTTTTAAATTACGATATTTTACAGTGTTTGGCAGTGCAAGTCATTGTTTCAGTCCCAGTGCATTTGTGTGTTGTGTTGCTTATCCAGATGTGAATGTGAATAGAAGATAGCAGAGATTAAAAAGGAAAAACAAAGACATAACCAGGGGCACAGCATGTTCCTTATGCAGCAGTCCCGCAGGCAAGCGAATGGAATTTGGAAACAGATCTCAACATGTCTTCCTTAAGATTCAAAGCAGCAGGAAAAAAAAAGAGAGAGAAAGAGGGGTTAGAGAACAGGTCCTTTGATCCGGAGACAATCAAAGCTGAGAAACATTGAACTGATCTTGAACAGTTCTGTGCAAAAGCAAGAGCTTGAAGGAGAGAATTTATCAGAAAAGGGTGAGATTTATCATAAGGCTAACAGAAAAAGTTTTTAGATTCTGTTTTTTTTTTTCCAAAAAGGTTGAAGTACAGCGAATGTTGAATGTAGACTGTTTTATCAAACAGAAGGGTTTTGTTTTGTTTTGTTTCTTTTCATCTTCTTCTTCTTCTTTCTTCTTATTTTTTTGTGAATTAATAAAGTTTTAATCTGTGATTAATTTAGCTTGACTGAAGGCTTGTACACAGCAATGACATTATTTTAGTTTTAAACATTCCCTTTGGATATAGTTTAGGTATGTTAATTTCAGAGATTTTTTACCTTTGTCTTTAGAGTGTTATGAGTAAAAACAATCGTTTTTACTGTATTTTACCTGTGTCAACACACACACACAAAGAGTTTTTATGGTCATGTTTTATGGGGTCTTTGTCCATATATATATGGGGGGGGGTGTATGCTGTACAAACTATCCCCTGCCTGACCTAAATACAACCCATACAGAAAGCTTTCTGTATTTTTACATTTTCAAAAAACATATGACTCATAAGCTGTTTTCTTAATTGGAAGCAAAAATCAAGGTCAAACATTTTTTGTTTTACTATCTTTGTGGAGACTTTTGGGTTTTTCCTGGACCACACACACCTATTTCTAAAAGAAATTCAAATAAATTATTGGGTGAGGGTGTAGTTTTATTTTCATTTGATTGTTTTTGATTATGATTGTGAAGGGGAAGAGTGTTTTTTGTTGTTTTTTTTTAAACCCAAGAAAAGCAGACCATCCCTTGAACTCCAGAACTGAGAAATGGTTTAAATCTCAGGTTCCGGGAGAAAGAAAGGTGTGACCAGTAGATGGGTCTTGCCCACACAAGTCTTATTGAAAATGCCAGAGAAGTCAGAGAGATGCGTGACAGTAAGCTGAATTTAAAAATAAGGGAATAAGGGGGTGTATAGAAGTGATAGTTTACTGCGGAATTGGATCAGTCTTGTCTAAACATACAAAATCTGGAAATGCAAGACTAGGTTAAATGCTAACTGCTTTTTGCAAGGGCATATGTATGTGTTGTCCCTGACTCTTATTACAGGCCTACATTAATAGTTGTGTTGTATAAAGAGAGTGCATGTTTTAGCCTGCCTGATCCCTTAGCCAGTTATTAAGAGAAAAATTCAGATTATAGCCAGAAATACTGCAAAACAGGTAAAATACTCATGCTACTGTATCAGTGCATTGTCTGTTTATATGTATTGTCATTATATTATAATTTATTTTGTAAGATACATTACTGTACTACTGTTTGGGGTCTGCGTAATTTTGTTTACAAATGCTGCAGTGAAAACAGTAATATTGTGAAATAATTATAGTTTAACGAATTTAAATGTTAAGTTTACTAAATATTTCTAAAAGTCAATATCTCAAAATTTTCATAAGTCATTACACCAGTCTTTAATGTCACATGATCTGTCAGAAATGATCATATAATATCTATCTATCTATCTATCTATCTATCTATCTATCTATCTATATATATATATATATATAATATAAATATATTATATAAAAAAAAAGTTTATATATTTTTTTATATATATTTTATATGGTGCATTAATATTTTTTAATTTGACTGTATATAGTTTTGAAATATATATATATATATATATATATTTTTTTTTTTCTAAAACTAAGTAAACAATCTTATGATCCAAAACATATATGTTGGAGATGCATGTATTTGTGTGGGATTATTAAACTGACTGTGGTGGGAACAGAAATGGTTTCATAAGTACTTTGCAATACTCTTAACAAGAATCAACTGAAAAATAAGTAGTGTAGTAGTACGCACATTTATTGAAAACAAATATTCAAATACAACAGTGCACAAACGTGTAAAGTTAACAATGATTTATATGTGGATTTGTGGCTAACAAAGCTCATCTATGCATATATTCTGATTTAGTTCAGCAGCTGAAGGCACTTTTTATTGTTTTTTTTGAACGGTGCCATGTTGGCCCCACTAACTAGAAAAAACTCTTAGATAAGTTGGTTGATCTTACAATTTCTCTGAAGTATGCTAACGAAAGACACTGAAAGTATATCCTTAGAAACTGGGTTAATACTAAGAAAGTAAACATGGTGAGTATTCTTTTGTCCAATAATGGACAGTGCTAGTCCAGTCGAGTCCAGTTCTTAACCACTTATCAACCTCTCACAGAATGAAAAAGCACATTTCAGTAACACAAAACCTCCCTTCTTGTTTCTGTTTGGTGTTAACACTAGATAAGTGTGGAGCTCTTAAGCTTGAGTGGGAAGAGCTGCTGAGGCCTCCTTGATCTTGTCCATGACGATCTGCAGCTGCTCACGGATCTTCTCTGAGTAAGGGGTGAGGAGGCTGGTCAGCTCATCCATGCGGCCCTCTAGGGATGTGCGCAGGTCCTCGGCGGTCTGCTCCAGCTTCTCCTTCAGAGCTCCAGCCTGGAGTTCCAGCTGCTCACTGACCTCCTGCGCCTGGGACTTCATCAGCTCACTAAGGGCACCCAATTTCTGGCCGGCACCATCCTGGGCCTGGCTGACGTAGGGCTCGAAACGGTCCTTCACGGTTTCAGCATTTTGGGAAGCACGAGACTGCAGCTCACCCAGGTAGGTTGACACGGTACTGGAGAAATGAAAGAGAAACTTATTAATATATTAAAAAATTGTTTTATTAGTTAGCTTGGTTTTAGCCACCTGAGAGAGCATCCAGACTTACTTGCGGATCTCCTCGGTGTCCTTGTTCAGGCGTTTCTTCAGTTTGCGGGTGTAGGTGTTCACACGGTTCTTCACGTCATCGGCGTTCTGCTCCATCATGGTCTTCAGCTCTTGCAGGTACTGAGTGGTGCGTTCCTTAGCATCGTTCATGTCAGTTTGCAGTTTACCAGCCAAGAGCTGGAGATCTTTGTTGAGCTGACCAGCAGAGTCAGAGGTGTATGGAGCCAGCTGGGTTTGAAGATTGTCACTGTATGAGCTCAGCTCAGTCATGGTGTCAGTAATCAGGGTGCTGCAAAAACAAAGCTGGTGAGGAACGGTGTTTCAGAAGCATGTATGCTATTTGATAATGTGAGAAGATGAGTATGATGGTGCTTTAGATAGATATTAAAGAGGAACTTACTCAAGCTCTCTGCTGAGCTGGGAGCCCTTGATGTTCTGGACCACACCGTCAGCATGCGTGTTGAGTTCGGACACATGCTGCCAGAAGCGTTCCACCATCTCCTCCCACCTGAGCTGAGGGGCATCAGCCTGGAACAGGCTACGAGCCTGGCAGCCTACAGGGGGTTTGAAGAGATTGTGAACTCTATGCCACATTAGGTTATTCACAAATGAGCGAGCTGGATAATTTCCAGTGCCTTTTATTAATTATGTAATGTACTAGTTGATAAAGATGCATTACAAACATAATATTGTACATTGATTTTCCAAACAGACAGAAAAACTAAACCATGGGTGAATGGATACTTTTTTTTTCATACCAGTAAAAACAGCCAGAGCAAAGATCACCACAAGAGACCTCATTTTGATGGGCAGACAAGTACACCTGAGGACAGATCAAAACAGGAGAAATCAATATATCTTAAGCATTGGCAAGAAAATATAAATATAATATTTTACCCCCCAAACCTTGGAAATGGGAACCCCTAAACTTATTAATTCACAGGTATTCAAATATTTAACCTAAACAGTATAATATAAAAGATCCGTCTTAAAATGCACAAATAAACAGCATCTGAATATACAAGTAGCCTATGTATGCAGTAGGCTACTTTCTACATTAATACGCGTTTAAATACTCAGTGACCGTTAACTGGAAGTTTAGTAAGTAATAGTTTTAGAGACAAACTGGTTCTCCTGCATATAAACCGTTCAGTAATGACTTAAGTTTACGACTACTCTGTGAGTGAGGAGCAAGTGTTACTTACCTGAGACGTGTAATTTTCTCCGTGTAGAGGGAGTGTGGACGTTAGGTCTTTTATACAGTCCCGGGACGCACCCGCTGCATTCACAATCGCTGCCACGTGATTTCTCATTTGTTCAGGGCTCGCGCATCATCCCACGCGTCACTGACCGCAGCAAGTGTGCGAAGTCCGCATCTTTCCGCACCAGCTGGAGATAAATTGCGCAGTTTATATTATTTCATTAAGAAATAAGGAATCGCCTTTCATATTGTGCTAAGGAATTGATGATGTGTGTTCTGGCTATGAGATTACAGCAATTTTGCGTCCCTTATTCTGTATAATGATTTATAGGCCACTCTCTTTAATTCAAAAATATTTTAATAATACTGTAGGCTATATGCAATATATTCATGCTTTCCTTTAATGACAAGAATTGTTTAAATTAAAGCGCGTATCTAACAATATTGTCGTTTATAATTAACCTATTTTATGTTCTCTCAGTAGGCTAATGAAAATCGGAGCTGTTCTTCTCAGACTGACGACTTAAAAAATCAAGCAATTGTTAATGTGCCTGTAAGACAAATCCCTCGTCATTAAAGAGACAATTGAGTCTAAAGGTGACACGAACATTAATGCAGACGCCAACATAATTGTTTGTACGTTTTACTGGAATGGCCTGGATTAACATGGATGGCCCTATTAGCATTTAAATAGACACCTATTGGCAGCTGTGCCTCCCCGACGAGCCGCCTATTGGCCATACTATTGCTAATTTCTACATGAGCAATGGTGGTAACAACAACAACAACAGTATACAGTTTTTATTATAACAAATAAAATGTTGTTCCCCTTACGGAACAAAACTATGGGAATATACTGCGAAATATAATTCGATATATTATATAATATATTTCCATATATTGGAATCTTGCTTATATTTTTCAATATGCAGCAATATATGCATTGACAATATATGGCTATATATTGGTACATACAAATATATTTAGAAATAAAGACAAAGATAAATCTAATATTTATCATGTTTGAATCTTTATTGCTTATATATTGCACATAGATGCTCCCATATAATGTGAATGTATGTACACATATATACACACATTCACACAATGAGTTAAAGCAGATCTCTTTTTCCCAGCATGCTTTGCTTCTGTGTGTGAAAGGAGAGTAAAAAAATAAAATCAATAAATTAAGTGTATAGAGGGAGATCTTTTATAATTTGATGTTGCATTATTTTGTTGTTTGGGTTTGTTTTTTGTGTGTGTTGGTTGAGAGTAGAGCCTGTGGTTATGAAGATAACTGGCCAAACACTGTCAAATTATGTTACTTCGTTTAAAAAGTATTGTTGTGCACTTTTTTATTAAATATATGTTCAATATAGTTTTGCACATGCAGTCCCATATTTTATCTCATGTACATATGTATATTATAGCCTACAGTGTATACTGAATATAAAATTACATATATTGTGATGTCACACATTTTTCAATATATGAAAACGGCAATTCCTTATGTATTAGGCTTATTCAATATATTGTAATATATTTACACAAAATATTATTCTGTATATTTCCTAATATACCATTGAATCATTTATTATATTGATCATTCGTATATTAGGAGATATATTTTCTTTGCGTAAGGGTCCCCTGTAATATCTAGTGTATTTCTTGTCATTTTGTTTAGCAAGCTCAGTTATGATGTAACAAGTACTAATGTCAGGAATTTCAAATTACTTCTGATTGCAGCCTGTTTGATCACAATGCCCTTCCACGTCTACATGGCCTAGAGTTTATCTTAAAAGATAAGACATTCTTTGGTATTCCCTATAAAGAGTTAACATAATGAATGCAGCCTTATATTTCCTTTACAGTTCCTGATTTCACAACACAACCCAACAAGATGCTGTTCTTTGGTGTTCTTTTCTAAACTAATCTTTATTTCCGGTTGAAAAGCTTAGGGTAGCCTAATTATGTTTTTTCCCGTGATAACATAAGAAAAGCCTTATCACCCACAATTTGATTCCACCTATTCAGTGATCTTTAGCCTCTTGTCCCAACTTGTCCCTTTCTCCTGGCTCAGCTCTGTCTGTTTCACCCCTGCAGCTGGTGAAAACAAACATCTCTTTAGTATACAAAGGGCTCAGTATGATCACTGCTCATGCAGACATCCACTGTAGTTTCATATACTCTTCTGTACATTTTCCAACTGATTGTTGATCCATAAAAATCTACTTTTTACTTTGATACAAAACTCAGTTTGTGAAGAAACAGATATTAAGAACAATACTCTAAATTATAAAACTACACAATTTTCACTCGAAAATTGCTATTGAATTAAACTTTACATTTTGAAGCAGAAAAACTGAAATTCTTTTTTACAGCGTATGGTAAGCTTATGGTAGCTTTTTTTGGTATTTTGGCAGTTGCTGTTGTTTATGTGTCCTGATGAATTGAGGTTTGTTGAACTTAATTTGTAAGTCACTTCAGAATAATGGATCTGACAAATGAATTATTGTTAGCAATGAAGTTTATTCTGTGATGCAATGAGTTGCACCAAACTTACCACTGGTACTGAGGTAAAGTCTGGTTGTCTTTAAAATGCTGATGCATTAAGTCAGAAACTTCCCATTTCCAATGGTTGTTTCTTGAAATGGAAAGTATAAGGCACAATCTGAATACCGCAAACTATGATGACTGACAGTGCTACAAGAAAGATACATTTTAACTGACTACTTGAATAGAAAAAAGAAAAACAAAAAGAGGCAAGACTAAGGAAGAGCTATTATGGACTGTTATTTTTCAGCCCTTCCCATGTTTTTGTATTATGGATTAGTTAAATGAAAACATTGCAAACAGAGCTTCCTCTGTAATTCCTTTTTCTGTTTTTGATAACACTGCTTTCATAAGGGGAAGATCAGTGCCAAGTGTTGGACACAACATTTTTCATGGGTTTACTAGAAAGGGGAGGTGGTGATATTTTTTTAATTATTGTTATTTTTTTACTGAAGTTTTCCATGAAATATTAGACATGTGGTTTCACCAAAGTGAGTATTTAATTATTTTGTTGCATCTAATAATAATGAAATTGGAGAAAATGTGGTTTAAAACCGAAGACTATCCTGCTCCCGAAAACAAACAAACAAAAATCAATTCAGCATGATGATTTAATTATGAAATCATGAAAGGACTCGGTTGTTTATGTCCCATGTGGTTTTTGGATAAATGTGTGAAAGGTGAACAGTAAGTAATGAATGCATGTAACCTTGGCCAACTCATCATTTAGCAGAATGGGGCTGCTAGGTCCAGTGTACCGTGGTACGAGATACCATCTATTCTTCAGTGCAGCATCATCACAGCACAACTCAAGCTGATATTCATGGACTGGATTTAACAAACACAACACAAGTGCTGATGAACTCTAGTGACTCTGATTCTTTCTTTTTCTCCTTTCTTGCTTTATGTGGTCTCTGATTCAGTCCTCAGATGTGTCAGTCAGGAAGATTGTCTACATTAGTCATTGTTTTCAACAGTCAGGCATTCCAGGTCAAAGGCCTCTCAGCTGCTTTGTGTGAGAAATCAGTCATCTGCATCTTAATCAGTTTCTTGACCCCTCGTCTCTGTGTAAAAAGTTATTTTGTGATGCTAAAGACCAAATATTCAGGCCCACTTGCAGAAAGCTCGGCAGAACTGGAACACCCAATGTTCTTTTACAAATCCTAAACTCCCTGCATGCTTTTTAAATGAAATATAATTAGCCAATCCGATGTTGCTTTAAGTTATCAGTAAAATGCAATACTCTTGGTTAGTTTAACAGTTTAACTTGTTCAAATTGCAGTCAGTATGACTTCCTACTCGTCAAATGTCTGACGCATGGTCAAGGGACCCTGGCGTCACTTTTTAACGCACTGGGTATACCTTTGGCGTCATTTTTCAACGTGCAGGGTAGTCCGATAGACTTCTATAGAACTCAACAGTGTTGAAATTTGACGTCTTGGGTCAGCACACCGCAACCCGTTGTCTGCCTTGTATGGGTGGAGACTACAATAAATAAAAATAAAAAGGAATAGGAATAGGCTACAAAAAAGGATCTATGCCAGGGCGAGCAAATGGCGGCCCCCAGATCATTTTTATCTGGCCCTCCAACTGGTTTTTGATGTTTAAAAACCCTCTCAATCTGATATCAAAGTGCCCTATTCGCAAAGGTTTAGCGCGTTCATCAGCGGTGAGTTTAACAACACTCAACTGCAGGTAAAACGGCATTCAGAGGTGAGTTTGACCAAAGCAACGCTCAACTGCAGGTAAAAGCATTAAAATGTGAGTTTAACAACGCTCCAAGGCGCGTGCAAGTAAGCAGTTTAAGCGTTTTATTACAACCCATTCTCACTCCTAAAGCGCCAAAAACTGACGCCTCTAGCGTCACTATGAAGACGCTACAGGGGCCCCTCGGCGTCACTATATCGACGCACTAGGACCTACATTGCTTTAAGTGGTAAACTTTTGGCGTCATTACTCAGACGCGAAGGGCATGAGATGTTTATCGCTATGAAATCACGTTCAAGAAGTCTCATTCAGCGCACATCGCGATATTTGCCATCAGTTTACATGTGCCACAGGTTGGGTGAGTAGTCGTAAATACGCTGATTTAATGCCTGTTATAAAATGTATTCCGTCTTCTTTATTAATCAGAATAGCGCTGTATGTTTCCTCGCTGTATTATATCGGTCATCCGAGGCTGTCTTTGAGTTTCATTGCGTTTAACTAAATGAAGACAGCTGCTAACTAGAGTGATTAAACTCTATCTGTCACGTGACGTGCCATAGACCTTCGATCCGTTTTATATTCATATCAGGTTCAAAGATGTAAGTTGTATTTGTAGTAAAATCATGGTAACCACGACACGTACAATAGTAACAAATGAAATTTGAAGTTAAAACCCAGGAACGGGACATTTACCATGTTTTTACCACAGTAACTGTAGTTTTTACTATGGTATAGTAATAGCACAATAATCACCAAACTAACCTATGGTTGTACAACTGTAATGGTAGTGTTTTGATTTGCTTTTATATGACAGATATCACAGTAATCACATTTACTGCACCATGTTTTAATACCTTTTTATGTAAATACAAAAAAAGTAAATAAATAAAGGACACATATTTTTTCCCATCTTGCAGTTCATTCATATCAGTTTATATCTTAAATATTTATATTTAAAATTCTGTCCCCCCCCCCCCCCCCCTTTTTTTTATTCTTTTTATTTATTTTTTTTTAGCTGAAAAGACATGAAGGAAGCAGTCAGCCCAGTCGTGTTTGTGGAGAGGTATTCCTTCAGAAATGGAGAAGACAGAAAGCTGCGGAGGCAGACATTTGCAGCAGTAAGTCTGTGTTAGTTTTACCTTTTTATCAAACTGCTGTTATAATTTGCACAGCATTTGTTGTTTCTTAAACTTTTGCACTGTCCAAATACCCACACTTGCCATCTTTGCACTTGACCACTTGATTACTTATCTGACATATTTCCTGTATTTGGCCCAAGTGTTCGAGTGAGCATGAAGACCACAAGTGTGTGTCGAACTTTTCATGACCTGATGGCAGTGTTTCCCAATCCTGGTCCTGGAGAACCCCAACACTGCATGGTTTTGGTGTCTCTCTTGTCTGACACACACTTTTGAGGTCTTGGAGTCTTCACTGATGAGCTGATGAGTTGAATCAGGTGTGTTTGAATAGGGAGACATCTCAAATGTGCAGTGTTGGGGTTCTCCAGGACCAGGATTGGGAAACACTGCCTTATGGGACACATTTAAGTGTTTACAGAGATTTTTTTTATTTATTTTTTTAGTTTCAACTTTGCATTTTAAAATAAACTTCTAAATGTCTTTTCAATAGTTCCTATTAAAGATGACAATTTAATTTTGTGGTGCTTCTAATTAAGTGATAAAAAAGCAATTGCAAATGATGTACAAAATAAATATACTTTTCTGTGCATCAAGAAACCGTGCAACACTTTGTTTTACTACCAAATTATTTTCAATATCTAATTATTATTATTATTATTAATATTTCACATACATTGGAAAGGTTTCCGTGACCCCTCGTGAGATCTCTGCAAAAAGTCTCACAATTTATTCCAAAGCATGATGGGATACACTAAGCCTGGTATAGCGTTTCGGAGCAGTATTGGAGATAGTGTGGGTTAAGTGCACTGCGCTTTGGCATTATTAAGACTTGTGCACACACTGTCACGTACACACGCTCTCAAGTGGCCAAGACCGCAAGTGTGGGTATTTGGACAGGGTAAAAGTATTAAAAATGCCCCATTAGTAAGAACTCTAAACATAGTCACACATCAAAGTCTTAATAATTCAGTAATTCAGTTTAACACTTGTATGATATTGTACAAGCCCCAGGACAATCTCATCTGACACTATCACAATATTGATAAATCAGTTGCGCTCTTCTTGGAAAGCAGTCAAATGCCCCAAACAGTCAGAAAGTTTTTATTGTCCATTGGCTTCTTAATAAATTACCGGTACTTCAAATAAGCCCCATCAGTTTATGTTCCAACTATACATGATATCTCTCTGCACCTCGTCATTTATGTTTCCACAAGTGGAAATGCTAGTTTGATGTGTCACGTGATATATCAAATCTTTGATTTATTTGTCAGAACCAGAGCAATTACACTACTGATAACAGTCCTGAAAGCATGTAATCATTTTTAAAAGAATTCATATGAACTTGCTTTTAATAATGGATGCATTTAACATTTAATTATAGAGCATCTTTGCAGAGGATGCTTTCATGGTCTAACCTAAACCCCCCCCCACTGTAATGTATATAAGTTGCATGTAATGTAATAATATTTCCTTCCTTTCTGTCTTACAGGATTGCTTGCAGATAATGCTGTTCTTCTTTTTCAGGTCTACAACATCGAGCTCAACAGATCTTTTAAGAGCCAACCCTCACAAACCTTGCTCTCAGCGAATCTTGCCATGATCAGCCCTTTCCAGGTACATTTGTTTCGAATATTTTTGAATCAACATTTACTCATCAAATGCTCTAGTCTGAATCTTATTTTAAATGAATTTAATGATATGTTTAATGAGCAATATTAATTGCACACAGAGTAAGTAGAGATTATCTTGTTTTACAGAAGAGAAGATCAAGGAAATTATTTGTTCAGGATGAGGAATGAAGACGGCCATCTTTTGCCCAAACGAAGACAGAAAGCTGTCCACTGGTATGTGTGTATTGAAGCAATGCTGTGTTATGTGTTACAGCACCTTATGATGATCTCTCACATGACTGTTCATGTCAGCCTTGATTATTCTTTCTAATAGGTTTTTTTTTTTTTTTTTTTTTTTTTTGATACAACTATTACAATTATAGCATGTTAGCAAAGTGTGACTGGAACATTTTTAATCTTAAGTTTTTAAAAAACACCACCTGTTTTTTCTTAAATAAAAGCATACAAGTTTTATAAAAGTGGTTTACATTATTTCATTGTTTTGTAAATGTTGTGTTATAAATTGTGGATTGATAGTTGATTGGTTTGAAGCCAGGCCTTACACTGCACAGACTAAAACACATTTGTGAGAGAAGTCGTGAACTTTGGAGAAAGATTCCAGAGGAAAAAAAGACACATTTACTGCAACAAAAGATGAATTCTAGAGGCAAAAACTTCAGTCACATGCTAAGGGGTGTCTCAAGAGCAAGTCCTTTGCCTCTGTAACTTTTTCTTAATTCTTGAATAATGAAATTGTTTATTGCAGTATTTTAACAATTTTACTTTGTACAGATGATCTCATCAGCCAAATGAGGGGTTTTGACCAAGTGATGGTCTTGAAAGGAATGAAAGAAGAGGATGTGGTAAATTGTCTTCAAAGAAAAAGCTTCTCAAAAGGTCTTAAAACAGCTTGAAGAATGGTATGTGTCCAGTACTTCAAGGGTCATAGTTGTTCACACTGCTAAAATCACACAGAACATTAAACTGTCTGACTGTCCATTAAACAACTTCATCTGAATTGTTTGTGTTTTTTGTTTTACTTTGACCAGGTCTGGGAACTGTCTGAAAATGGGATGTTAGGACTGAGAGATCCTCTGGCTGAGAAAAAGCTACACCAGATCAGTGCTGGATATCAACCACAAACTGTTTACAGACACGAGAGAAGAAGATCATGATGGGGAAATGAAACCAGTTTAGATGTGATGATAAGGAATCATTATTTTCTGAAACAGTATCACATGTCTTATATGTATCACATGATCTGTATCACAGTTGCCTGGATGGGATTGTGTGACTTTTAAGGACATTTCATTACTCATCTGTGTGAACTGATTAATTTATGATATTAATGAATTTTTGATGATCCATTATTATTTTCCTTGAATCTTATTTGTCTTGATGCTACTTTATCAACTTTATAGTCTATGCTTCAATAAAATTAATATGATGAATATTGTGTATTGAAAATTCTTGGTAAATACATAATTTTACTAGGTGGTCTCATATGTGTTTATTTTATACTTGGAAAAACTACGTTATTAATTACCGGAATTATTTTTTACTTAAGACATAAACATTTTTGATCAGATTAATGACATCTGGAACAACAATACACCAGAAAGTTATTATTGTATATATTTAGTAACAAATATGCCATTTTTTGGTGAAATAAAGGGAGTTACAAGATGAATTATTTTGCATTAAAAGATGGTGCCATTTGCTTTATTGTTACAAACACTTGAGGGATAACTGAGAATGTAGCAGGAATAATCAACGTGGACCTTGTACTGCATTAAAACCAAGAGCATTCACATTACTGATGTCCAGCACATGAGGAGCAAGATAAGGGGGTGAGGACGACATTTTTTACACTGATTTTTGCTAATTAGTTTTATATTTATATATATATATATATATATATATATATATATATATATAGTATTCTTAGTACTGCATGAATTTGTCCTTGTGTAATAGTGAAGTAGCCTATCACAATGTGTATAAATTGTCCTTGATTACTGCTTAACAGCAGGGAATAGATAACGGCAAGTTGTTGCAGGTTCATCCATTATATTTATTGCTGTTTACTTCAAAAATAAAAAAAAAATCTATTATTTTTATTATTAAATAATTTCTTTCTAATTTTTCCATGTTTCATCAGATGGCCTCACAATGTCCTGTCAAAAGCTATACTAGCCATGATGTAAGAATAGAAAAGGGTGGACTATGAAAACTGTCAGATATAAATGTGACTCAGCTCAGTTTGTTGTCCATGATGAAGAGAATACATATATGTAGGTTTTACTGTCCTTCTACCCCCAGGGGCCCAGTAGCACCCCCCGGAAGAGCCAAAAACTGTACATTTCAAATGGCTGTAAATCAGAGTCCAATTAACGAATCAAAGAGAAAATAGGCAGGATTACTACTTATGCTATGCTGATAAAATAATGTTGGGCACAGTTTGCAGAAATAAATGGAAAGGTGTCATAAAGGCGTTTTAAATATTGCTCACTGTAAAATACAAAATTTCACTCTGTCTTTCAATTATATCATAGAGGTTTACACAATGAAAATATTTAGATATCCAGTTTTCCATGAAATGTATTATTTATTTCATTTCGTTAATAATAAGTTTTAAACTACATTACCCACAAGCCTCTGTCGTTCTATCTATGGAAAGGGAAAACTTGGCGCTTTTCTTTGTAGTTCATTGAAGTTATGCTTAGGGTTAGGGTTAGGATCTCGCTAAAGAGGTAATTTTTCTCAACATAGCAACCCTTAATTGTTGACTTGATCTATTACTAATGTGATAATAGCAGCAAAACATACTTTTGTAACATGATGCGCTGTTTAATATGGGTTAAAAGATAGTCCAACCACAGACAGTCGTGCGGTGACAAGAGAAATTCACAGCCAATGATATCAAAGCTGAACAGCGGCGTCACACTTCCTTAACCATTTATGGTCATTTATAACAAATGTCTTCCGTTTTTTCGGCTGAAGGGATAGATTGTTTAACAATCAATCAAATTTGCTACCTATTAGATTGTGTTTTATTAACGTCTACACCTTCCTCCAACAATAATGCAAATGCTCTAATTATTGTTGTTCAGCTTGACAAAAATTGGCCAATATTGATGTGCACATGCCCAGCAGTCGCAGTTGGATCCCATCTAACCGATTCCTCTCGTTAAATATCTTTTTTTTTTTTTTGTCCAAAGACAAGTGCATTAACTAATCAAATGATGAGCTTCTAACATTTACATTGTATGTTACGTTGTGTTTTAAAGTTATAAAATTATTCACTTTTGTGTTTCTGTGATTTGCCATGCTCTAACATTTGAACTCTAGCAATAAAAACAGAAAGAAAAAACTAATTCAAAGACAAAATGCCCAAATTACTGCACTGCATCCTCTGTCACCAAGCTCGTTTTTTGCCACTATGAAGAATAAAAAGGCAGTTATGTTGTAAACGTTAACTATTTTCATTATGCAAATACTTTTATTAAAAAAACAAAACAGTAAATACAGTATATACAGATACAGTCTTTCAGAGAACACTGGAAAAAATCAATTTTCTTAAAAGTTAAATTGACCAAAAAGTGAATAACACACTGTTTCAAACTCAGAAAATAACACCATGAAGACATGCATGTCAAGTGTGCAATATTATCTATAAAACTCTATCAGCACAGCATCAAATAAACATTGATTGTCCGAACAATGGAAGAAAAATAAAGTGTTCAGGAAAACAAACACCTGCTACATAAAAATGCAGAAATATAAATCTGACAATAACATCATTCGCTTCATGACTGGAACTAGGGGATGGCTGTGCATGAATATGTCCTTTACTAAAACTCCTGATGAGAACTGATGCTTTTTTATGATAAAAGCACCAGAAGTAAAGTTTACTGTATGAAGCTTGAAAAAGAGAACACAATGCTTTATCAATACGAAAATACTATTTTCAACTATTGTTTTCATCACTGGTTCTGTATACAGTATATGGGCTGCTGGAAGGTCAAAATGTATTCATTATAAGCTTATAATTAAAACAAAGTTGCATTTTCTGCAAAAATCAAACCACTGCAAAGTCTAAACACTGATCCAGGGACCATTTCTGTGTGTGTGGGGGATAAAGAGTTAAAGAGGTGAGTCCTTGTGCATGATGGAGTACAGCGTTATCTGCAAACAATCCTGTAAGACAGAAAGGAAGGAAATATTATTACATTACATGCAACTTTTTCTTTTAGACCATAAAAGCAGCCTCTGTAAAGATGCTGTATAATTAAATGTTAAATGCATCTATTATTAAAAGCAAGTCAGTAATAGCAAGCTATATTCATACGAATTATTTTAAAAATGATTACATGCTTAAAGGACTGTTATCAGTAGTGTAATTGATCTGGTCACGGAAACCTTTCCAATGTATGTGAAATATTAATAATAATAATAATAATTAGATATTGAAAATAATTTGGTAGTAAAACAAAGTGTTGCACGGTTTCTTGGTGCACAGAAAAGTATATTTATTTTGTACATCATTTGCAATTGCTTTTTTATCACTTAATTAGAAGCACCACAAATTAAATTGTCATCTTTAATAGGAACTATTGAAAAGACATTTAGAAGTTTATTTTAAAATGCAAAGTTGAAACTAAAAAAATAAATAAAAAAAATCTCTGTAAACACTTAAATGTGTCCCATAAGGCAGTGGTTCCCAATCCTGGTCCTGGAGAACCCCAACACTGCACATTTGAGATGTCTCCCTATTCAAACACACCTGATTCAACTCATCAGCTCATCAGTGAAGACTCCAAGACCTCAAAAGTGTGTGTCAGACAAGAGAGACACCAAAACCATGCAGTGTTGGGGTTCTCCAGGACCAGGATTGGGAAACACTGCCATCAGGTCATGAAAAGTTCGACACACACTTGTGGTCTTCATGCTCACTCGAACACTTGGGCCAAATACAGGAAATATGTCAGATAAGTAATCAAGTGGTCAAGTGCAAAGATGGCAAGTGTGGGTATTTGGACAGTGCAAAAGTTTAAGAAACAACAAATGCTGTGCAAATTATAACAGCAGTTTGATAAAAAGGTAAAACTAACACAGACTTACTGCTGCAAATGTCTGCCTCCGCAGCTTTCTGTCTTCTCCATTTCTGAAGGAATACCTCTCCACAAACACGACTGGGCTGACTGCTTCCTTCATGTCTTTTCAGCTAAAAAAAAAATAAATAAAAAGAATAAAAAAAAGGGGGGGGGGGGGGGGACAGAATTTTAAATATAAATATTTAAGATATAAACTGATATGAATGAACTGCAAGATGGGAAAAAATATGTGTCCTTTATTTATTTACTTTTTTTTATTTACATAAAAAGGTATTAAAACATGGTGCAGTAAATGTGATTACTGTGATATCTGTCATATAAAAGCACATCAAAACACTACCATTACAGTTGTACAACCATAGTTAGTTTGGTGATTATTGTGCTATTACTATACCATAGTAAAACTACAGTTACTGTGGTAAAAACATGGTAAATGTCCCGTTCCTGGGGTTTTAACTTCAAATTTCATTTGTTACTATTGTACGTGTCGTGGTTACCATGATTTTACTACAAATACAACTTACATCTTTGAACCTGATATGAATATAAAACGGATCGAAGGTCTATGGCACGTCACGTGACAGATAGAGTTTTAATCACTCTAGTTAGCAGCTGTCTTCATTTAGTTAAACGCAATGAAACTCAAAGACAGCCTCGGATGACCGATATAATACAGCGAGGAAACATACAGCGCTATTCTGATTAATAAAGAAGACGGAATACATTTTATAACAGGCATTAAATCAGCGTATTTACGACTACTCACCCAACCTGTGGCACATGTAAACTGATGGCAAATATCGCGATGTGCGCTGAATGAGACTTCTTGAACGTGATTTCATAGCGATAAACATCTCATGCCCTTCGCGTCTGAGTACTGACGCCAAAAGTTTCCCACTTAAAGCAATGTAGGTCCTAGTGCGTCGATATAGCGACGCCGAGGGGCGCCTTTGGCGTCTTCATAGTGACGCTAGAGGCGTCAGTTTTTGGCGCTTTAGGAGTGAGAATGGGTTGTAATAAAACGCTTAAACTGCTTACTTGCACGCGCCTTGGAGCGTTGTTAAACTCACATTTTAATGCTTTTACCTGCAGTTGAGCGTTGCTTTGGTCAAACTCACCTCTGAATGCCGTTTTACCTGCAGTTGAGTGTTGTTAAACTCACCGCTGATGAACGCGCTAAACCTTTGCGCAGAGGGCACTTTGATATCAGATTGAGAGGGTTTTTAAACATCAAAAACCAGTTGGAGGGCCAGATAAAAATGATCTGGGGGCCGCCATTTGCTCGCCCTGGCATAGATCCTTTTTTGTAGCCTATTCCTTTTTATTTTTATTTATTGTAGTCTCCACCCATACAAGGCAGACAACGGGTTGCGGTGTGCTGACCCAAGACGTCAAATTTCAACACTGTTGAGTTCTATAGAAGTCTATTGGACTACCCTGCACGTTGAAAAATGACGCCAAAGGTATACCCAGTGCGTTAAAAAGTGACGCCAGGGTCCCTTGACCATGCGTCAGACATTTGACGAGTAGGGAGTGAGACTGTGTTGTCTGGGAATGTTGTTGCTGTTGTTCCCATTGAGTTATGAAAATGTTAATTCTAATAATTTTTCTTGGTTATTGCAACCGTTGGATAAAGTATTAAGGGACCATTGAGATTTATCATTTAGCAAACATTATGGAAACGTTTCTTTTCTCTGAACATTCTGAAAGAATTAGTAAGTAGTAGCATTTAAAATATGTTAGACAAACATCCAGCTAAAACATAAAAAACACTCCACAAATGATGCATAAATAACATCTTGAGAACATTATTAAAGACCAGATAACTTTAAACAACATTCTATTAATGTTAATGGAATAATGTTTATAAATAACTTTAAGAGAGCCTTGCCAAAATGTTAGCTAAAGTTCTGAGAACATTCCCTCTTAGCTGGGTATACCTTACATCAACAGATTTTGAGTAAAATTGCTATGAAAAAATCCAGTTGCAAAGTAAACTTAAATGTAAACGTAACCCAACAGCAATGCAAATGGATGTGTTTTCATATGCTGTATCAGGTTCACTTCAATTCACGTTTATGCATTTGACATACATGTTTATCAGTTCATGCATTCCCGGGGTATTGAAGCCATAATCTTAACTTCTTGTCACTATGCCATGCTCTTGAGAAGAAGAAAAAAGGCAGCTTAAATCAGCCTAAGCTGCTCAGGCAAATGTGGTTTTCTGGTTTTAGTGGTGCACTCTTTAGGTGTTCAGGCTGGGAGACCAGCTAGAGCAGCTATAAACCAGCTTAGGCTAGTTGCAGCGGTTTTCCTGGAGTCTAGTGTCTTAGTGTACTCTTGGAAAAGGCAGGATTAGCTTCTTTGTGAGGTGGATGATGAAGGTTGTTTTTTGTTCTGATGGGAGTGTGTGGGAGACTCTTGGAAATAGCATTAACAGGTACTTTTATAAACATGCAAGAACAACTCCCGACATGTTGCCGCTGGCATTTATGTGGGATTTTTATGCGTTGATCATGCTGTGGGTGTTTATGAATGTTCAGGAGGCACGCATGTGTCTCCATGCAACCATTAAGAAGGAACTGGCAATCAGTCAATGACAAATTGCAAGAGCTGTAAAACCGGTAACACTTTAAGAAAAAGTTACATGAATAATCATGTACTAATACCTGAATTAATACTTACTTCAGCTCATGATTAATGAAAACATGAGCTAATGGTGAACCAGTCAAAAGCTATCCTTAACTCATAAGTCAACTCATAAGTCTTAAGGAAATGTTCCACAAATGTTATTTGAAGGTTTTTCATTTAACTACATTTACATCTGCATTTGATACGGAGGATCAGTGAAAACAATGGCAAACTAATCCTGTGCCATCCAGTAATGTTTATGATGAAAATCCAGATAATTATTTGTTTAATAATAATAATAATAATAATTTGTTTTAATTTATTTTAAAGTTAAAATATTTATCTTTCCTTCTTGGAGAAACTGTCTGACATATGTGCCCGAGTGGATAATAAGGATGGTGTACGGGGTGGGGCATATGTATTTATTTTGCCCTATACATAGTGCAAAGGTTGGCAGGCTTCGTAACTTCCTGACGTTTTGATCTTTTCCATCTGAAGCACCATAGTGAGGTATGAGCGTGGCATTTGTTTAGATGCTGTAAGAGCTTGTATAAGGATGTTTTTTTATTTTTTACATGGTCTATTCTGTTAATTGTGGAGAGATAACCCCCCGATGTAAGAGTGTGAGCACGTGGGCTGTATGTAATATTATGCAAGGTGTGGACGCCGTGTTTCGCCTATAGCAACGAGCTGTATCACGCATTGTTTCTATTTCACTCTAATATGCAGCGTTTCTAGTCCACTCTTGGATTACGGCAGAGATCTTCCTTTGTGGAGTTCTATGAATATGGACCTCTGATGTCTAGGCCCTGCTGTTTTGCTTATGATTTATTCATTTTTTTCATATAAGTTTTAGGCTGATGGTCATGTACCGATGTTTGTTTTGAAGTTAGTTCTTATCTGTTATTATTGATTTTGCTCATTAAGTCTTGTTTGTACCAACCACTAAGGGTCTATATGATGTGTGGAGAAAAGGAGAGTTTTTAACCCATTTGCCTATATTCAAGGAGCCAGCCTGCATGGGAGTACTTTCCGCTGGGGTCATCTGGGCCTTTCCTTTACTGCATGTGGCATGAGGTTTTCTGCACTGCATGGGTATTGATTTGAGAGTGTAGAGTTATTTGCATTATTCACTACACATTTTTCAATTTGCTGGTTGGTGCACCTTTGTGCATGTGTGGTGTGTTCTCTTAAGGTTGTGGGTCCTTGGCCCCCTGTGACTTTTTCTCTTCTTCCTGCAGGCTTGGTTGATCTTGCATTCAAGAATTGTGGGTTATGATTTTAATATTTGACTTAAAGTCTAGACATCTTTAATTTGGGATTCTCTCTTTTTACATGATTATAAATGTGAAGTTGAATGCTTACTCAGAGATTTCAGTACTGATTGTTAATAAGTGTTGTACTTGAACGTCACGTCTTCATTCACTAACTATAAAACTTGTGTTGCTGTGTTTAATTATTTCTGTAGGAATTAAACCCCAGTGGCGTAGTCTGAATCAAGTTTGATAATTAGCTATCGCTCGGTTACATCTGGCGTAGTCAGCAGGGTATGCTTGTGTAAGCGGGATGTGACTTCCAAGTGTAACTATAGAATTTTTTCTCATATATTATTAGTGGTTGTTTTTTCTTGTTGTTGTTGTTGTTGTTGTTGTTTCGTTTCATTATTTATTTTCTTTTCTATTGTGTGGCAAAACAGCAGTGGCCTATAACCGTTCAGCGGGAAGGTGTTTCGCTAGGAGATCCCTTCTACTGAGGATGACAGAGGGAGCTGTTCCTGGCGACTATGGATACAGAGTTGCAAGAGTTGCAGGACTTAGTACAACAGCTAAGCTGATAATCAACTGATAATCAACTAATAATCAACGCCTGTTAGAGGCTCGGACTGCTCCTATAAGAACTGAATCTACTAATTTTGTTTCTGTTATTCCCAGATTTTCAGTTTAGTCTAATGGGTTCCATGACCGCATGGTGTAAGTGCCCAGGGAAAGGAAGTGTCCTGTCTTTAGAGGTACTTTGGGAATCGGAACAGCCAAATGGGTAGATAAGGTCTGCGCAAGTATGCGGCCCCAGAGTCTTACATCTGTTGATCAAGCCTACTTTATTTACAATCATTTGGTGGGAGAAGCTAAAAATGAAATCAAATATAGATCTAGAGCAGAGAGGGAGGACCCAGATCGGATCCTTTCTATTCTCCAAGAAATTTATGTTGCATTGCAAGAAAAGTTATTTTCTCGTAAACAAATTGAGGGTGAGTAGTACAGGAGTATTCTCATGCTCTGTTTAGACTTATGAATGAGGTGTTGGGAAGTGCCCCAGATACAGTGCCTAACTCTGCCATACTTCTGAGAGACCAGTTTGTGGAACATGTTATTGATCCAGATTGCTGAAATAAAAGAACTGTTGAAACGACAACAAGAACAATTAAATCAGATTGGGGAACAGCTTTCCCGTTTGCAGAATCCTCCTAAGCGGCCTCCAGTACATCGTAATCAAGTCGTGTGTAGGCGTTGTCAACAGCCTGGCCACATTTCTAGTCATTGTGATAATGTATGTGGTTGAACCCCAACCACAGTCTCATTTCAGACAGAGGATAGGATCCCAGCAGCAGCTGTCAGAAAACTAACTCCTTCTGAGTCGCTGAGTCACGGTTCAGGAGGGGACAGCTCTGACTCAAGTAATACTAACGAGGTAAGCTGCCTCAATGTGCCGGGGTGGTGGGGGGGGGGTGTCAGGGTACAATGTCTTTTGGATACTGGATCAATGGTGTCCATGGTAGCAGAGAGTTTTTCCCCCCAACATTTTAGTGAATAACTCCATTCTTGTAATTGTTTACAACTTAAAGCTGCTAACAGGCTTGATATAACCTATCTTGGGTATGCTGAAGTGAATGTTGAGGTTTTGGGAAAAGTTATACCAAATAAGGGGATCCTTGTTGTAAAAGACACTCCTAGTTTGTGGTCAAAAACAAATATTCCAGGTGTCTTGGGAATAAACATTATTAGTGAATGATATGACTTGCTGTTTAGTCAGAATGGTGCTTCTCTTTTCAGCCTCCCATGTGTCTGGCAGGCCCCTAAGGAGTGGCAACAGGCGCTCTAGTTTTGTCAGGATGCTCCCTCATCTGTTAGGCCCAGCACTGGGATTGCAAGAGTTAGGGGTAGGTACCCTGTTCACTTACCAGAGGGAACCATGAAATTAGTGGTGGCTACCTGCTCTCAGCATCTTATTGACCAATATAAGACTGTTGTTTTTGAGTCATTTTCTAATGTTGTGCTTCCTGCTGGAGTACTAGTAGTCCCTGCTGTACTACAAATGCTTAAGAGTGCTGCTTATGTTCCTGTGATTAACGTTTAGTATGGATGCTCGTGTTCCTTCAGGCTGTGCTTTAGGGACTTTGAAGCCAGCTCAAATAGTTAGCTTACCTGCTGGGGTTGAGGAGGTTCCCTTTTCACTGGGGGTTGGGGAAGTTCAGACTATGGTTGGTACGCAAGCAAGGCAAGTTGGCTAATTACAGCAGCTGATAGAGTCAGTTGACTTGTCCACCCTCTCTGAATCAGAGCAGAGTAGGGTTATTGCACTATTGACAAAGTATCAGTCAGTGTTTGCTACTTACAAGGGAGATTTAGGCTGCACTACCCATATTAGTCATGAGATTCCCTTAACTGATGAGGTCCCTGTACGACAAAGTTATAGGCGTATTCCACCTGCTGAATATGAGGCTGTAAAGGCACATATAATTCAACTCTTAGAAAAACAGGTAATAAGGGAGCGTTGCAGCCCCTATGCATCCACCATAGTTTTAGTGAAGAAAAAAGATCGTGCTATGCGTCTTTGTGTGGATTATCACCAGCTTAATCTCAAGACTTGGAGAGATGTTTTTCCTCTCCCTCGAATTGAGGAGTCCCTTGATGCACTTTCTGGTGCTCGCTGGTTTTCAGACCTGGCAAGTGGTTACAATCAGGTGCCTGTTGAAGAGAAGGATAATTGTAAGACTGCTTTCTGTACCCCATATGGGCTTTTTCGAATTTAATCGTTTGCCCTTTGGGCTATCCAATGCACCAAATACATTTCAGCGACTCATGGAGCGCATCTTTGTGTCCCAGCCAGAAATATCTGTTTTACTAGCCTATTCTGTGAATGACCTTGCTGACCTTCAACAAGGTGATCCCATAATTGGTGCCTTTTTTATTTTTGACAATACAAACGGAGGCCAAATCACATTGAACGGCAAGCGTTGAATACGTCTGTATTGGAATTGGTGAGATAATGGGAATATCTGGTGGAGAGAGATAAGGTCTTGTGTCGTAGGACCTTTCACCCTGATGGAGGAGAAGAGGTGCTACAATTGGGTTTTGCCAGAAGTATTACAGGAGGAGGTGTTACAGCAGTTACACCAGGGGCACGGTCATCAAGGTATTGAGCGGAGACCCGAGCTAGTGTGTTCGAGGTGCTACTGGCCTGGAATGTAAAAAGCAGTTAAGAAGTGGTGTGAGGAATGTGAATGCTGCAATTTGGCTAAACTAGCACATCCTTCTGTGAAGGCACCAATGGGACACCTGGTTTCCAAAAGACCAAATCAAATTCTTGCAATTGATTTTACTCTCCTGGAGCGTTCAAGGGATGGTAAAGAGCAAGTATTAGCAGGCAGTTCGAACTTATGACCAGTGGGCTCCCACAGTAGCAAATGTCCTGGTAAAGGAATGGTTTTGCTGTTTTGGTGTCCCAGCTCGAATTCACTCGGACCAGGGTTGAAGTTTTGAAGGGGCATTGATACAACAACTTTGTGACCTGTATGGTATACAGAAGACGCGTACAATGCCCTATCACCCTCAGGGCAATGGCCAATGTGAACGGTTTAATCGAACATTGCATAGCGTCCATTGTACACTTCCCAAACCTGCAAAAGCTGACTGGACTAATTACTTGCCCCAATTGTTGTTCTCTTATAATACCACCATACATCAGACAATGGATGAGTGCCCACATTTTTAATGTTTGGTTAAGAACCTAACTTGCCAGTTGATTTTCTCCTTGGAAGAGTTCCACAGCAGACAGCAGGGATGGTAATGGACTGGATGGAGGAACACAGAGAGCATTTGCAAGTGGCGTTTGATGGTGCTCGGGAGAGGATTCAAGTGGCAGGCCAGCTGAGGAAGGAGAGGCACGATCAGAAGGGTTATAGCTGTCACTTAAAAGAAGGACAGTTAGTTTATCAAAGGGACTACAGTAATCGAGGCAGGAATAAAATACAAGACATCTGGAGCCCGACAAAGTACAAGGTAATTCGAGTACCCATGGAATGAGTGGTTTATTATATTGCCCCTCCAGATAAACTTACACAGGTAAGAAAAGTACATCAGACTATGTTGAAGCTTGTGCCTGATGTTTTGCCTCTGTATCATTCTCCATGTATGGGCCCTGAGTCTTTGCGATCTGAGCATGTTGGGCATGAAGAAGAAAGGGAGGATGGACAATGGATTTATGTCCCACTGCCAGAAGAGAGACCACCTGTTACTGTGACAGTTCCAGCTGTTTTTCCCCCTGGTCACACAGAGTTGGTTGCTGGTCTATTGTATCTTGAAGGCTGGCAAACGGTTCCAGGCCAGGTGACCGATATGCTGCCTTCTGCAAGTGTTGAGGCATTAGACAATGGAGAAAATTCCCTATGCCGCACAGCAAGGGCTGTGGGGAGCAGTGCAAATGGGACTGCGACTTCTTTCCTTAGCCATAGAGAGGGGGTGACAGTTGTTTTAAGGCCCTGTATTTAGGTCATTTAAGCTATATTTATATATATATTTTTTTTTTCTTCATTTAATTAGCCGATGGGGCATCGACACAGAAAGAGGGGGTGGATAGTGACCGAGTGGATAATAAGGATGGTGTACAGGGTGGGGCATTTTGCCCTATAATTAGCGCAAAAGTTGGCAGGCTTCGTAACTTCCAGACGTTTTGATCTTTTCCGTCTCCTTCCAGTGTTGTGACCCTGAAACATAGTGAGGTATGAGCATGGCATTTGTTTAGATGCTGTAAGAGCTTGTATAAGGATGTTTTGGTTTTTTACATGGTCTATTGTGTTAATTGCAGAGAGATAACCCCCGATGCAAGAGCGTGAGCACGTGGGCTGTATGTAATATTATGCAAGTTGTGGACGCCAGTTTCGCCTATAGCAACGAGCTATATCACGCAGGGTTTCTATTCCACTCTATTATGCAGCGTTTCTAGTCCACTCTTGGATTACGGCAGAGATCTTCCTTTGTGGAGTTCTATGAATATAGACCTCTGATGTCTAGGCCCTGCTGTTTTGCTTATGATTTTTTTTTTTTCATCTAAGTTTTAAGCTGATGGTCATATACTGATGTTTGTTTTGAAGTTATTTCTTATCTGTTATTATTGATTTTGTTTGTTAAATCCTGTTTTTACCAACCGCTAAGGGTCTATATGATGTGTGGTGAAAAGAAGAGTTTTTAACCCATTTGTCTACATTCTAGGAGCCAGCCTGCATGGGAGTACTTTCTGCTGGGGTCATCAGGGCCTTTCCTTTACTGCAGTTGGCATGAGGTTTTCTGCACTGCATGGGTATTGATTTGAGAGTATAGAGTTATTTGCATTATTCACTACACATTTTTAAATTATTAGTGCACATGTGGTGTGTGCTCTTGATGTTGTGGGTCCCTGGCCCAGTGACTTTTTCTCTTCTTCCCGCAGGCTTGGTTGATCTTGCATTGAAGAATTGTGGGTTATGATTTTAATATTTGACTTAAAGTCTAGACATCTTAAAATTGGGATTCTCTCTTTTTAGATGATTATAAAGTTGACTGCTTAATCAGAGATTTCAGTACTGATTGTTAATAAAAGTGTTGTACTTGAAGGTCACGTCTCTGTTCTTCATTCACTAACTATAGAACTTGTGTTGCTGTGTTTAATTATTTACATGGGAATTAAACCCCAGTGGCATAGTCGGAATCAAGTTTGATCATTGGCTATTGCTCGGTTACATATAGTTAACCCCTAAATGTTAATAATGCATTAAACTATCAAACATGTACTAATATGTAGTTAATGCTGCTTTATTCATGCTTGAATCCATATGATTACAGTCGTAGTTAAAGATAGCTCTTGACAGGTTAGCTGATGTCTTCACTTATCATAAGTTTCATGTAGTGACTTGAAATGATAGTAGGCTTCCACTAGGTGGCACTTGTAGTGCATAAAACTAGTACAAGAGCTGTAATGGATTGGAGCTGAGTGAAAACCCAGGGTACATAGTACATGGTAGTGCCTTTCTACATATAATAACTCAGTGATTGGATATAAATTTGGTGTCTGACTAAGTGTCCAGATCATGTTTTATAAATAGGCTATTATTCCTAGTTAAGCCACTATGGCTAATTTCAAATGGCCTTTATCAAAAAAGCCTCTCTTTTGTTTTTTTGCCCAGAATTCAAAATAAAACATTTATTGTGGAAAAAAAAAACCCTTTCACTTACTAGTTTTGAAAGATTGTATTATCTGACTGTATCATGCATAAATAATTATCTTATGTCCCATCCTTATTAATTTTATTAGAACATACTAACAACTATTACTAATACTGTTCAATTTTTTTTCAGTTCATATTTTATTAATATTTGCATCAAGCATTTTATTCGAAACGAGCAGTGAAGACATGTGTAATGTTACAGAAAAATTTATTTTATAATTTTTTATTTTTATTTTTATTAAACGTAATCGGATTCCAAAAATTAAGTACTTGTAATTAGATTAAATTACATTTTAAAATACTCGTAATCAGACTACAGTTAATTTTTTTATGGATCACATGATAACATTATTTATACAATTTCAATAAATTATTCAAAATGTATTGATTCTTCCGAATTCCTTTTTTTCCTCTATTAAATGTTCCTTTCTAAAATAGCCGACCACTTATACATTCAGAAAGTCTTCCAGTTTTGTGAACATTCACACAAAGATTAGGTGACTACAGCATTTGACCACTGGATTAACAAAAAATCACTTCAGGTCGAAGTGTTTCAACATTGCATCAACTACTGATGAACACAATTTGTATTTAAATGATCACTCTGTAGGTTAACCATGTATTTCTGTGTCTTTGGAAGGCTTTTGTGTTTCAAACCCATTAAAATGCCCAAATTCACAAACTTTTTTGTCATCTGATCCTCTTTCACCTAATATATTTACTTGAAGTGTTTTTTTGTTTTTTTTTAATAATCAAGTATAGCATGTTCATGGTTCTCTGACACTGGTTATGGTCACACGACATGAGGTAAACAAATAAAATATTTAATTTTCTCAGTTTTTTTTTTTTTTTTTTTTTAAATGATTTATATTGACTTGACATTTTTATGATTTAATTAATTATTAGCTTTTCATTAAATTCATGAACCACCTGCAGTTCCTTCATGGACCCCAGTTTGGGAAACCTTGACATAATATAATGTTTAATGCACTTCATGTTGTTGAAGTGACGATGAATGGAATATGTTTTCTTACTCTTTTTATTTTTTATATCAATATGGTACAAGATTATCCTATTTAAATCAATGTGAAAAACCAGATAGGTCAAAAGTAATCTAAAAGTAGTTGGATTATATTACCTAAAATGTGTAATGTAATTTATTACGTTACTAACAACAATTTTTGTCATGTATTTTGTAATCAGTCAAGTCAAGTCAAGTCATCTTTATTTATATAGTGCTTTAAACAAAAAAAGATTGTGTCAAAGCAACTGAACAACATTAATTAGGAAAACAGTGTGTCAATCAGTAATGGACTACAATTTGTAAGTAATCTACCCAGTTTGGGAATAAATTCGATTTTAAAATACATTAAAATAGAAGACATTTATTATAAATTGTAGTAATATTTCACAGTATTACTGTTTTTACTGTATTTTGGATCAAATAGCTGCAGCCTTGGTGAGTATAACAGACTTATTTAAAAAAAAAAAAAAGAAGAAGAAGAAGAAGAAAATCGTACCAATCTCAAACTTTTAAAAATTGTATATATCCAAATCTCATAAGAACTTCAGAAGTTTATTGTGAAAGTAGGAAGTAACATTTAACTAATGAAATACTGTATTTTTTGTCATGAAGTGTTTTGTTGTTTTGTGTGTAGAGCTAAGTAAAATAATTTGGAATTCATGCACAATTTAGCATATCTGTATAGAAGGAGGTTATCGGTATCAAAGATTAAACATATACCTATTCTAATGGCATTTAACATTTGTATTTGAACTTCAACCACCCGACCAGGAAAGAAACATTTAAGACTTATTTCCTTTGACAAAATATTTATTTAGTTTAAATTAAAATGTTTCAAACATTACATAAAAATCATTGTGTAAATGTAGATGCACATGATTGGACCTTTGTGTTCTGTTACTTTGCTGTGAATAAATACTTTCATCAGGTCACTGTAAGATCAGCAGCAGTTGTTAGTGTTAACCACAGACAGTGAAGAACATACTATCACATTGAACTGAATCTAGTAATCTAGTATCTAGCATTACATTAGCAGCAGTTGGCAAAAGTTTTTGGTAGCATCTAATTTCTCTTGACGAAGGATTCGTACAGGGAGGTGAGTTGGGCCTTCAGGTCCTGTGCGTAGGGATCCAGCTTTCCCTTCAGGTCTTCAGCGTAGGGTGTGAGACTCTGATGGACCATCTGGGCTTTCTCTCTAATCTGGGCCTGCAGGTCCTCAGTCAGGGGGGTCACGGTCTTCTGGAACTCCTGCAGATGTTGATCCACTTTCTCCTTGATCTCAGCAGTGTAGGGCTCCATCTGAGCCTGCAGGTCCTTCACGCTCTGCTCCAGGTTTCCTCTCAGCTCCTCGCTTTTCTGGAGCAGAGTGGCCTTCAGGGTCTCAGAATCCAGGGAGTCAGCATATGGAGCCATGGCCGTCCTGAGCTCCTCCACTCTCTGCTGGATTTGGCTCTTGAGGGTTGTCAGCATAGGGCTCCAGTTGGTCTCTCACGCTGATCAGGTCCTGGCCCAGACGCTCTCTCAACACTTCAGCCTCCTTGGTGATTTTGGTCATCAGCTCTTCAGTCAGAGGATCCATCTGTTTCTTGAGGGTGACGGCATATTCACTGGCCATATCGGCACTCTGGGTCAGTCTGGCACTGTGATATGAAGAAGAACATTTGAGTTTCTTCTCAGTCTGCAAGAAATTACAGTATCCTGCAAGTAAATGTTCTTGACTTACTTGACTTCCTGTCCCAGCTGGGAAGACCTGATCATATTGACGGTTTCCTCTGCGGTTTGTGTTGCCTTCGCAACATAGCTCCAGAAAGTATCTGTCAGCTGCTCCAGCTGTGGCTTGGGCTCATCAGCACTGAAGAGGTTGGCCTGGCAACCTGTTGATAGACCAAAGCAGGTCAATACCAATTGTTAATTTGAATATGAATTTATCCAGCCAATAAAATATATATTAAGACATTTGTAATCTTAATTTTCTTTGAAAATATTACCTGTAAATACAACAAGTGCGAACACCACAAGAGCCTTCATGGTCTTTACTTTGAGTCTGTAAGTAAAATACATTTTTCATCAACCTATCTGGTTTTCATTAGGAATTCATGATCATCGTAATTACAGTACTTTAACGTGCCTGAAAAGTAAGCCTGTTTTCTTACCTGTGTCCGTGTGTTTTAATTGACGCTGTCCTGTCTGAAGAACAAGTGTGAAGGTGGCTGTTTCACATCTGTATTTATATCGAATGGGGAGGTGATTGTCGTAGTGGAAACCCAAAGTCCACTAGGTAGTGCTTTGCTGTCAGTACTCCACATCATAATGTCCTGACTGTACCTATTATCACTAAAGATTCCTGAATTCAATACGGACTGATAACTCTTGGACAATAAACTGAACAACTAAATTCCAATATAAATATTGTTTTAGATGAATGCTTAAGACTATTTAGTAAATTATCTAAGTAAAAGAATTTTCAGTGTTATAGAAATAAAGAAATGATAGTCTGTCCTAAAGTGTTTCTGTAGACTCATAATCATGGAAGTGTTTTAAATAATAAAAGGGGATTCAAGAACAGACAATCTCCTTTTAACTTTTAATATTAAGACATTTTGAATACTGCCCTTTATGAAATTGTCGATCTGAGGTACTTGATCTATGAAACCAGACACTGATTTTGAACCTTTGAACTAATAACAGTAACAAATGACACCAGACTTTGTTCACGTCCTGGTAAGATTTGACACATCACTTAAAGAGATATGTGGTTTTTTTTATCCTAGATGAATCTATGAGCTCTATATATTCACTCTATGAAGTTTGATATATATCCTACCCTTATATCTTAAAAGTTTGCAGTAGGTCTTTTCAGTTTCTTTTTTTTAACTAACCTTTCCAGTGTTAAAAATTGCCCTCAAGTGATTCTTAAAAGGAATTATCATCACAGTCAGGGATCGGATTGTGCACTCAACATTCGGTCCAGGTTACACATGTCTGCTAAACCCCTAGAGATAAGGGCAGCTGCTTGACCTAGAACCAAACTACTGCTGCTGATGGATGTCTGACCTTCATAACATTTTAAAAATGCTTTTATTAAGGAACTTGCATTTTCTAGGTAAAAGGTAGCACAAATGTAGTGCAAACACTTCATTTTCATGGTGAAGTTAACATTTGTCATTTGGACAAGAATTAGAGTTGATTTTAAGTGAAGTTAAGTGAAGGATCATTCCTTTTTTGCCTAAATTTTTGGGCATAAATAACAACAGTTTTTTCTGGTCCTCGAATCTGATTGGCTGAGAGGAGTGTGATATTCCAGTGATATCGGAAGTCAGTCCACTTGCAGTATATATCTCACTGCGAGTGTCATGGCAGATGCCCAAATCCACCATAATTTTATAAATAATAATGTTTTTGCATCACATAATGTAGTTTTAAAAGGTTTTTTTTTTTTTTTTTTTTTTTAGGTGAGAATGTACATTTGCATTTACATTTACATTCAAGTTTACATTTAGACATTTTGCAGACGCTTTTATCCAAAGTGACTTACAATTGGGGGATACATAAAGCAATTCTTCTTAAAGAGGCAAACAACACAGGAAGTGCTTATAATACCAAGTTTTAGACATTGTTCAAATAAGTACAAACTAGAAAGAGAAGGAATAAATAAAGAGAAAGACAAATGTTTTTTTTTGGTTTTTTTACTTCAAATATGCGATTTGTTAATAAAGATAACGTCTATTTGAAAATTTCAAAAGAAATGCTGTCTTGTTTGTTGCCAAAAACATATAAAAACATGTATATCTGTCTTTCACTATATTGGATTATGATTGCATTTTCAAGGGTCTCTAATGGTAATGTAATTAGTGTAACAGTAAAGCGCTCCTTGCCGTTGTTACAAAGTGTTTGTCACAATCCCTGGTGCATTCCAAAAGGGATATATTGTCCTCAGAAGCACACTTCAGAGTGAAAACAATCATGAAGGCCATATTGAAGGATCGTTCCAAACTGAAATGCTCAAAGTTGGCCACTTCAAATGGCCCTTCGGAATGAAGGATTTTGAAGGGTACAATGTATGGAAACTTTGGGTTCCCTTGATCCTTTGCGCTGGTTCTTTCTTTCTATGATGATGGCACCTCCGTGTGGGCACGGAATGACGCAGAAGAGCACTTCAAGAAACAGTTGTTTGGTCCCCTACACCCTTCAACTCTTCAAAGCTCTCACTCCGGAGGGTATACCCTTTGAAGGGATTAGGGCATAGGGATGAGCCCTTCCGAATGGAACGCAGGGCCCCAGTCACCAGTCCTGTCATCACTGAACTACATTTCCCAGCATCCCTCTTAGTTCCCACCTGCACTCTGTCAGCCATCACATCTGCCACATATTACCCTTTCATCAAAACTATTCTACATCATAACTAAATCACTATTTAAGCAGTTACTTTTCACTTCACCTTTGTCTTGTCACACACTCCTCACCCGACCCCCCAACCGGATAGGCTGAAGTCCGAAGATGACATAAAACAGGATGATAGCAGGTAAGTAACTTACCTGTTGTCATCATGTTTTCTGTCATCTTCAGTCTTTAGCTCATCCGGTCACTCCATTCAGCTCATGTAAAGGAAAGTAGTTATTTATTCAGCTGAGCATTTGATGCCATTTACTGGACTCAATCTCTCACCATCTTGCATCGCTTTTTCCATTGACTCATCTTTGAAAAAATTAGTAAACCTTGTGCTGTCTCATTCAGCTCATGTGACTATAGGAGTAGAGCTATATTTTCATCGGACACTCAAGTAAACAAAGACTGAATGAATCTGCTTTCTACTCACTGACAGAATAAAACATCCCCATATCCACAGAGGACCACTGTGAGGATTATTAAATGTACAAATGTAATAAACTGTTAAATAATTTTTTGGACTCCACACATCCCTGTACTGTATTATCTGATCTAAACTGCTATAATGGAATGGACAGTACAGAAAGACTTGGATAAAGATGAACATGTCATCATTCGTCATCCATTTAAGATAAATGCTTTCTGCAAACTGTAATCAGGGTCGTCCCGAGGTGGGGCTAGTGCTCCAGTTGCCCAGCCCTTGGGTGAGAAGATGGACAGCTGTTGAAAACTTGTGTCACGTTGGAAACATGCTGTCAAGGTCACAAAGCCTAAAATGAACATATTCATCAACACAGGTGCTGGATCTCCCTGGGTCTATCAAAGAATTATACACACATTGGTTGAAGACGTAATTTTGTCCTCTAATGTTTTCCTCAGAATTTTAATACTTCTGTATTGCAGGTGGTATTTCACTGTTAGGTTAAGGAAGTTCTGGCTCAATGTTTTGGAAAATGTATAACAAACAATTTACCTTTGAGAATATAAGTTTTAAAATTGTCAATCTTATTACCTTACATGTTTTATACACTAGTTTACATCAGATTGCCAATGTTGCCCTAACATACTAATTTCTAACATGCTTATTGTCAAGATATAATACTGTATCTTTTCATGGAAACACAATGATAGTGTATTATTTAACAGAGTTCAGATATGTCTTTTGGAGATGACTGGTCAGTGGCAGATCACTTGGGCTTGGATCAGTTGGCTGACAGTCCTATAAATACTGTGAGTGAGGAGTAAGACCTTCATCGAAAAGGTTCAATCAGCAGTCATGAGGTCTTTGATGTTCCTGGTGCACCTTGGAGCCGTCTGTGAGTAGAGACTCCATTCACTGATTACAGGTGATTATAGTCGATATACTGACATTACTCACTCATTTGTGTAGTTGCTCTGGTGATTGACAAGATTGTTGGTGGATATGAGTGCGATCCCTACTCCCAGCCCTGGCAGGTGTCTCTGAACTCTGGCTACCACTTCTGCAGTGGCTCTCTGGTCAGTGAATACTGGGTTGTGTCTGCTGCTCACTGCTACAAGTCGTAAGTGACATCTCCATAGAGTGGTTCATGTATCAGTCCACTGGTTTCTTCAATTCTGAACAGTATAGGACTTTGTCCTTTAGACGTGTGGAGGTCCGTTTGGCCGAGCACAACTTCGTAGTTAATGAGGGACCTGAGCAGTTCATCTCCTCCCAGAAGGTCATCCGCCACCCTGGCTATGACTCTTGGACCCTTGACAATGACATCATGCTGATCAAGCTTAGCAAGCCCGCTACCCTCAACCAGTACGTGCACCCTGTGGCCCTGCCCAGTGGCTGTGCCGCCGCTGGCACAATGTGCAGAGTCTCTGGCTGGGGAATCAACATGAGTTCCAGTCAGTGTTAGGATTTTTGATGTCACTTCCTTCGCACTTCATGTTCACAGCACTGTGGTTCACTTCATCTCTGTTGCTGCTGTATTCGATTCTTTGTAGCTGCCAGCACGCTTCAGTGCCTAGAGATCCTCATCCTGTCTGACCTCGACTGCAACATCTACTACCCTTTTATAAACACCAATACCATGTTCTGCGCTAGATACCTGGAGGGAGGAAATTACTCTTGTCAGGTAGAGGATAACAGGAAATAGCATAGTTGCATGAATATTATATGAGATTAACTTAATAATAACCAGCTGTTATGTTTGTCTCCTTCAGGTTGACTCTGGTGGCCCTGTGGTGTGCAATGGTGAACTGCAGGGTATTATGTCCTGGGGTTATGGCTGTGCTGAGAAGAATCTATGTGTGTGTGTCTATGGCAAGGTAATAGAGTTGCTGCTGTTTAATAATTGGTACAATATTTGGTACAAGTTTTAAATGAATTACTTATATGATTTTTATGAATTCTCTTTTCTTCAAGTCTGCGCGTTTAGCCAATGGATCACCAACACTATGAATAACAACTAAAGCTGATACGAAATCACATACAGCCTCCAAATCTTCAATCCATTAGTTTTTCCTTTTGTAGATAAAAACCTGTGTGAAAAAAACATTAAAAGAAAATTCTGCTTTCTCTAAGTGCTTTATTCATATTTGTTAGGCCTACATTTAAATGTATGATGCTCCTATCAAAAATAACATAAAAAGTCAACACAGCAGTGTCTGTCGTGTTAGCAATTTAGCAGAATGCTAATGATACGTTGATTAAGTTGATTCTAATATTTTTAATAATAAATAAAATAAATAATTGAATAATGAATAAAATAAGAGATATAAATTATGTAGAAACAGATATTCCATCAAACAGACATTCTAAGAATTTCTGATAAAGGAAATGTTCCAGTCAAACGGTTATGACTATTAACATTTTTGTAACAACTGTATCAAAACTATTCTTCAAACTTCTTATGAGGTTTAATCTGAATAACAACTATAGAAAGAATTGCTGTTGAGATTTTATGTTTTGTTGTGTTTACAAATACAATATAGTCTATAGTCTGATGGTGTGTTGTGTGACTAAAATTAGTTAGTAGGCTACACATAATAACACGCTCACATTAGGGCTCTATCGCTTACTGAGACCTTTGTCTACTTCCAGTTATTGTATCAAACTTGATTAAATTATTGCCTAAATTTAACTGATGGCTGCTCACAAAGGAGTCCGAGAATAACTTTTATGCTTAGAATGCATAGATATGTAGGTTATACATTGGCTGAACGTGTGATGCGTATATACAGCGCACAAAACTGGAAACACTTCAGTAGTTTTGAAGTCATCATCAGATTGGTTGAATTCTACAGGATTTCCGGGAGATGGGTGTGTCACATTCTTTAGCATTCCATCTGGAAACAAAGATGTCGTGATGGCAAACCCCCTCATAGAAGAAGAAAGCCGTCACGTTTACAACTGTGACAATGAGCGCTTATCAGGATCAATTACAAGCTAGATATTCAAAAGTATGTGAAATATTTAAAGTTCATGGCAATAGACTCTTTTAGACTCTTTAAAATATGAGTTTTACACACCAGTCTGTTATTGTGGGGACATAGGATAGACTCTATGACGTTCACTAAAACAAATATTATAAGTAAAGTGAGCCATAATACTTGTAAACTCAGAAGACACATATTATTTGGTTGAATACTGTATGTATAAATTACCATATACTATTTATTCCTCAAAGTGGATGCATGAATGTATGGATGTTTTATATATATATATATATATATATATATATATATATATATATATATATATATATATATATATATATATATATATATATATATATATATATATCCAAAGATTGGTTAATGCTTCCTGTAAGTTTTAGTAAATAGGTCAAGTTTATCAGTGAAAGTGTCTAATGTTCATTGTCATGTTCTAAGTATATTTCAGTTTTCATTTTTTAGACTTGTTCACCAAATATAGTCACCTTAATAAGGAAGCGTTAGTTTTTATAAAATTTATTTGGGCTTGCAAATATGAATTTATAGCACATCTTCTACAGTTTAGAAAAGACACTGTGTTAAAACAACAGTCTTTCATAGTTGCATGAGGAAAATGAATAGCTCTTTAAAAATATTTTGTCATTACTTTCTAAAACAAATACAAATTTTCTACAACTCTAACATGAAAGGATAATCAATGCAACTGACAATGCAGATGATTCAAAAATAAATACAAAGTCTGTATTAAAATATTTAGATGTTTTTTACACATATATTTACCTTCTAGCTCTAATTGACAGAAATCTGTACATGTTGGCCTGTTTGAGTGCTTTGTGTTGTATAAAAGCATGATCTTTGATTTTGGAATCAAAATGTTATTTCATAGAAAAAGAGTCATGTTGATAATAAAACAAATCAAATTATTAGAATATTTAGGTTGTCATTTAGGTGGTCTTGTTTGAGTTGGTTCACTAGTTTAGTGATCAGTCGTTTTCCTCAGGTAGAGGGGTCCAGCTTAGCCTGCAGCTCCTTCACACCTTGCTCCAGGCTCTCTCTCAGCTCCTCACTCTTCTGCAGCACAGTGGCCTTCAGGTCCTCAAAATCCAGGGATTCTTTTATGTATTCCGCACCCTTCTCAAATGGACTGGTGACATATTCAATGTAGGGCTTCAGTGCGCATCTCACAGTGCTCACTTCCACCTCTATACGCTCTCTCAGCATGTCAGCACCTTCAGTGATTTTGGTCACGACTTTAGCCAGAGGATCTATCTGCTCCTTTAGGTTTGTGGTGTACTGGCTGGCCATATCAACATTTTCTGTTAGTCTATCACTGTCATTTCATGGCATTAGAAATGCTGAAGGAAGTTATTACTATAGCAACTGTTTCCTCGACTTACTTGATTTCTTGCCCCAGTTGGGAAGTCCTATTCTTGGCTAGTTCAAAATAGCTCCTGAATGCATCAGTCCACTGCTCCAGCTGTGGCTTAGGCTCATCTGCATAGAATAGGTTGGCTTGGCAACCTGCAGATATATGTTCAATGAATATAATGTTTTACTGTACCTTATAAAAATATTTCTGTTGGCTTAAAGCATTGCATATATTCTGTCAACCACAAAATATGTAATATGAATAGTGACCGTAAAGATATTTTTAGTAACATCGTGATAATATTTGCTTAATCTGTTTTTGTAATATGTCTAACCTGTACACACAACCAATGCAATGAACAGGAGTATCTTCATTATTTCCATTAATTTGGCCTGTAAGAAAAATAGATCTGAGTCGATGTATATTGATAAAAATTATATACAATTAATATAATAATAATCATAATACATTTAAATATAAAATTAAATAAATAATTATACAATACAAATATATTAAAATATTTTTTGTCCCTTCTGATAATTACCTATCAGTGTGTTTCAATTCACGCTGTCCAGTCTGAAGTTTTATTGTGGAGGTAGTGGCTGCATATCTCCATTTATATACCACAGAGAAATGATTGTCGCAATGAAAACCCAAAGTCCAGTGGATAGTGCCTGACTGTCATGATTACTCCATAACAAAATTTCCAAATTGGGACTTTTTTTCACAACAGACCATCACGTTTCCTGCGTAGCTAAAAGCAATGGTCACTTAAGAACAAATATTGGGCAGCTTCTGATGTTGCATCACAACAATAATTATGGTATTTTGGCAGACATTATTCATGTTTACATTTTTTTCAACACTTATTAAGTAATATATTTAATGGTGTGTTTAATTTATGGCACAATTGTCAGTTATTGCCTACTCAAAATAAGAAAAAAGGTTGATATACATTTTTCCTTATCAGGGATTTGTTTGATTTCTTAGTATAGGTGTGTCTCACATAAATCTTAAAAAAAAGAAGAAAAAAAAAGCACCATTCTGTTAATAAATAATATTTTATTCATCATTAAAATAAGATCAAATGTGACATTTGTAAACTTACTAACAGGAATATCACACATCTCCAAAAAAATAAAAAACTGTTTCTTATTTTTACTAAATAAATATCCACCTTTACACAGAAATTGGATATTGCACATTTTAATTAATGAGACTTTATCAAATGTTTTGCTTTTGGTTTTAGTGTAGAGCATGGTAGGATGAATAAATGGAGAAAAACAGATAAAATTTGTCAAATTTTGTCAAAGTTCATGAGTGGTTCTGTAGTTCTGTTAGTGACAAAAGAAGTCTTTGAGGCATCTAATTTCTCTTGACGAAGGATTCGTACAGGGAGGTGAGCTGGGCCTGCAGGTCCTGTGCGTAGGGATCCAGCTTTCCCTTCAGGTCTTCAGCGTAGGGTGTGAGACTCTGATGGACCATCTGGGCTTTCTCTCTAATCTGGGCCTGCAGGTCCTCAGTCAGGGGGGTCACGGTCTTCTGGAACTCCTGCAGATGTTGATCCACTTTCTCCTTGATCTCAGCAGTGTAGGGCTCCATCTGAGCCTGCAGGTCCTTCACGCTCTGCTCCAGGTTTCCTCTCAGCTCCTCGCTCTTCTGGAGCAGAGTGGCCTTCAGGGTCTCAGAATCCAGGGAGTCAGCATATGGAGCCATGGCCGTCCTGAGCTCCTCCACTCTCTGCTGGATCTGGCTCTTGAGGTTGTCAGCATAGGGCTCCAGTTGGTCTCTCACGCTGATCAGGTCCTGGCCCAGACGCTCTTTCAACACTTCAGCCTCCTTGGTGATTTTGGTCATCAGCTCTTCAGTCAGAGGATCCATCTGTTTCTTGAGGGTGACAGCATATTCACTGGCCATATCGGCACTCTGGGTCAGTCTGGCACTGTGATATGAAGAAGAACATTTGAGTTTCTTCTCAGTCTGAAAGAAATTACAGTATCCTGCAAGTAAATGTTCTTGACTTACTTGACTTCCTGTCCCAGCTGGGAAGACCTGATCATATTGACGGTTTCCTCTGCGGTTTGTGTTGCCTTCGCAACATAGCTCCAGAAAGTATCTGTCAGCTGCTCCAGCTGTGGCTTGGGCTCATCAGCACTGAAGAGGTTGGCCTGGCAGCCTGTTGATGGAGCATTTCAGAATGATTCAATTGTGTTGTTAGTACACTCTGTGAATGTATCAAGTCAGAAACATTTTTACCTGTAAATACAGCAAGTGCAAGCACCACAAGAACCTTCATGGTGTTCTGTTTTAGTCTGTAAGTAAAAGACTAGATCAATGTCTCTTTTACATACATTTGTTTAAAATGCAGCATTTTGAATTGACTGAAAAGTAAGGCTGTCTTCTTACCTGTGTCCGTGTGTTTTAATTGATGCTGTCCTGTCTAAAGAACAAGTGTGAAGGTGGCTGTTTCAATCTGTATTTATATCGCATGGTAAGGTGATTGTCGTATCATAGTGGATACCCAAAGTCCAGTAAAGTGCCTTGTTGTCACTACTCCACATCATAACATCCTGACTGCACCTTCAACCACCACAGACTGTGCAGATGCAGATAATGATAAGAGTGGAACTTTGTCTTTGAAAGCAGTAATGCATTTCTTGATAGAATTTTTAAAGGGTCAAAATAAGTATGTGTAAATTATTTTAGGGTTAGCACCTGACATGACACAGATGTCATTAAAATAATAATAATAATAATAATAATAATTATAGAAATTCACATAGCCTAAAAACAAACAAGAAATCTACATATAAAAATATATCTAAGTAATTTAATAAATATCTGATTAAAAAAATCTTAAAACCCCCCAAAAAAGTAATCCTGAATAATCTAATTATTTAAAATCCATCTTAAGTTTGAACATTTGACCTAATAAAACAGCAAATGTTCTACACGCCCTGATAAGATCTGACTCATCACTCAAATCCTAATTTCTGTTTCTGCTGGATTTAGGCAGCTTTACACTTTTCCTTCAGCCTTAAATCTAGGAGATAACTTGATTAACAATGATAATAATTTGCCATTTATTTTGTAGTATATACATAGTTTCAAATGATATAGACTCCACAGACTGATCCTGTAAGTATCCCATGGAATTGTCATGAGCAATAATAGGGCTGAAAGAACAAAAAGGTGTTTAATTATTCATTAAAAATATTTAGCTGTTTAAACTATTCAATTTTATCATAAAAAAATTCCTTCAATTTCACCATTAGCTGACTTATAATAAACTACAGTAGTGGCCAAAAGTGAAGTCTGGAGAGGATGTTTCTCAATATTTGCTTTTAATGATCCAACAAGATCAAAATGTATTACAAAGAAGAATAAAAACACAACTTGGTTAAAATTTAACTGGCAATATCTTGCCAAAAGAAAAAAAAAATTCGTTGTTTTTATTAAACAGTCATTCTCCAGGGCAGTACTCATTAAGTTTAATGTTGTGCACAATTTCTTTATATGACACAATTAATCTTTTTTTTTAGCCTTATTTTAAATGAAATCGCATTTTCCCCCACTAGAGAGCACTGTCACTGCTATTGAAGCCGTATGAGTTAGTATTCCTTTTATTTATTAAATTCTTTTTTTACATGATGTTTTTATGAATTCCTGCACAGAAGCAAAACATTAAGAACATGGGAGATGAGTAAACAAATCAAGCCTGAAGTGAAAAATCAAACTCAATGAAGCAATTCATCTTTCAAATTTAGCTAAAATATTGATAGAGTCTAAATTATTAAAGGATCTCAAGAAAACTTAATGTGCTTTCTCAAATATATGATGTACTAAAATTAACAGTTCTTTGTATCATGGATTTATTAATGTGCATAATTTGAAAATAAGTCTTCATCACATAGTCTGGAATAACAAATAGCTCAAGCACAGAGTTATTAAATTCATAGGTTTTTCTAAATTGGAAATGCAGTCTTATGTATCAGTGACAAATGATAATAGATGGCAGATGTTTTATTGTTGCAATAACAAGAAAAGAAAAAACTAAAAACAACACAGTGTAACATAGAAATAGGAAAGAGAACTCCAAAGTAACTCTGCAGAATAAATATGAGCCTAGAGATCTTCAGGTGATGCAGCAAAATATTTTTGCATTTCCTGCAGATATTGCCCCACATTATCCTTGAGTTCAGCAGTGTATGGCTCCATCTGAGACTGCAGCTCCTTCGCGCTCTGCTCCAGGTTTCCTCTCAGCTCCTCGCTTTTCTGGAGCAGAGTGGTCTTCAGGGTCTCAGAATCCAGGGAGTCAGCATATGGAGTCATGGCCATCCTGAGCTCCTCCACTCTCTGCTGGATCTGGCTCTTGAGGTTGTCAGCATAGGGCTCTAGTTTGTCTCTTATGATATTTATGTCCTTTTCCAAACGCTCCCTCAACACGTCAGCCTCCTTGGTGATTTTGGTCATGTTATCTTCAGATGGAGGAGTCTGTGTTAGTCTAGTGTGGAGAAGAAAGGTATTATTTATGTCTGGTAACAGGAAATATTACTAATTCATTATGCTTAAAATAATAATGGTGGTAAATTTGGCTTACTTGACTTCCTGTCCCAGCTGGGATGTTCTCATCACATGGGATGTTTCATCAGAGGGATGTACTGCTTTGGCAATGTAGTTCCAGAATGCAGTTATTAAGTGTTCAAGATGTGGATTGGGCTTCTCTGCATTAGATAAATTGGCTTGGCAACCTGGCGATACAGCATATCAGATAATTCAAAAGTCATTTATATTTTTTTTAGAGGAGAGAAAGTCATAAAAGTTTGGAATAGCATATTTTTAACATGTATTTTTATAATTTAGCTTCTTCAAACAATGTAGAAAGAGTTCCGGTATGTTTCCTTCAAGGAAATCATACATAAGCATAAAATGTGTGCATAATATTTGCCTACTAAACTATTTTCAAGCGTCTACACACAATTCTAGATTAAAAGTGTTTTAAGATCACGTGAAACAAATTCATGTGTTCATGTGTCTACTTTCTGAACACATTATGTGGATATGTTTCATCCACTATGAACACTAATGTAATTTAAATGTCTTTAATATCCTGTTTGTCTTTTATATTATATTATATTATATTATATTATATTATATTATATTATATTATATTATATTATATTATATTATATTATATTATATGAATTTTATCAAATTATATTAAGTTATTTCTACAGTTCTATCTAACTAACCTATAAAAACAGCCAATGCAAGAACCGCAAGAACCTTCATGGTTTTCTGGCTTCCCCTGTAAAATAACAACACATCATTTAATTATATTTTACATACAATATATTTTGATCTAATAAACAGTGAATTTTTCTTATTACCTTTGTCAGTATGATTTAATTGAACCTGTCCGGAGTGAAGAGTAAGTGTGGTGATTGCTGTTTCATAGCTGTATTTATATAGCATTGGGAATATATTTTAATATCTCCAGTGGATGTTTATATCAAGACATTTTGTTTCTACAGACTTTTTGTCCCAAGATGTGCAGGTCTGGACGTCACTTGAAAGCACCAGGCCGATGAGTTACTGCATACACCTGCGTCAGCACTGATAATGAAGTACAGACATTATGTTAATGCATGTTCTGTCGTTAGTTCAATCAAAAGAGACTGGAACAGGTCCACCTTTGGAAAGTCCTTAACCTTATCTAATCTTTAGTATGTGTTAAAAGAAAGGAGTTGAGATGACCTTTATCATTTCTGCATGATTTGAAAGTTTCTTTATTTAAAGATTTTTTACACACTTATAGACTATTTAGAAATGTTGTGTATTTCTGTCTGTGTTTTAGATTTGTTATCAAATGCCACATTTGAACCTTTCATATCATACAGTCACTCTTTTATTATTACTAAAAGCACTTCTCATCGTTAGATAACTGGACCCTATTTTTGTAGAAATGATAACATACATATTTTGTCTGGTGATTTTATTAAAAAGTATGTCAACTTCACCTTCAGGGCTACTTAAATGTAATATTTTGAAGTATATACGTTTAGTCATTTAGCAGATGCTTTAACTTACAAATGAGGAAAATAATCAAAACCAACAAAAGGGCAATAATATGCTTTTTTTAGTTATAAGTATATGACATTATAGTTGTGCTGGACACATTTGGACAAGAAAAATATTTAGAAACATTGTGTTAATAAATGGCAGATGTTTTATTGTTACATAAATAAGACAAATGATACACTTGGCATTTGCAAGAAAGAACATTTTCTGTCAGACGTAATAAAAACTTGCTAAATTGAAATAAATACACTTCAGCTAGAAAAGAGCAACATTTCTGCATCTGTATGAATGGTTAAAGTGTAAACAACTGGATTTCAGCAAAAAAATTACATTTTAATACTCTTTTTCTCTGTATTAGTGTTTGGTCTACATGTAAGACCAAAGATATTGTTTTTGCCTAGTAGTTTGATTTAGGTCACGGTTATTGGAGAGATATGGGATTTTGGAGTCACGATGAAAGGAAAAACAGTTCTGTTAGTGACAAAAGAAGTCTTTGAAGCATCTAATTTCTCTTGATGAAGGATTCGTACAGGGAGGTGAGTTGGGCCTTCAGGTCCTGTGCGTAGGGATCCAGCTTTTCCTTCAGGTCTTCAGCGTAGGGTGTGAGACTCTGATGGACCATCTGGGCTCTCTCTCTAATCTGGGCCTGCAGGTCCTCAGTCAGTGGGGTCACGGTCTTCTGGAACTCCTGCAGATGTTGATCCACTTTCTCCTTGATCTCAGCAGTGTAGGGCTCCATCTGAGCCTGCAGCTCCTTCACGCTCTGCTCCAGGTTTCCTCTCAGCTCCTCGCTTTTCTGGAGCAGAGTGGCCTTCAGGGTCTCAGAATCCAGGGAGTCAGCATATGGAGCCATGGCCGTCCTGAGCTCCTCCACTCTCTGCTGGATCTGGCTCTTGAGGTTGTCAACATAAGGCTCCAGTTTGTCTCTCACGCTGATCAGGTCCTGGCCCAGACGCTCTCTCAGTGCTTCAGCCTCCTTGGTGATTTTGGTCATCAGCTCTTCAGTCAGAGGATCCATCTGTTTCTTGAGGGTGACGGCATATTCGCTGGCCATATCGGCACTCTGGGTCAGTCTGGCACTGCGATGTGAAAAGGTGAAATGTGTATTTGCATTAATGCAATTCAATATTTAGTATTGCAAACACAGACCATGACATCTAAACATTACTTACTTGACTTCCTGACCAAGTTGAGATTCTCTGATCATTTTCAGAGTGTCCTCTGCGGTGCGTGTGGCCTGGGCAACATAGCTCCAGAAAGCATCGGTCAGCTGCTCCAGCTGTGGCTTGGGCTCATCAGCATAAAACAGGTTGGCTTGGCAGCCTGGTAAAAATGCAGATAAGTAAGTTTAAGTCAGCCAGTCAGTTTCCAAATCTGCTCAAATACTGCATTAATTAACTGCATGTGTATTTTGTCATATTTGTAGTTTCTCAGTATATTTAATTTACTAAAAATTCAGTGCAGGTCTTGGCATAGATCTAATATTAGCCTATTTTAATTGATAAATAGTTTTTTTAAGCTTCTTGGCCATATATGATTTACCTGTGAATGCCACAAAGGCAAGTACCAGATACAATTTCATTTTCACAGTTGTTTGCTAAAAAAGAGAGAGAGAAAAAAGAATGATTATTTACATTTACATATCCTAAAGCATTGCATATTTATTTAGACAATACTTTCACTGAGCAATTTGTTGTAGTATTTTAGTAATTTATTACTGTCCGTCAAGCTTAAATTACCTTCAAGTCCCACAGATATTTCTTAGTCCATTAAGCATTAGTGAGGACAGGCTCTGGCTATATATATGTGTGTGTGTGCGCGCGCAGTTGAATAATCCAAAGCAAAAAAAATCAAAGTCCATTAAACAGTGCCATGCTGTCAGTGCCGCTCCCCCCACCGTCACTTCAGCCTGCTGTCACATGATGTTGTGCTTTGAACCTACTGATACCGAGTCTCCATACAAATGGATCTCCATAGAAATCACAGAGTCATGGTGTATTCAGTGGGTATTATAACGTTTAGCATTTACCTCAGTATCAGCTGTTAGCTTTAAATAATATTTCAGAAAATGGACCCGATTTTTTTAATTTAGTTCATTTGTCAGATAATTCACAGATGATAAGAGACTGATTAATTTTAGTGTACTTTATTTAATATCACCTTAAGAAAATGGAGGAAAAGTTTTACGGTTTTTTTTTTCATATTTTTAATTAAGCACTATAAAGTTATAACCTTTGTGCTGCCACAGTTAGTTCAGATTGGGATGTGAACTTTGAACTGATGGTGTAAGTGGAAAGTTGTCTTATACAAATGCCTGCATCACCCTTTTTTAATATATATATTATTTTGTAAAACATTTTACATTAAAATGTTGTTGCAATTTACTTTATACACCAAAAAGAAACAAAAGAAAAAAAAGAAAGTTTTTAGTAGAAAATGTATGACTTAAGAAAGTGCTTGTAATGAATGGGGACTGAGCCTTTCACGCTTCAATATATGGAACAGTTCCATAAAAGTATCATAATAGACCTGGTCTCAAGCCACAGGATATGTTTATATTTAAAAAGCTGAATCAATCAAAAATAAGATAATAATAATGTTTCAACTCAATTTAATTGTAATTACATGGAAAAGTGCAACAAGTACATTATTTAAAATATCTCCTTTTTGTGTTTCACAGAAGTCATATAGTACAGGTTTGGAATGACATGAGGGTGAGTGAATTATGACAGAATTTTAATTTTTTAGGTAAACTGTTTCTTTAAGTGCTTGTGAATAAAAATAGCAACATAGGAAACACTAAGCATTGAAAAGAGTCATGTTTGTGTTAGGTTACATGAGCTATTTTTCTGATTTAGATGGTCTGTGACTGTGGAAAGGTGATTGATTGCTCAGATCAAGGACAATGGTGCTTTTGTTGACCAAATTCCATGGGGATTTCAAAAAAGAATTTTATTTAATAAAATAACTAATAACTAATGTATTCAAAAGATTCTTTAAATGCTATTATAAGTACTTTTGAAATTTTAACACATCACATTCACTTTGACTGTATTTGTTTAGAGATCATAATTTAATGTCATCAGTTGTGTTGAGCTTTGATTTGCATGGGTGATCTGCTGTTTTCATATGAAGAAAACTACAGAGTTTACACTAAGTGGCTCGTTCAGCATTATTATACACTTTCTGTTAGACTCCACCAGACACACCTCTCCCATCATCCAGCCAGCGTGGAGGGGCAGAGTCCGCTTACAACACTTCAACTGGATATCTGATTTCCTCCACAAATAAACAACATTTACTGTAACCTTGGGCATTCAGAGCACAGATCACAGTGTGACCTATAAATGCGTATAAATAGAACACAAGGGAATTTCTACTTGTACATTGGTAAACATACAGTCATGTTTCTGTCCTGGATTATTGTTGGTACGATCGGAGCATCATTTATTTGTCTCTTGTCTGTGAGTGTTTTTAGTGGCATGGATGCCCATTGAAGCTCACAGTGACAAATGCATTACTGTCACAAATAAACAAGGGGTTTGACTTAAACAAGCTGTGTCTTGCACTGCCAGATGTCTAGACATCATCCACAGATTGGCATTGTGCTAATGCATGCAGGCCAGCACATGTTAGTTTGGCCACTGTCGGCAAAGACAGTGTCTCCTTCACTGATGAACAGATTAGATATCTGAGGCTTTGATAAAGAAAGGTCAGCATATGCATACAAAGACTTGTTTGTGTATTTAGGTTGCGCCTGAGTTGAGTGGTAGGGTGACTTATGAACCAATAGAAAGCTTTTTCTTTGTCACACCATATTCTGGAGGTCATTTTAAAATCTTTCTGTGCTGTGGAGACTGCACAGTTCAGCTTTGGAAAACTTTTTTAGATAGATTTTTTTGATTGACGTTAATGACTGACCTTCATTTTACATATAGAGTAAAAAATGATTGTTTTTGTATGTAAATAATGATTTATTTTTTGTGTTTCTTAGAAGTGATGGATACAGTGGGTGTTACCACTATAAAGAACACTGCAAATATGATACTGATGTGAACTACCAGTCATTAGAGTATAAGTATACTGTCTGCTTAAAGGGATTCCCTCAAAAATTAAAATTACCCGATGATTTATCCTCAAGCCATCCTAGGTGTAAATATTATTTTTTTTTTATTGTTGTTGTTCAATCAGAGTTATATTATAAAATGTCCTGGCTCTTCCAAGCTTTATAATGGCAGTGAATGGGTGTTGATATTCAACAGTCCAATAGAAGTCTAATATTAGAAGTCCATCCATCATACAAATAAGTGCTCCACATGGCTCTAGGGATATAATAAAGGCCTCCTGAACTGAATCAATGTGTTTTTGTAAAAAATATCCATATTCAAAACTTTGTAGTCCATAATCTTTAGCTTCCACTAACTGTTATATGCATTATATCTACCCTTTTAGCATTATTTGTAAATAATTGACTGGGAGTCCTTTTGATTAGATTCTGTCACAGCAGTTGAAGTCGGTTACTCTACTGTTGAGTGTATTAAAATTGTTTAATATCCTTGTTCATCACTGATTGTATAACAATAGAATAGAATAGAATAGAATAGAATAGAATAGAATAGAATAGAATAGAATAGAATAGAATGATGCACAGTTTTAAAGCACAAGCTAACAACTACAGTGGGACACTTGCTCCACCATGTGGTGATCCTCAGTTTCTTTGTGACCACTATCAAAAACACATGCATGTTATGATGGATATTATAGTATGCATTGATATCTAAAAAAAAGTGAAAATTTTAAGTTAGCACAAATTCTAGAGCACTGGTACTCAACCAGGGGTCTGTGTGTGTGTGTGTGTGTGTGTGTGTGTGTGTGTGTGTGTGTGTTTGTGTGTGAACTTGTTTCTACTACTTTGTGAGGAGCAAAAGACCACACAAAGATAGTAAAATTAGGAAAGTTTGACTTAAATCTGAACCCACAAAAACATGATATTTTATATAAGACTATAAAATTACTTGATATACTATCATCCAAATACAGCAAGGCTAAACCTACGAGTTACGAAACCTATCCCTAAACCATACCAGTCACTGAAAACATTCTTACAGAATTGGTGCAAACTGCTGTCCCACAACCAAAAAAATAAAAAAATAAAAAAATATAAAAAAAAACATTTAAAAAGCAAGTATTCAAATCTTAGGTGTTTACTAAGATTGTACTATTATCTGTTAAAACCCACAATAATATTTAAAATATTAGTAAGCTTAATATATATAAATCGTCATTTATTGGGTACTTTCAAATGGGAAGTGTCGTCCCGAACCCTAACCCCTAAATTTCAACATGTGATATTGATGATATTGATATTGGAATAATTTTTGTTCCATTGTTGTTTTTAAAAGTATATTTTTGATTCTTTAGTTAAAAAAAAATATTTATTTTATATTTTCTTTGTAAATCATGAAACTTTATGTAAAAAACAAATGTGTCCCACATTCAGTACCGTGAAATGTATGTTCATGTCACTACCAAAGTGTATGTTTTAGTCTGAGACTGATTTTAACTACACCCCAAAATTTATGGTCAGGATATATTCTTATGACCCCCCTCTCATATCTACAGTAAGTAGATAGGTGACATCATTTTGAGTTAAATGAGTTCAAAAGTTCTGTGTGTAACTTTATACAAAACACCTGTTTTTTCTGCAATTAAGCACATTTGTTTGGGAGTTATTCCATAACGTTTAGTTTTTATATGTGTACCACTTTTCACAACTGTGCTAGCTAACCATGGAACGTAACGTCTCCGTTGCCTCCTTCAGAGATCGAGGGTTACATACGTAACCGAGATGTTCCCTTTCAGTCAGTCACATTCGATGTTACGTCAGTGACTGACGAATTGGGATCCGTATGGAAAGCGCCACTATTGGTGACCCCGTCCATTGCCCTGCGAAAGCCGGCAAGTCCCCCCACACCAGTTGGGGTGGAAGATAGGACAGGGCTGTGGTTCCTTACAGTGGGAATTGGATAACTCTGGGAAAGCGTACCCAAGTAGGGGAACGGTACGGAACCACATCCTGCGCATAGGAGGTAACATATGGAAATTACACATATGGACTGGCCATAGGGCAGTGCTACATATGGAAGTCCCTGCGGTAGACTAAGCCTGCCTGGGGTGAGATCACTATGCAGCAGAGACGGGAGAGAAATCTCTGCCAGGGAAAGACACACGCTTACCGTGAGGGAAGCCATACCGTG